>NW_028320161.1:676711-1015067 GCF_062004578.1 Staurois parvus
TCACGAGGCGAGGCTGACACCAGACTGACACCATCACGAGGCGAGCCTGACACCAGACTGACCCCATCAAGAGGCGAGGCTGACACCAGACTGACCCCATCACGAGGCGAGACTGACACCAGACTGACCCCATCACGAGGTGAGGCTGACACCAGACTTACCTCATCACGAGGCGAGGCTGACCCCAGACTGACCCCATCACGTGGTGAGGCTTACACCAGACTGACACCATCACGGGGCGAGACTGACACCAGACTGACCCCATCACGAGGCGAGGCTGACACCAGACTGACCCCATCACGAGGTGAGGCTGACACCAGACTTACCTCATCACGAGGCGAGGCTGACCCCAGACTGACCCCATCACGAGGTGAGGCTTACACCAGACTGACACCATCACGGGGCGAGGCTGACACCAGAATGACACCATCACAAGGCGAGGCTGACACCAGACAGACACCATCATGATGTGAGGCTGACACCAGACTGACCCCATCACGAGGCGAGACTGACACCAGACTGACCCCATCACGAGGCGAGACTGACACCAGACTGACCCCATCACGAGGCGAGACTGACACCAGACTGACACCATCATGATGTGAGGCTGACACCAGACTGACACCATCACTAGGCGAGGCTGACACCAGACTGACCCCATCACGAGGTGAGGCTGACAACAGACTGACACCATCATGATGTGAGGATGACGCCAGACTGACCCCATCACTAGTGAAGCTGACACCAGACTGACACCATCATGATGTGAGGCTGACACCAGACTGACCCCATCACTAGGCGAGACTGACACCAGACTGACCCCATCACGAGGCGAGGCTGACACCAGACTGACCCCATCACGAGGCAAGACTGACACCAGACTGACCCCATCGCGAGGCGAAACTGACACCAGACTGACTCCATCACGAGGAGAGATTGATACCAGACTGACCCCATCACTAGCGAGGCTGACACCAGACTGACACCATCACGAGGCGAGGCTTACACCAGACTGACACCATCATGATGTGAGGCTGACACCAGACTGACCCCATCACTAGGCGAGACTGAAACCAGACTGACCCCATCACAAGGCGAGGCTGACTCCAGACTGACTCCATCACGAGACGAGACTGACACCAGACTGACCCCATCACGAGGCGAAGCTGACACCACACTGACCCCATCACGAGGCGAGACTGACACCAGACTGACCCCATCACGAGGCGAGGCTGACACCAGACTGACCCCATCACTAGCGAGGCTGACACCAGACTGACACCATCACGAGGCGAGACTGACACCAAACTGACCCCATCACGAGGCGAGGCTGACACCAGACTGACCCCATCACTAGCGAGGCTGACACCAGACTGACACCATCACGAGGCGAGGCTGACACCAGACTGACACCATCATGATGTGAGGCTGACACCAGACTGACCCCATCACTAGGCGAGACTGAAATCAGACTGACCCCATCACGAGGCGAAGCTGACACCAGACTGACCCCATCACGAGGCGAGGCTGACACCAGACTGACCCCATCTCTAGCGAGGCTGACGCCAGACTGACCCCATCACGAGGCGAGGCTGACACCAGACTGACACCATCACGAGGCGAGCCTGACACCAGACTGACCCCATCAAGAGGCGAGCCTGACACCAGACTGACCCCATCACGAGGCGAGACTGACACCAGACTGACCCCATCACGAGGCGAGGCTGACACCAGACTGACCCCATCACGAGGTGAGGCTGACACCAGACTTACCTCATCACGAGGCAAGGCTGACCCCAGACTGACCCCATCACGAGGTGAGGCTTACACCAGACTGACACCATCACGGGGCGAGACTGACACCAGACTGACCCCATCACGAGGCGAAGCTGACACCAGACTGACCCCATCACGAGGCGAGGCTGACACCAGACTGACCCCATCACTAGCGAGGCTGACACCAGACTGACCCCATCACGAGGCGAGGCTGACACCAGACTGACACCATCACGGGGCGAGGCTGACACCAAACTGACCCCATCACGAGGCGAGGCTGACACCAGACTGACACCATCATGATGTGAGTCTGACACCAGACTGACCCCATCACGAGGCGAGACTGACACCAGACTGACCCCATCACGAGGCGAGGCTGACACCAGACTGACCCCATCACGAGACGAGACTGACACCAGACTGACCCCATCACGAGGCGAAGCTGACACCAGACTGACCCCATCACGAGGCGAGGCTGACACCAGACTGACCCCATCACTAGCGAGGCTGACACCAGACTGACACCATCACGAGGCGAGGCTGACACCAGACTGACCCCATCACGAGGCGAGGCTGACACCAGACTGACACCATCACGAGGCGAGGCTGACACCAGACTGACCCCATCACTAGGCGAGGCTGACACCAGACTGACCCCATCACGAGGCGAGGCTGACACCAGACTGACACCATCACGAGGCGAGGCTGACACCAGACTGACACCATCATGATGTGAGGCTGACATCAGACTGACCCCATCACGAGGCGAGACTGACACCGGACTGACCCCATCACGAGGTGAGGCTGACACCAGACTGACACCATCATGATGTGAGGCTGACACAAGACTGACCCCATCACTAGTCGAGACTGAAACCAGACTGACCCTTTCACGAGGCGAGGCTGACTCCAGACTGACCCCATCACGAGACGAGACTGACACCAGACTGACCCCATCACGAGGCAAAGCTGACACCAGACTGACCCCATCACGAGGCGAGACTGACACCAGACTGATACCATCATGATGTGAGGCTGACACCAGACTGACCCCATCGCGAGGCGAGGCTGACACCAGTCTGACACCATCATGATGTGAGGCTGACACCAGACTGACCTCATCACGAGGCGAGGCTGACACCAGACTGACCCCATCACGAGGTGAGGCTGACACCAGACTGACACCATCACGAGGCGAGGCTGACACCAGACTGACCCCATCACTAGGCGTGGCTGACACCAGACTGACACCATCATGATGTGAGGCTGACACCAGACTGACCCCATCACGGGGCGAGACGGACACCAGACTGACCCCATCACGAGGCGAGACTGACACCAGACTGACCCCATCACTAGGCGTGGCTGACACCAGACTGACACCATCATGATGTGAGGCTGACACCAGACTGACCCCATCATGAGGCGAGACTGACACCAGACTGACCCCATCACGAGGCGAGACTGACACCAGACTGACCCCATCACGAGGCGAGACTGACACCAGACTGACCCCATCACGATGCGAGACTGACACCAGACTGACACCGTCACGAGGCGAGACTGACACCAGACTGACCCCCTCACGAGGCGAGGCTGACACCAGACTGACCCCATCACGAGGCGGGGCTGACACCAGACTGACCCCATCGCGAGGCGAGGCTGACACCAGACTGACCCCATCGCGAGGCGAGGCTGACACCAGACTGACACCATCATGATGTGAGGCTGACACCAGACTGACCTCATCACGAGGCGAGGCTGACACCAGACTGACCCCATCACGAGGTGAGGCTGACACCAGACTGACCCCCTCACGAGGCGATGCTGACACCAGACTGACCCCATCACTAGGCGTGGCTGACACCAGACTGACACCATCATGATGTTAGGCTGACACCAGACTGACCCCATCACGAGGCGAGACTGACACCAGACTGACCCCATCACGAGGCGAGACTGACACCAGACTGACCCCATCACGATGCGAGACTGACACCAGACTGACACCGTCACGATGCGAGACTGACACCAGACTGACACCGTCACGATGCGAGACTGACACCAGACTGACACCGTCACGAGGCGAGACTGACACCAGACTGACCCCCTCACGAGGCGAGGCTGACACCAGACTGACCCCATTACGAGGCGAGGCTGACACCAGACTGACCCCATCACGAGGCGGGGCTGACACCAGACTGACCCCATCTCGAGGCGAGGCTGACACCAGACTGACACCATCACGAGGCGAGGCTGACACCAGACTGACCCCATCACTAGGCGAGGCTGACACCAGACTGACCCCATCACGAGGCGAGGCTGACACCAGACTGACACCATCACGAGGCGAGGCTGACACCAGACTGACACCATCATGATGTGAGGCTGACATCAGACTGACCCCATCACGAGGCGAGACTGACACCGGACTGACCCCATCACGAGGTGAGGCTGACACCAGACTGACACCATCATGATGTGAGGCTGACACCAGACTGACCCCATCACGAGGTGAGGCTGACACCAGACTGACCCCATCACGAGGCGAGGCTGACACCAGACTGACCCCATCATGAGGCGAGGCTGACATCAGACTGACACCATCATGATGTGAGGCTGACACCAGACTGACCCCATCCTGAGGCGAGGCTGACACCAGACTGACACCATCATGATGTGAGGCTGAACCCTGACTGACCTCATCACGAGGCGAGACTGACACCAGACTGACCCCATCACGAGGCGAGACTGACACCAGACTGACACCATCACGAGGCGAGACTGACACCAGACTGACCCCATCACGAGGCGAGGCTGACACCAGACTGACACCATAACGAGGCGAGGCTGACACCAGACTGACACCATCATGATGTGAGGCTGACACCAGACTGACCCCATCACGCATCACGAGTCGAGACTGACACCAGACTGACCCCATCACGAGGCGAGACTGACACCAGACTGACCCCATCACGAGGCGAGGCTGACACCAGACTGACCCCATCACGGGGCGAGGCTGACACCAGACTGACCCCATCATGAGGCGAGACTGACACCAGACTGACCCCATCACGAGGCGAGACTGACACCAGACTGACCCCATGATGATGTGAGGCTGACACCAGACTGACCCCATCACGGGGCGAGGCTGACACCAGACTGACCCCATAACGAGGCGAGACTGACACCAGACTGACCCCATCATGAGGCGAGGCTGACACCAGACTGACCCCATCACGAGGCGAGGCTGACACCAGACATACCCCATCACGAGGCGAGACTGACACCGGACTGACCCCATCACGAGGCGAGGCTGACACCGGACTGACCCCATCACGAGGTGAGGCTGACACCAGACTGACCCCATTACGAGGCGAGACTGACACCGGACTGACCCCATCACGAGGCGAGGCTGACACCAGACTGACACCATCATGATGAGAGGCTGACACCAGACTGACCCCATCACGAGGCGAGGCTGACACCAGACTGACCCCATCACGAGGCGAGGCTGACACCAGACTGACCCCATCACGAGGCGATGCTGACACCAGACTGACACCATCATGATGTGAGGCTGACACCAGACTGACCCCATCACGAGGCGATGCTGACACCAGACTGACACCATCATGATGTGAGGCTGACACCAGACTGACCCCATCACGAGGCGAGGCTGACACCAGACTGACACCATCATGATGTGAGGCTGACACCAGACTGACCCCATCATGAGGCGAGGCTGACACCAGACTGACCCCATCACGAGGCGAGGCTGACACCGGACTGACCCCACCACGAGGCGAGGCTGACACCAGACTGACACCATCATGATGTGAGGCTGACACCAGACTGACCCCATCACGAGGCGATGCTGACACCAGACTGACCCTATCACTAGGCGAGGCTTATACCAGACTGACACCATCTCGAGGCGAGGCTGACACCAGACTGACCACATAACGAGGCGAGGTTGACACCAGACTGACCCCATCATGATGTGAGGCTGACACCAGTCTGACCCCATCACGAGGCGAGGCTGACACCAGACTGACCCCATCACGAGGCGAGGCTGACACCAGACTGACCCCATCACGAGGCGAGGCTGACACCTGACTGACCCCGTCACGGGGCGAGGCTGACACCAGACTGACCCCATCACGAGGCGAGGCTGACACCAGACTGACGCCATCACGAGGCGAGACTGACACAGGACTGACCCCATCATGGGGCGAGGCTGACACCAGACTGACCCCATCACGAGGCGAGGCTGACACCAGACTGACACCATCACGAGACGTGGCTGACACCAGACTGACCCCATCATGATGTGAGGCTGACACCAGACTGACCCCATCACTAGGCGAGGCTGACACCAGACTGACCCCATCACGAGGCAAGGCTGACACCAGACTGACACCATCACGAGGCGAGGCTGACACCAGACTGACACCATCATAATGTGAGGCTGACACCAGACTGACCCCATCACGAGGCGAGACTGACACCAGACTGACCCCATCACGAGGCGAGACTGACACCAGACTGACCCCATCACGAGGCGAGACTGACACCAGACTGACCCCATTACGAGGCGAGGCTTACACCAGACTGACACCATCACGAGGCGAGGCTGACACCAGACTGACACCATCATGATGTGAGGCTGACACCAGACTGACCCCATTACTAGGCGAGGCTGACACCAGACTGACCCCATCACGAGGCAAGGCTGACACCAGACTGACCCCATCACGAGGCGAGGCTGACACCAGACTGACACCATCATGATGTGAGGCTGACACCAGACAGATCCCATCACGAGGTGAGGCTGACACAAGACTGACACCATCACGAGGCGAGGCTGACACCAGACTGACACCATCACGAGGCGAGGCTGACACCAGACTGACCCCATCACGAGGCGAGGCTGACACCAGACTGACACCATCATGATGTGAGGCTGACACCAGACTGACCCCATCACGAGGCGAGGCTGACACCAGACTGACCCTATCACTAGGCGAGGCTGATACCAGACTGACACCATCTCGAGGCGAGGCTGACACCAGACTGACCACATAACGAGGCGAGGCTGACACCAGACTGACCCCATCATGATGTGAGGCTGACACCAGTCTGACCCCATCACGAGGCGAAGCTAACACCAGACTGACCCCATCACGAGGCGAGGCTGACACCAGACTGACCCCATCACGAGGCGAGGCTGACACCAGACTGACCCCATCACGAGGCGAGGCTGACACCAGACTGACCCCATCATGATGTGAGGCTGACACCAGTCTGACCCCATCACGAGGCGAAGCTAACACCAGACTGACCCCATCACGAGGCGAGGCTGACACCAGACTGACCCCATCACGAGGCGAGGCTGACACCAGACTGACCCCATCACGAGGCGAGGCTGACACCAGACTGACCCCATCACGAGGCGAGGCTGACACCAGACTGACCCCATCACGAGGCGAGACTGACACCAGACTGACCCCATCACGAGGCGAGACTGACACCAGACTGACCCCATCATGATGTGAGGCTGACACCAGACTGACCCCATCACGAGGCGAGGCTGACACCGGACTGACCCCACCACGAGGCGAGGCTGACACCAGACTGACACCATCATGATGTGAGGCTGACACCAGACTGACCCCATCACGAGGCGAGGCTGACACCAGACTGACCCCATCACGAGGCGAGGCTGACACCGGACTGACCCCACCACGAGGCGAGGCTGACACCAGACTGACACCATCATGATGTGAGGCTGACACCAGACTGACCCCATCACGAGGCGAGGCTGACACCAGACTGACCCTATCACTAGGCGAGGCTTATACCAGACTGACACCATCTCGAGGCGAGGCTGACACCAGACTGACCACATAACGAGGCGAGGTTGACACCAGACTGACCCCATCATGATGTGAGGCTGACACCAGTCTGACCCCATCACGAGGCGAGGCTGACACCAGACTGACCCCATCACGAGGCGAGGCTGACACCAGACTGACCCCATCACGAGGCGAGACTGACACAGGACTGACCCCATCACGGGGCGAGGCTGACACCAGACTGACCCCATCACGAGGCGAGGCTGACACCAGACTGACACCATCACGAGACGTGGCTGACACCAGACTGACCCCATCATGATGTGAGGCTGACACCAGACTGACCCCATCACTAGGCGAGGCTGACACCAGACTGACCCCATCACGAGGCAAGGCTGACACCAGACTGACACCATCACGAGGCGAGGCTGACACCAGACTGACACCATCATAATGTGAGGCTGACACCAGACTGACCCCATCACGAGGCGAGACTGACACCAGACTGACCCCATCACGAGGCGAGACTGACACCAGACTGACCCCATCACGAGGCGAGACTGACACCGGACTGACCCCATCATGAGGCGAGGCTGACACCAGACTGACACCATCATGATGTGAGGCTGACACCAGACTGACCCCATCACGAGGTGAGGCTGACACCAGACTTACTCCATCACGAGGCGAGGCTGACACCAGACTGACCCCATCACGAGGCGAGACTGACACCAGACTGACCCCATCATGATGTGAGGCTGACACCAGACTGACCCCATCACGAGGCGATGCTGACACCAGTCTTACCCAATCACGAGGCTAGGCTGACACCAGACTGACAACATCACAAGGCGAAGCTGACACCAGATTGACACCATCATGATGTGAGGCTGACACCAGACTGACCCCGTCACGGAGCGAGGCTGACACCAGACTGACCCCATCACGAGGCGAGGCTGACACCAGACTGACACCGTCACGAGGCGAGGCTGACTCCAGACTGACCCCATCACGAGGCGAGGCGGACACCGGACTGACCCCATCACGAGGCGAGGCTGACACCAGACTGACCCCATCAAGAGGCGAGGCTGACACCAGACTGACCCCGTCACGGGGCGAGGCTGACACCAGACTGACCCCGTCACGAGGCGAGGCTGACACCAGACTGACGCCATCACGAGGCGAGACTGACACAGGACTGACCCCATCATGAGGCGAAGCTGACACCAGACTGACCCCATCACGAGGCGAGACTGACACCAGACTGATCCCATCACGAGGCGAGACTGACACCAGACTGACCCCATCATGATGTGAGGCTGACACCAGACTGAGCCCATCACGAGGCGAGGCTCACACCAGACTGACACCATCACGAGACGTGGCTGACACCAGACTGACACCATCACGAGGCGAGGCTGACACCAGACTGACACCATCACGAGGCGAGGCTGACACCAGACTGACCCCATCACGAGGCAAGGCTGACACCAGACTGACCCCATCACGAGGCGAGGCTGACACCAGACTGACACCATCATGATGTGAGGCTGACACAAGACAGATCCCATCACGAGGTGAGGCTGACACAAGACTGACACCATCACGAGGCGAGGCTGACACCAGACTGACACCATCACGAGGCGAGGCTGACACCAGACTGACCCCATCACGAGGCGAGGCTGACACCAGACTGACACCATCATGATGTGAGGCTGACACCAGACTGACCCTATAACTAGGCGAGGCTGATACCAGACTGACACCATCTCGAGGCGAGGCTGACACCAGACTGACCACATAACGAAGCGAGGCTGACACCAGACTGATCCCATCACGGGGCGAGGCTGACACCAGACTGACCCCATCACTAGGCGAGGCTGACACCAGACTGACCCCATCATGAAGCGAGGCTGACACCAGAGTGACACGATCATGAGGCGAGGCTGACACCAGACTGACCCCATCACGAGGCGAGACTGACACCAGACTGACCCCATCACGAGGCGAGACTGACACCAGACTGACCCCATCACGAGGCGAGGCTGACACCAGACTGACCCCATCATGAGGCGAGGCTGACACCAGACTGACACGATCACGAGGCGAGGCTGACACCAGACTGACACCATCATGATGTGAGGCTGACACCAGACTGACCCCATCACTAGGCGAGACTGACTCCAGACTAACCCCATCATGTTGTGAGACTGACACCAGACTGACCCCATCACGAGGCGAGGCTGACACCAGACTGATCCCATCACGAGGCGAGGCTGACACCAGACTGACCCCATCACTAGGCGAGGCTGACACCAGACTGACACCATCATGATGTGAGGCTGACACCAGACTGACCCCATCACTAGGCGAGGCTGACACCAGATTGACCCCATGACGAGGCGAGACTGACTCCAGACTGACCCCATCATGTTGTGAGACTGACACCAGACTGACCCCATCACGAGGCGAGGCTGACACCAGACTGATCCCATCACGAGGCGAGGCTGACACCAGACTGACACCATCACTAGGCGAGGCTGACACCAGACTGACCCCATCATGAGGCGAGGCTGACACCAGACTGACACGATCACGAGGCGAGGCTGACACCAGACTGACACCATCATGATGTGAGGCTGACACCAGACTGACCCCATCACTAGGCAAGGCTGACACCAGACTGACCCCATGACGAGGCGAGACTGACTCCAGACTGACCCCATCATGTTGTGAGGCTGACACCAGACTGACCCCATCACGAGGCGATGCTGACACCAGACTGACGCCATCACGAGGCGAGACTGACACCAGACTGACCCCATCACGAGGCGAGACTGACACCAGACTGACCCCATCACGGGACGAGGCTGACACCAGACTGAACCCATCACGAGGCGAGACTGACACCAGACTGATCCCATCACGGGGCGAGGCTGACACCAGACTGATCCCATCACGGGGCGAGGCTGACACCAGACTGACCCCATCACTAGGCGAGGCTGACACCAGACTGACCCCATCATGAAGCGAGGCTGACACCAGAGTGACACGATCACGAGGCGAGGCTGACACCAGACTGACCCCATCACGAGGCGAGACTGACACCAGACTGACCCCATCACGAGGCGAGACTGACACCAGACTGACCCCATCACGAGGCGAGGCTGACACCAGACTGACCCCATCATGAGGCGAGGCTGACACCAGACTGACACGATCACGAGGCGAGGCTGACACCAGACTGACACCATCATGATGTGAGGCTGACACCAGACTGACCCCATCACTAGGCGAGGCTGACACCAGACTGACCCCATGACGAGGCGAGACTGACTCCAGACTAACCCCATCATGTTGTGAGACTGACACCAGACTGACCCCATCACGAGGCGAGGCTGACACCAGACTGATCCCATCACGAGGCGAGGCTGACACCAGACTGACCCCATCACTAGGCGAGGCTGACACCAGACTGACACCATCATGATGTGAGGCTGACACCAGACTGACCCCATCACTAGGCGAGGCTGACACCAGATTGACCCCATGACGAGGCGAGACTGACTCCAGACTGACCCCATCATGTTGTGAGACTGACACCAGACTGACCCCATCACGAGGCGAGGCTGACACCAGACTGATCCCATCACGAGGCGAGGCTGACACCAGACTGACACCATCACTAGGCGAGGCTGACACCAGACTGACCCCATCATGAGGCGAGGCTGACACCAGACTGACACGATCACGAGGCGAGGCTGACACCAGACTGACACCATCATGATGTGAGGCTGACACCAGACTGACCCCATCACTAGGCAAGGCTGACACCAGACTGACCCCATGACGAGGCGAGACTGACTCCAGACTGACCCCATCATGTTGTGAGGCTGACACCAGACTGACCCCATCACGAGGCGATGCTGACACCAGACTGACGCCATCACGAGGCGAGACTGACACCAGACTGACCCCATCACGAGGCGAGACTGACACCAGACTGACCCCATCACGGGACGAGGCTGACACCAGACTGAACCCATCACGAGGCGAGACTGACACCAGACTGATCCCATCACGGGGCGAGGCTGACACCAGACTGATCCCATCACGGGGCGAGGCTGACACCAGACTGACCCCATCACTAGGCGAGGCTGACACCAGACTGACCCCATCATGAAGCGAGGCTGACACCAGAGTGACACGATCACGAGGCGAGGCTGACACCAGACTGACCCCATCACGAGGCGAGACTGACACCAGACTGACCCCATAACGAGGCGAGACTGACACCAGACTGACCCCATCACGAGGCGAGGCTGACACCAGACTGACCCCATCATGAGGCGAGGCTGACACCAGACTGACACGATCACGAGGCGAGGCTGACACCAGACTGACACCATCATGATGTGAGGCTGACACCAGACTGACCCCATCACTAGGCGAGGCTGACACCAGACTGACCCCATGACGAGGCGAGACTGACTCCAGACTAACCCCATCATGTTGTGAGACTGACACCAGACTGACCCCATCACGAGGCGAGGCTGACACCAGACTGATCCCATCACGAGGCGAGGCTGACACCAGACTGACCCCATCACTAGGCGAGGCTGACACCAGACTGACACCATCATGATGTGAGGCTGACACCAGACTGACCCCATCACTAGGCGAGGCTGACACCAGATTGACCCCATGACGAGGCGAGACTGACTCCAGACTGACCCCATCATGTTGTGAGACTGACACCAGACTGACCCCATCACGAGGCGAGGCTGACACCAGACTGATCCCATCACGAGGCGAGGCTGACACCAGACTGACACCATCACTAGGCGAGGCTGACACCAGACTGACCCCATCATGAGGCGAGGCTGACACCAGACTGACACGATCACGAGGCGAGGCTGACACCAGACTGACACCATCATGATGTGAGGCTGACACCAGACTGACCCCATCACTAGGCAAGGCTGACACCAGACTGACCCCATGACGAGGCGAGACTGACTCCAGACTGACCCCATCATGTTGTGAGGCTGACACCAGACTGACCCCATCACGAGGCGATGCTGACACCAGACTGACGCCATCACGAGGCGAGACTGACACCAGACTGACCCCATCACGAGGCGAGACTGACACCAGACTGACCCCATCACGGGACGAGGCTGACACCAGACTGAACCCATCACGAGGCGAGACTGACACCAGACTGACCCCATCATGATGTGAGGCTGACACCAGACTGACCCCATCACGAGGCGATGCTGACACCAGACTGACCCCATCATGAGGCGAGACTGACACCAGACTGACCCCTTCATGAGGCGAGACTGACACCAGACTGACCCCATCACGGGACGAGGCTGACACCAGACTGACCCCATCACGAGGCGAGGCTGACACCAGACTGACCCCATCACGAGGCGGGGCTGACACCAGACTGACCCCATCACGAGGCGAGGCTGACACCAGACTGACACCATCACGAGACGAGGCTGACACCAGACTGACACCATCATGATGTGAGGCTGACACCAGACTGACCCCATCACTAGGCGAGACTGACACCAGACTGACGCCATCACTAGGCGAGACTGACACCAGACTGACCCCATCACGAGGCGAGACTGACACCAGACTTACCCCATCACGAGGCGAGGCTGACACCAGACTGACCCCATCACGAGGCGAGGCTGACACCAGACTGACCCAATCACAAGGCGAGGCTGACACCAGACTGACACCATCACGAGGCGAGACTGACACCAGACTGACCCCATCACGAGGCGAGGCTGACACCAGACTGACCCCATCATGAGGCGAGGCTGACACCAGACTGACACGATCACGAGGCGAGGCTGACACCAGACTGACACCATCATGATGTGAGGCTGACACCAGACTGACCCCATCACTAGGCGAGGCTGACACCAGACTGACCCCATGACGAGGCGAGACTGACTCCAGACTAACCCCATCATGTTGTGAGACTGACACCAGACTGACCCCATCACGAGGCGAGGCTGACACCAGACTGATCCCATCACGAGGCGAGGCTGACACCAGACTGACCCCATCACTAGGCGAGGCTGACACCAGACTGACCCCATCATGAGGCGAGGCTGACACCAGACTGACACGATCACGAGGCGAGGCTGACACCAGACTGACACCATCATGATGTGAGGCTGACACCAGACTGACCCCATCACTAGGCAAGGCTGACACCAGACTGACCCCATGACGAGGCGAGACTGACTCCAGACTGACCCCATCATGTTGTGAGGCTGACACCAGACTGACCCCATCACGAGGCGATGCTGACACCAGACTGACGCCATCACGAGGCGAGACTGACACCAGACTGACCCCATCACGAGGCGAGACTGACACCAGACTGACCCCATCACGGGACGAGGCTGACACCAGACTGAACCCATCACGAGGCGAGACTGACACCAGACTGACCCCATCATGATGTGAGGCTGACACCAGACTGACCCCATCACGAGGCGATGCTGACACCAGACTGACCCCATCACGAGGCGAGACTGACACCAGACTGACCCCTTCATGAGGCGAGACTGACACCAGACTGACCCCATCACGGGACGAGGCTGACACCAGACTGACCCCATCACGAGGCGAGGCTGACACCAGACTGACCCCATCACGAGGCGGGGCTGACACCAGACTGACCCCATCACGAGGCGAGGCTGACACCAGACTGACACCATCACGAGACGAGGCTGACACCAGACTGACACCATCATGATGTGAGGCTGACACCAGACTGACCACATAACGAAGCGAGGCTGACACCAGACTGATCCCATCACGGGGCGAGGCTGACACCAGACTGACCCCATCACTAGGCGAGGCTGACACCAGACTGACCCCATCATGAGGCGAGGCTGACACCAGAGTGACACGATCACGAGGCGAGGCTGACACCAGACTGACCCCATCACGAGGCGAGACTGACACCAGACTGACCCCATCACGAGGCGAGACTGACACCAGACTGACCCCATCACGAGGCGAGGCTGACACCAGACTGACCCCATCATGAGGCGAGGCTGACACCAGACTGACACGATCACGAGGCGAGGCTGACACCAGACTGACACCATCATGATGTGAGGCTGACACCAGACTGACCCCATCACTAGGCGAGGCTGACACCAGACTGACCCCATGACGAGGCGAGACTGACTCCAGACTAACCCCATCATGTTGTGAGACTGACACCAGACTGACCCCATCACGAGGCGAGGCTGACACCAGACTGATCCCATCACGAGGTGAGGCTGACACCAGACTGACCCCATCACTAGGCGAGGCTGACACCAGACTGACCCCATCATGAGGCGAGGCTGACACCAGACTGACACGATCACGAGGCGAGGCTGACACCAGACTGACACCATCATGATGTGAGGCTGACACCAGACTGACCCCATCACTAGGCAAGGCTGACACCAGACTGACCCCATGACGAGGCGAGACTGACTCCAGACTGACCCCATCATGTTGTGAGGCTGACACCAGACTGACCCCATCACGAGGCGATGCTGACACCAGACTGACGCCATCACGAGGCGAGACTGACACCAGACTGACCCCATCACGAGGCGAGACTGACACCAGACTGACCCCATCACGGGACGAGGCTGACACCAGACTGAACCCATCACGAGGTGAGGCTGACACCAGACTGACCCCATCACGAGGCGAGGCTGACACCAGACTGACCCCATCACGAGGCGAGGCTGACACCTGACTGACACCATCATGATGTGAGGCTGACACCAGACTGACCCCATCACTAGGCGAGGCTGACACCAGACTGACCCCATCACGAGGCAAGGCTGACACCAGACTGACCCCATCACGAGGCGAGGCTGACACCAGACTGACACCATCATGATGTGAGGCTGACACCAGACAGATCCCATCACGAGGTGAGGCTGACACAAGACTGACACCATCACGAGGCGAGGCTGACACCAGACTGACACCATCACGAGGCGAGGCTGACACCAGACTGACCCCATCACGAGGCGAGACTGACACCAGACTGACACCATCATGATGTGAGGCTGACACCAGACTGACCCTATAACTAGGCGAGGCTGATACCAGACTGACACCATCTCGAGGCGAGGCTGACACCAGACTGACCACATAACGAAGCGAGGCTGACACCAGACTGATCCCATCACGGGGCGAGGCTGACACCAGACTGACCCCATCACTAGGCGAGGCTGACACCAGACTGACCCCATCATGAGGCGAGGCTGACACCAGAGTGACACGATCACGAGGCGAGGCTGACACCAGACTGACCCCATCACGAGGCGAGACTGACACCAGACTGACCCCATCACGAGGCGAGACTGACACCAGACTGACCCCATCACGAGGCGAGGCTGACACCAGACTGACCCCATCATGAGGCGAGGCTGACACCAGACTGACACGATCACGAGGCGAGGCTGACACCAGACTGACACCATCATGATGTGAGGCTGACACCAGACTGACCCCATCACTAGGCGAGGCTGACACCAGACTGACCCCATGACGAGGCGAGACTGACTCCAGACTGACCCCATCATGTTGTGAGACTGACACCAGACTGACCCCATCACGAGGCGAGGCTGACACCAAACTGATCCCATCACGAGGCGAGGCTGACACCAGACTGACCCCATCACTAGGCGAGGCTGACACCAGACTGACCCCATCATGAGGCGAGGCTGACACCAGACTGACACGATCACGAGGCGAGGCTGACACCAGACTGACACCATCATGATGTGAGGCTGACACCAGACTGACCCCATCACTAGGCAAGGCTGACACCAGACTGACCCCATGACGAGGCGAGACTGACTCCAGACTGACCCTATCATGTTGTGAGGCTGACACCAGACTGACCCCATCACGAGGCGATGCTGACACCAGACTGACGCCATCACGAGGCGAGACTGACACCAGACTGACCCCATCACGAGGCGAGACTGACACCAGACTGACCCCATCACGGGACGAGGCTGACACCAGACTGAACCCATCACGAGGCGAGACTGACACCAGACTGACACCATCATGATGTGAGGCTGACACAAGACAGATCCCATCACGAGGTGAGGCTGACACAAGACTGACACCATCACGAGGCGAGGCTGACACCAGACTGACACCATCACGAGGCGAGGCTGACACCAGACTGACCCCATCACGAGGCGAGGCTGACACCAGACTGACACCATCATGATGTGAGGCTGACACCAGACTGACCCTATAACTAGGCGAGGCTGATACCAGACTGACACCATCTCGAGGCGAGGCTGACACCAGACTGACCACATAACGAAGCGAGGCTGACACCAGACTGATCCCATCACGGGGCGAGGCTGACACCAGACTGACCCCATCACTAGGCGAGGCTGACACCAGACTGACCCCATCATGAAGCGAGGCTGACACCAGAGTGACACGATCACGAGGCGAGGCTGACACCAGACTGACCCCATCACGAGGCGAGACTGACACCAGACTGACCCCATCACGAGGCGAGACTGACACCAGACTGACCCCATCACGAGGCGAGGCTGACACCAGACTGACCCCATCATGAGGCGAGGCTGACACCAGACTGACACGATCACGAGGCGAGGCTGACACCAGACTGACACCATCATGATGTGAGGCTGACACCAGACTGACCCCATCACTAGGCGAGGCTGACACCAGACTGACCCCATGACGAGGCGAGACTGACTCCAGACTAACCCCATCATGTTGTGAGACTGACACCAGACTGACCCCATCACGAGGCGAGGCTGACACCAGACTGATCCCATCACGAGGCGAGGCTGACACCAGACTGACCCCATCACTAGGCGAGGCTGACACCAGACTGACACCATCATGATGTGAGGCTGACACCAGACTGACCCCATCACTAGGCGAGGCTGACACCAGACTGACCCCATGACGAGGCGAGACTGACTCCAGACTGACCCCATCATGTTGTGAGACTGACACCAGACTGACCCCATCACGAGGCGAGGCTGACACCAGACTGATCCCATCACGAGGCGAGGCTGACACCAGACTGACACCATCACTAGGCGAGGCTGACACCAGACTGACCCCATCATGAGGCGAGGCTGACACCAGACTGACACGATCACGAGGCGAGGCTGACACCAGACTGACACCATCATGATGTGAGGCTGACACCAGACTGACCCCATCACTAGGCAAGGCTGACACCAGACTGACCCCATGACGAGGCGAGACTGACTCCAGACTGACCCCATCATGTTGTGAGGCTGACACCAGACTGACCCCATCACGAGGCGATGCTGACACCAGACTGACGCCATCACGAGGCGAGACTGACACCAGACTGACCCCATCACGAGGCGAGACTGACACCAGACTGACCCCATCACGGGACGAGGCTGACACCAGACTGAACCCATCACGAGGCGAGACTGACACCAGACTGACCCCATCATGATGTGAGGCTGACACCAGACTGACCCCATCACGAGGCGATGCTGACACCAGACTGACCCCATCACGAGGCGAGACTGACACCAGACTGACCCCTTCATGAGGCGAGACTGACACCAGACTGACCCCATCACGGGACGAGGCTGACACCAGACTGACCCCATCACGAGGCGAGGCTGACACCAGACTGACCCCATCACGAGGCGGGGCTGACACCAGACTGACCCCATCACGAGGCGAGGCTGACACCAGACTGACACCATCACGAGACGAGGCTGACACCAGACTGACACCATCATGATGTGAGGCTGACACCAGACTGACCCCATCACTAGGCGAGACTGACACCAGACTGACGCCATCACTAGGCGAGACTGACACCAGACTGACCCCATCACGAGGCGAGACTGACACCAGACTTACCCCATCACGAGGCGAGGCTGACACCAGACTGACCCCATCACGAGGCGAGGCTGACACCAGACTGACCCAATCACAAGGCGAGGCTGACACCAGACTGACACCATCACGAGGCGAGACTGACACCAGACTGACCCCATCACGAGGCGAGGCTGACACCAGACTGACCCCATCATGAGGCGAGGCTGACACCAGACTGACACGATCACGAGGCGAGGCTGACACCAGACTGACACCATCATGATGTGAGGCTGACACCAGACTGACCCCATCACTAGGCGAGGCTGACACCAGACTGACCCCATGACGAGGCGAGACTGACTCCAGACTAACCCCATCATGTTGTGAGACTGACACCAGACTGACCCCATCACGAGGCGAGGCTGACACCAGACTGATCCCATCACGAGGCGAGGCTGACACCAGACTGACCCCATCACTAGGCGAGGCTGACACCAGATTGACCCCATCATGAGGCGAGGCTGACACCAGACTGACACGATCACGAGGCGAGGCTGACACCAGACTGACACCATCATGATGTGAGGCTGACACCAGACTGACCCCATCACTAGGCAAGGCTGACACCAGACTGACCCCATGACGAGGCGAGACTGACTCCAGACTGACCCCATCATGTTGTGAGGCTGACACCAGACTGACCCCATCACGAGGCGATGCTGACACCAGACTGACGCCATCACGAGGCGAGACTGACACCAGACTGACCCCATCACGAGGCGAGACTGACACCAGACTGACCCCATCACGGGACGAGGCTGACACCAGACTGAACCCATCACGAGGCGAGACTGACACCAGACTGACCCCATCATGATGTGAGGCTGACACCAGACTGACCCCATCACGAGGCGATGCTGACACCAGACTGACCCCATCACGAGGCGAGACTGACACCAGACTGACCCCTTCATGAGGCGAGACTGACACCAGACTGACCCCATCACGGGACGAGGCTGACACCAGACTGACCCCATCACGAGGCGAGGCTGACACCAGACTGACCCCATCACGAGGCGGGGCTGACACCAGACTGACCCCATCACGAGGCGAGGCTGACACCAGACTGACACCATCACGAGACGAGGCTGACACCAGACTGACACCATCATGATGTGAGGCTGACACCAGACTGACCACATAACGAAGCGAGGCTGACACCAGACTGATCCCATCACGGGGCGAGGCTGACACCAGACTGACCCCATCACTAGGCGAGGCTGACACCAGACTGACCCCATCATGAGGCGAGGCTGACACCAGAGTGACACGATCACGAGGCGAGGCTGACACCAGACTGACCCCATCACGAGGCGAGACTGACACCAGACTGACCCCATCACGAGGCGAGACTGACACCAGACTGACCCCATCACGAGGCGAGGCTGACACCAGACTGACCCCATCATGAGGCGAGGCTGACACCAGACTGACACGATCACGAGGCGAGGCTGACACCAGACTGACACCATCATGATGTGAGGCTGACACCAGACTGACCCCATCACTAGGCGAGGCTGACACCAGACTGACCCCATGACGAGGCGAGACTGACTCCAGACTAACCCCATCATGTTGTGAGACTGACACCAGACTGACCCCATCACGAGGCGAGGCTGACACCAGACTGGTCCCATCACGAGGCGAGGCTGACACCAGACTGACCCCATCACTAGGCGAGGCTGACACCAGACTGACCCCATCATGAGGCGAGGCAGACACCAGACTGACACGATCACGAGGCGAGGCTGACACCAGACTGACACCATCATGATGTGAGGCTGACACCAGACTGACCCCATCACTAGGCAAGGCTGACACCAGACTGACCCCATGACGAGGCGAGACTGACTCCAGACTGACCCCATCATGTTGTGAGGCTGACACCAGACTGACCCCATCACGAGGCGATGCTGACACCAGACTGACGCCATCACGAGGCGAGACTGACACCAGACTGACCCCATCACGAGGCGAGACTGACACCAGACTGACCCCATCACGGGACGAGGCTGACACCAGACTGAACCCATCATGAGGTGAGGCTGACACCAGACTGACCCCATCACGAGGCGAGGCTGACACCAGACTGACCCCATCACGAGGCGAGGCTGACACCAGACTGACCCCATCACGAGGCGAGGCTGACACCTGACTGACACCATCATGATGTGAGGCTGACACCAGACTGACCCCATCACTAGGCGAGGCTGACACCAGACTGACCCCATCACGAGGCAAGGCTGACACCAGACTGACCCCATCACGAGGCGAGGCTGACACCAGACTGACACCATCATGATGTGAGGCTGACACCTGACAGATCCCATCACGAGGTGAGGCTGACACAAGACTGACACCATCACGAGGCGAGGCTGACACCAGACTGACACCATCACGAGGCGAGGCTGACACCAGACTGACCCCATCACGAGGCGAGGCTGACACCAGACTGACACCATCATGATGTGAGGCTGACACCAGACTGACCCTATAACTAGGCGAGGCTGATACCAGACTGACACCATCTCGAGGCGAGGCTGACACCAGACTGACCACATAACGAAGCGAGGCTGACACCAGACTGATCCCATCACGGGGCGAGGCTGACACCAGACTGACCCCATCACTAGGCGAGGCTGACACCAGACTGACCCCATCATGAGGCGAGGCTGACACCAGAGTGACACGATCACGAGGCGAGGCTGACACCAGACTGACCCCATCACGAGGCGAGACTGACACCAGACTGACCCCATCACGAGGCGAGACTGACACCAGACTGACCCCATCACGAGGCGAGGCTGACACCAGACTGACCCCATCATGAGGCGAGGCTGACACCAGACTGACACGATCACGAGGCGAGGCTGACACCAGACTGACACCATCATGATGTGAGGCTGACACCAGACTGACCCCATCACTAGGCGAGGCTGACACCAGACTGACCCCATGACGAGGCGAGACTGACTCCAGACTGACCCCATCATGTTGTGAGACTGACACCAGACTGACCCCATCACGAGGCGAGGCTGACACCAAACTGATCCCATCACGAGGCGAGGCTGACACCAGACTGACCCCATCACTAGGCGAGGCTGACACCAGACTGACCCCATCATGAGGCGAGGCTGACACCAGACTGACACGATCACGAGGCGAGGCTGACACCAGACTGACACCATCATGATGTGAGGCTGACACCAGACTGACCCCATCACTAGGCAAGGCTGACACCAGACTGACCCCATGACGAGGCGAGACTGACTCCAGACTGACCCCATCATGTTGTGAGGCTGACACCAGACTGACCCCATCACGAGGCGATGCTGACACCAGACTGACGCCATCACGAGGCGAGACTGACACCAGACTGACCCCATCACGAGGCGAGACTGACACCAGACTGACCCCATCACGGGACGAGGCTGACACCAGACTGAACCCATCACGAGGCGAGACTGACACCAGACTGACCCCATCATGATGTGAGGCTGACACCAGACTGACCCCATCACGAGGCAATGCTGACACCAGACTGACCCCATCACGAGGCGAGACTGACACCAGACTGACCCCTTCATGAGGCGAGACTGACACCAGACTGACCCCATCACGGGACGAGGCTGACACCAGACTGACCCCATCACGAGGCGAGGCTGACACCAGACTGACCCCATCACGAGGCGGGGCTGACACCAGACTGACCCCATCACGAGGCGAGGCTGACACCAGACTGACACCATCACGAGACGAGGCTGACACCAGACTGACACCATCATGATGTGAGGCTGACACCAGACTGACCCCATCACTAGGCGAGACTGACACCAGACTGACGCCATCACTAGGCGAGACTGACACCAGACTGACCCCATCACGAGGCGAGACTGACACCAGACTTACCCCATCACGAGGCGAGGCTGACACCAGACTGACCCCATCACGAGGCGAGGCTGACACCAGACTGACCCAATCACAAGGCGAGGCTGACACCAGACTGACACCATCACGAGGCGAGACTGACACCAGACTGACCCCATCACGAGGCGAGGCTGACACCAGACTGACCCCATCATGAGGCGAGGCTGACACCAGACTGACACGATCACGAGGCGAGGCTGACACCAGACTGACACCATCATGATGTGAGGCTGACACCAGACTGACCCCATCACTAGGCGAGGCTGACACCAGACTGACCCCATGACGAGGCGAGACTGACTCCAGACTAACCCCATCATGTTGTGAGACTGACACCAGACTGACCCCATCACGAGGCGAGGCTGACACCAGACTGATCCCATCACGAGGCGAGGCTGACACCAGACTGACCCCATCACTAGGCGAGGCTGACACCAGACTGACCCCATCATGAGGCGAGGCTGACACCAGACTGACACGATCACGAGGCGAGGCTGACACCAGACTGACACCATCATGATGTGAGGCTGACACCAGACTGACCCCATCACTAGGCAAGGCTGACACCAGACTGACCCCATGACGAGGCGAGACTGACTCCAGACTGACCCCATCATGTTGTGAGGCTGACACCAGACTGACCCCATCACGAGGCGATGCTGACACCAGACTGACGCCATCACGAGGCGAGACTGACACCAGACTGACCCCATCACGAGGCGAGACTGACACCAGACTGACCCCATCACGGGACGAGGCTGACACCAGACTGAACCCATCACGAGGCGAGACTGACACCAGACTGACCCCATCATGATGTGAGGCTGACACCAGACTGACCCCATCACGAGGCGATGCTGACACCAGACTGACCCCATCACGAGGCGAGACTGACACCAGACTGACCCCTTCATGAGGCGAGACTGACACCAGACTGACCCCATCACGGGACGAGGCTGACACCAGACTGACCCCATCACGAGGCGAGGCTGACACCAGACTGACCCCATCACGAGGCGGGGCTGACACCAGACTGACCCCATCACGAGGCGAGGCTGACACCAGACTGACACCATCAAGAGACGAGGCTGACACCAGACTGACACCATCATGATGTGAGGCTGACACCAGACTGACCCCATCACTAGGCGAGACTGACACCAGACTGACGCCATCACTAGGCGAGACTGACACCAGACTGACCCCATCACGAGGCGAGACTGACACCAGACTTACCCCATCACGAGGCGAGGCTGACACCAGACTGACCCCATCACGAGGCGAGGCTGACACCAGACTGACCCAATCACAAGGCGAGGCTGACACCAGACTGACACCATCACGAGGCGAGACTGACACCAGACTGACCCCCTCACGAGGCGAGGCTGACACCAGACTGACCTCGTCACGAGGCGGGGCTGACACCAGACTGACCCCATCACGGGGCGAGGCTGACACCAGACTGACCCCATCACGAGGCGAGACTGACACCAGACTGACCCCATCACGAGGCGAGACTGACACCAGACTGACCCCATCATGATGTGAGGCTGACACCAGACTGAGCCCATCACGAGGCGAGGCTCACACCAGACTGACACCATCACGAGGCGTGGCTGACACCAAACTGACCCCATCACGAGGCGAGGCTGACACCTGACTGACACCATCATGATGTGAGGCTGACACCAGACTGACCCCATCACTAGGCGAGGCTGACACCAGACTGACCCTATCATCAGGCGAGGCTGACACCAGACTGACCCCATCACTAGGAGAGGCTGACACCAGACTAACACCATCACGAGGCGAGGCTGACACCAGACTGACACCATCACGAGGCGAGGCTGACACCAGACTGACACCATCACGATGTGAGGCTGACACCAGACTGACCCCATCACGAGGCGAGGCTGACACCAGACTGACCCCATCACAAGGCGAAGCTGACACCAGACTGACCCTATCACGAGGCGAGGCTGACACCAGACTGACCCCATCACGAGGCGAGACTGAAACCAGACTGACCCCATCACTAGGCGAGGCTGACACCAGACTGACCCCATCACTAGGCGAGGCTGACACCAGACTGACCCCATCACGAGGCGAGGCTGACACCAGACTGACCCCATCACGAGGCGAGGCTGACACCAGACTGACCCCATCACGAGGCGAGACTGAAACCAGACTGACCCCATCACTAGGCGAGGCTGACACCAGACTGACCCCATCACTAGGCGAGGCTGACACCAGACTGACCCCATCACGAGGCGAGGCTGACACCAGACTGACACCATCACGAGGCGAGGCTGACACCAGACTGACCCCATCATGATGTGAGGCTGACACCAGACTGACCCAATCACTAGGCGAGACTGACACCAGACTGACACCATCACGAGGCGAGGCTGACACCAGACTGACACCATCACGAGGCGAGGCTGACACCAGACTGACACCATCATGATGTGAGGCTGACACCAGACTGACCCCATCACTAGGTGAGGCTGACACCAGACTGACCCCATTACTAGGCGAGACTGACACCAGACTGACACCATCATGATGTGAGGCTGACACCAGACTGACCCCATCGAGAGGCGAGGCTGACACCAGACTGACACCATCATGATATGAGACTGACACCAGACTGACCCCATCACGAGGCGCGGCTGACACCAGACTGACACCATCAGGAGGCGAGGCTGACACCAGACTGACCCCATGACGAGGCGAGACTGACTCCAGACTAACCCCATCATGTTGTGAGACTGACACCAGACTGACCCCATCACGAGGCGAGGCTGACACCAGACTGATCCCATCACGAGGCGAGGCTGACACCAGACTGACCCCATCACTAGGCGAGGCTGACACCAGACTGACCCCATCATGAGGCGAGGCTGACACCAGACTGACACGATCACGAGGCGAGGCTGACACCAGACTGACACCATCATGATGTGAGGCTGACACCAGACTGACCCCATCACTAGGCAAGGCTGACACCAGACTGACCCCATGACGAGGCGAGACTGACTCCAGACTGACCCCATCATGTTGTGAGGCTGACACCAGACTGACCCCATCACGAGGCGATGCTGACACCAGACTGACGCCATCACGAGGCGAGACTGACACCAGACTGACCCCATCACGAGGCGAGACTGACACCTGACTGACACCATCATGATGTGAGGCTGACACCAGACTGACCCCATCACTAGGCGAGGCTGACACCAGACTGACCCTATCATCAGGCGAGGCTGACACCAGACTGACCCCATCACTAGGAGAGGCTGACACCAGACTAACACCATCACGAGGCGAGGCTGACACCAGACTGACACCATCACGAGGCGAGGCTGACACCAGACTGACACCATCACGATGTGAGGCTGACACCAGACTGACCCCATCACGAGGCGAGGCTGACACCAGACTGACCCCATCACAAGGCGAAGCTGACACCAGACTGACCCTATCACGAGGCGAGGCTGACACCAGACTGACCCCATCACGAGGCGAGACTGAAACCAGACTGACCCCATCACTAGGCGAGGCTGACACCAGACTGACCCCATCACTAGGCGAGGCTGACACCAGACTGACCCCATCACGAGGCGAGGCTGACACCAGACTGACCCCATCACGAGGCGAGGCTGACACCAGACTGACCCCATCACGAGGCGAGACTGAAACCAGACTGACCCCATCACTAGGCGAGGCTGACACCAGACTGACCCCATCACTAGGCGAGGCTGACACCAGACTGACCCCATCACGAGGCGAGGCTGACACCAGACTGACACCATCACGAGGCGAGGCTGACACCAGACTGACCCCATCATGATGTGAGGCTGACACCAGACTGACCCAATCACTAGGCGAGACTGACACCAGACTGACACCATCACGAGGCGAGGCTGACACCAGACTGACACCATCACGAGGCGAGGCTGACACCAGACTGACACCATCATGATGTGAGGCTGACACCAGACTGACCCCATCACTAGGTGAGGCTGACACCAGACTGACCCCATTACTAGGCGAGACTGACACCAGACTGACACCATCATGATGTGAGGCTGACACCAGACTGACCCCATCGAGAGGCGAGGCTGACACCAGACTGACACCATCATGATATGAGACTGACACCAGACTGACCCCATCACGAGGCGCGGCTGACACCAGACTGACACCATCAGGAGGCGAGGCTGACACCAGACTGACCCCATGACGAGGCGAGACTGACTCCAGACTAACCCCATCATGTTGTGAGACTGACACCAGACTGACCCCATCACGAGGCGAGGCTGACACCAGACTGATCCCATCACGAGGCGAGGCTGACACCAGACTGACCCCATCACTAGGCGAGGCTGACACCAGACTGACCCCATCATGAGGCGAGGCTGACACCAGACTGACACGATCACGAGGCGAGGCTGACACCAGACTGACACCATCATGATGTGAGGCTGACACCAGACTGACCCCATCACTAGGCAAGGCTGACACCAGACTGACCCCATGACGAGGCGAGACTGACTCCAGACTGACCCCATCATGTTGTGAGGCTGACACCAGACTGACCCCATCACGAGGCGATGCTGACACCAGACTGACGCCATCACGAGGCGAGACTGACACCAGACTGACCCCATCACGAGGCGAGACTGACACCAGACTGACCCCATCACGGGACGAGGCTGACACCAGACTGAACCCATCACGAGGTGAGGCTGACACCAGACTGACCCCATCACGAGGCGAGGCTGAC
Organism: Staurois parvus; assembly: GCF_062004578.1. Classification (NCBI taxonomy): domain Eukaryota; kingdom Metazoa; phylum Chordata; class Amphibia; order Anura; family Ranidae; genus Staurois; species Staurois parvus. The sequence goes on from NW_028320161.1 coordinate 704,054, forward strand.
ACCAGACTGACCCCATCACGAGGCGAGGCTGACACCTGACTGACACCATCATGATGTGAGGCTGACACCAGACTGACCCCATCACTAGGCGAGGCTGACACCAGACTGACCCCATCACGAGGCAAGGCTGACACCAGACTGACCCCATCACGAGGCGAGGCTGACACCAGACTGACACCATCATGATGTGAGGCTGACACCAGACAGATCCCATCACGAGGTGAGGCTGACACAAGACTGACACCATCACGAGGCGAGGCTGACACCAGACTGACACCATCACGAGGCGAGGATGACACCAGACTGACCCCATCACGAGGCGAGGCTGACACCAGACTGACACCATCATGATGTGAGGCTGACACCAGACTGACCCTATAACTAGGCGAGGCTGATACCAGACTGACACCATCTCGAGGCGAGGCTGACACCAGACTGACCACATAACGAAGCGAGGCTGACACCAGACTGATCCCATCACGGGGCGAGGCTGACACCAGACTGACCCCATCACTAGGCGAGGCTGACACCAGACTGACCCCATCATGAGGCGAGGCTGACACCAGAGTGACACGATCACGAGGCGAGGCTGACACCAGACTGACCCCATCACGAGGCGAGACTGACACCAGACTGACCCCATCACGAGGCGAGACTGACACCAGACTGACCCCATCACGAGGCGAGGCTGACACCAGACTGACCCCATCATGAGGCGAGGCTGACACCAGACTGACACGATCACGAGGCGAGGCTGACACCAGACTGACACCATCATGATGTGAGGCTGACACCAGACTGACCCCATCACTAGGCGAGGCTGACACCAGACTGACCCCATGACGAGGCGAGACTGACTCCAGACTGACCCCATCATGTTGTGAGACTGACACCAGACTGACCCCATCACGAGGCGAGGCTGACACCAAACTGATCCCATCACTAGGCGAGGCTGACACCAGACTGACCCCATCATGAGGCGAGGCTGACACCAGACTGACACGATCACGAGGCGAGGCTGACACCAGACTGACACCATCATGATGTGAGGCTGACACCAGACTGACCCCATCACTAGGCAAGGCTGACACCAGACTGACCCCATGACGAGGCGAGACTGACTCCAGACTGACCCCATCATGTTGTGAGGCTGACACCAGACTGACCCCATCACGAGGCGATGCTGACACCAGACTGACGCCATCACGAGGCGAGACTGACACCAGACTGACCCCATCACGAGGCGAGACTGACACCAGACTGACCCCATCACGGGACGAGGCTGACACCAGACTGAACCCATCACGAGGCGAGACTGACACCAGACTGACCCCATCATGATGTGAGGCTGACACCAGACTGACCCCATCACGAGGCGATGCTGACACCAGACTGACCCCATCACGAGGCGAGACTGACACCAGACTGACCCCTTCATGAGGCGAGACTGACACCAGACTGACCCCATCACGGGACGAGGCTGACACCAGACTGACCCCATCACGAGGCGAGGCTGACACCAGACTGACCCCATCACGAGGCGGGGCTGACACCAGACTGACCCCATCACGAGGCGAGGCTGACACCAGACTGACACCATCACGAGACGAGGCTGACACCAGACTGACACCATCATGATGTGAGGCTGACACCAGACTGACCCCATCACTAGGCGAGACTGACACCAGACTGACGCCATCACTAGGCGAGACTGACACCAGACTGACCCCATCACGAGGCGAGACTGACACCAGACTTACCCCATCACGAGGCGAGGCTGACACCAGACTGACCCCATCACGAGGCGAGGCTGACACCAGACTGACCCAATCACAAGGCGAGGCTGACACCAGACTGACACCATCACGAGGCGAGACTGACACCAGACTGACCCCATCACGAGGCGAGGCTGACACCAGACTGACCCCATCATGAGGCGAGGCTGACACCAGACTGACACGATCACGAGGCGAGGCTGACACCAGACTGACACCATCATGATGTGAGGCTGACACCAGACTGACCCCATCACTAGGCGAGGCTGACACCAGACTGACCCCATGACGAGGCGAGACTGACTCCAGACTAACCCCATCATGTTGTGAGACTGACACCAGACTGACCCCATCACGAGGCGAGGCTGACACCAGACTGATCCCATCACGAGGCGAGGCTGACACCAGACTGACCCCATCACTAGGCGAGGCTGACACCAGACTGACCCCATCATGAGGCGAGGCTGACACCAGACTGACACGATCACGAGGCGAGGCTGACACCAGACTGACACCATCATGATGTGAGGCTGACACCAGACTGACCCCATCACTAGGCAAGGCTGACACCAGACTGACCCCATGACGAGGCGAGACTGACTCCAGACTGACCCCATCATGTTGTGAGGCTGACACCAGACTGACCCCATCACGATGCGATGCTGACACCAGACTGACGCCATCACGAGGCGAGACTGACACCAGACTGACCCCATCACGAGGCGAGACTGACACCAGACTGACCCCATCACGGGACGAGGCTGACACCAGACTGAACCCATCACGAGGCGAGACTGACACCAGACTGACCCCATCATGATGTGAGGCTGACACCAGACTGACCCCATCACGAGGCGATGCTGACACCAGACTGACCCCATCACGAGGCGAGACTGACACCAGACTGACCCCTTCATGAGGCGAGACTGACACCAGACTGACCCCATCACGGGACGAGGCTGACACCAGACTGACCCCATCACGAGGCGAGGCTGACACCAGACTGACCCCATCACGAGGCGGGGCTGACACCAGACTGACCCCATCACGAGGCGAGGCTGACACCAGACTGACACCATCACGAGACGAGGCTGACACCAGACTGACACCATCATGATGTGAGGCTGACACCAGACTGACCCCATCACTAGGCGAGACTGACACCAGACTGACGCCATCACTAGGCGAGACTGACACCAGACTGACCCCATCACGAGGCGAGACTGACACCAGACTTACCCCATCACGAGGCGAGGCTGACACCAGACTGACCCCATCACGAGGCGAGGCTGACACCAGACTGACCCAATCACAAGGCGAGGCTGACACCAGACTGACACCATCACGAGGCGAGACTGACACCAGACTGACCCCCTCACGAGGCGAGGCTGACACCAGACTGACCTCGTCACGAGGCGGGGCTGACACCAGACTGACCCCATCACGGGGCGAGGCTGACACCAGACTGACCCCATCACGAGGCGAGACTGACACCAGACTGACCCCATCACGAGGCGAGACTGACACCAGACTGACCCCATCATGATGTGAGGCTGACACCAGACTGAGCCCATCACGAGGCGAGGCTCACACCAGACTGACACCATCACGAGGCGTGGCTGACACCAGACTGACCCCATCACGAGGCGAGGCTGACACCTGACTGACACCATCATGATGTGAGGCTGACACCAGACTGACCCCATCACTAGGCGAGGCTGACACCAGACTGACCCTATCATCAGGCGAGGCTGACACCAGACTGACCCCATCACTAGGAGAGGCTGACACCAGACTAACACCATCACGAGGCGAGGCTGACACCAGACTGACACCATCACGAGGCGAGGCTGACACCAGACTGACACCATCACGATGTGAGGCTGACACCAGACTGACCCCATCACGAGGCGAGGCTGACACCAGACTGACCCCATCACAAGGCGAAGCTGACACCAGACTGACCCTATCACGAGGCGAGGCTGACACCAGACTGACCCCATCACGAGGCGAGACTGAAACCAGACTGACCCCATCACTAGGCGAGGCTGACACCAGACTGACCCCATCACTAGGCGAGGCTGACACCAGACTGACCCCATCACGAGGCGAGGCTGACACCAGACTGACCCCATCACGAGGCGAGGCTGACACCAGACTGACCCCATCACGAGGCGAGACTGAAACCAGACTGACCCCATCACTAGGCGAGGCTGACACCAGACTGACCCCATCACGAGGCGAGGCTGACACCAGACTGACACCATCACGAGGCGAGGCTGACACCAGACTGACCCCATCATGATGTGAGGCTGACACCAGACTGACCCAATCACTAGGCGAGACTGACACCAGACTGACACCATCACGAGGCGAGGCTGACACCAGACTGACACCATCACGAGGCGAGGCTGACACCAGACTGACACCATCATGATGTGAGGCTGACACCAGACTGACCCCATCACTAGGTGAGGCTGACACCAGACTGACCCCATTACTAGGCGAGACTGACACCAGACTGACACCATCATGATGTGAGGCTGACACCAGACTGACCCCATCGAGAGGCGAGGCTGACACCAGACTGACACCATCATGATATGAGACTGACACCAGACTGACCCCATCACGAGGCGCGGCTGACACCAGACTGACACCATCAGGAGGCGAGGCTGACACCAGACTGACCCCATGACGAGGCGAGACTGACTCCAGACTAACCCCATCATGTTGTGAGACTGACACCAGACTGACCCCATCACGAGGCGAGGCTGACACCAGACTGATCCCATCACGAGGCGAGGCTGACACCAGACTGACCCCATCACTAGGCGAGGCTGACACCAGACTGACCCCATCATGAGGCGAGGCTGACACCAGACTGACACGATCACGAGGCGAGGCTGACACCAGACTGACACCATCATGATGTGAGGCTGACACCAGACTGACCCCATCACTAGGCAAGGCTGACACCAGACTGACCCCATGACGAGGCGAGACTGACTCCAGACTGACCCCATCATGTTGTGAGGCTGACACCAGACTGACCCCATCACGAGGCGATGCTGACACCAGACTGACGCCATCACGAGGCGAGACTGACACCAGACTGACCCCATCACGAGGCGAGACTGACACCAGACTGACCCCATCACGGGACGAGGCTGACACCAGACTGAACCCATCACGAGGTGAGGCTGACACCAGACTGACCCCATCACGAGGCGAGGCTGACACCTGACTGACACCATCATGATGTGAGGCTGACACCAGACTGACCCCATCACTAGGCGAGGCTGACACCAGACTGACCCCATCACGAGGCAAGGCTGACACCAGACTGACCCCATCACGAGGCGAGGCTGACACCAGACTGACACCATCATGATGTGAGGCTGACACCAGACAGATCCCATCACGAGGTGAGGCTGACACAAGACTGACACCATCACGAGGCGAGGCTGACACCAGACTGACACCATCACGAGGCGAGGATGACACCAGACTGACCCCATCACGAGGCGAGGCTGACACCAGACTGACACCATCATGATGTGAGGCTGACACCAGACTGACCCTATAACTAGGCGAGGCTGATACCAGACTGACACCATCTCGAGGCGAGGCTGACACCAGACTGACCACATAACGAAGCGAGGCTGACACCAGACTGATCCCATCACGGGGCGAGGCTGACACCAGACTGACCCCATCACTAGGCGAGGCTGACACCAGACTGACCCCATCATGAGGCGAGGCTGACACCAGAGTGACACGATCACGAGGCGAGGCTGACACCAGACTGACCCCATCACGAGGCGAGACTGACACCAGACTGACCCCATCACGAGGCGAGACTGACACCAGACTGACCCCATCACGAGGCGAGGCTGACACCAGACTGACCCCATCATGAGGCGAGGCTGACACCAGACTGACACGATCACGAGGCGAGGCTGACACCAGACTGACACCATCATGATGTGAGGCTGACACCAGACTGACCCCATCACTAGGCGAGGCTGACACCAGACTGACCCCATGACGAGGCGAGACTGACTCCAGACTGACCCCATCATGTTGTGAGACTGACACCAGACTGACCCCATCACGAGGCGAGGCTGACACCAAACTGATCCCATCACTAGGCGAGGCTGACACCAGACTGACCCCATCATGAGGCGAGGCTGACACCAGACTGACACGATCACGAGGCGAGGCTGACACCAGACTGACACCATCATGATGTGAGGCTGACACCAGACTGACCCCATCACTAGGCAAGGCTGACACCAGACTGACCCCATGACGAGGCGAGACTGACTCCAGACTGACCCCATCATGTTGTGAGGCTGACACCAGACTGACCCCATCACGAGGCGATGCTGACACCAGACTGACGCCATCACGAGGCGAGACTGACACCAGACTGACCCCATCACGAGGCGAGACTGACACCAGACTGACCCCATCACGGGACGAGGCTGACACCAGACTGAACCCATCACGAGGCCAGACTGACACCAGACTGACCCCATCATGATGTGAGGCTGACACCAGACTGACCCCATCACGAGGCGATGCTGACACCAGACTGACCCCATCACGAGGCGAGACTGACACCAGACTGACCCCTTCATGAGGCGAGACTGACACCAGACTGACCCCATCACGGGACGAGGCTGACACCAGACTGACCCCATCACGAGGCGAGGCTGACACCAGACTGACCCCATCACGAGGCGGGGCTGACACCAGACTGACCCCATCACGAGGCGAGGCTGACACCAGACTGACACCATCACGAGACGAGGCTGACACCAGACTGACACCATCATGATGTGAGGCTGACACCAGACTGACCCCATCACTAGGCGAGACTGACACCAGACTGACGCCATCACTAGGCGAGACTGACACCAGACTGACCCCATCACGAGGCGAGACTGACACCAGACTTACCCCATCACGAGGCGAGGCTGACACCAGACTGACCCCATCACGAGGCGAGGCTGACACCAGACTGACCCAATCACAAGGCGAGGCTGACACCAGACTGACACCATCACGAGGCGAGACTGACACCAGACTGACCCCATCACGAGGCGAGGCTGACACCAGACTGACCCCATCATGAGGCGAGGCTGACACCAGACTGACACGATCACGAGGCGAGGCTGACACCAGACTGACACCATCATGATGTGAGGCTGACACCAGACTGACCCCATCACTAGGCGAGGCTGACACCAGACTGACCCCATGACGAGGCGAGACTGACTCCAGACTAACCCCATCATGTTGTGAGACTGACACCAGACTGACCCCATCACGAGGCGAGGCTGACACCAGACTGATCCCATCACGAGGCGAGGCTGACACCAGACTGACCCCATCACTAGGCGAGGCTGACACCAGACTGACCCCATCATGAGGCGAGGCTGACACCAGACTGACACGATCACGAGGCGAGGCTGACACCAGACTGACACCATCATGATGTGAGGCTGACACCAGACTGACCCCATCACTAGGCAAGGCTGACACCAGACTGACCCCATGACGAGGCGAGACTGACTCCAGACTGACCCCATCATGTTGTGAGGCTGACACCAGACTGACCCCATCACGATGCGATGCTGACACCAGACTGACGCCATCACGAGGCGAGACTGACACCAGACTGACCCCATCACGAGGCGAGACTGACACCAGACTGACCCCATCACGGGACGAGGCTGACACCAGACTGAACCCATCACGAGGCGAGACTGACACCAGACTGACCCCATCATGATGTGAGGCTGACACCAGACTGACCCCATCACGAGGCGATGCTGACACCAGACTGACCCCATCACGAGGCGAGACTGACACCAGACTGACCCCTTCATGAGGCGAGACTGACACCAGACTGACCCCATCACGGGACGAGGCTGACACCAGACTGACCCCATCACGAGGCGAGGCTGACACCAGACTGACCCCATCACGAGGCGGGGCTGACACCAGACTGACCCCATCACGAGGCGAGGCTGACACCAGACTGACACCATCACGAGACGAGGCTGACACCAGACTGACACCATCATGATGTGAGGCTGACACCAGACTGACCCCATCACTAGGCGAGACTGACACCAGACTGACGCCATCACTAGGCGAGACTGACACCAGACTGACCCCATCACGAGGCGAGACTGACACCAGACTTACCCCATCACGAGGCGAGGCTGACACCAGACTGACCCCATCACGAGGCGAGGCTGACACCAGACTGACCCAATCACAAGGCGAGGCTGACACCAGACTGACACCATCACGAGGCGAGACTGACACCAGACTGACCCCCTCACGAGGCGAGGCTGACACCAGACTGACCTCGTCACGAGGCGGGGCTGACACCAGACTGACACCATCACGGGGCGAGGCTGACACCAGACTGACCCCATCACGAGGCGAGACTGACACCAGACTGACCCCATCACGAGGCGAGACTGACACCAGACTGACCCCATCATGATGTGAGGCTGACACCAGACTGAGCCCATCACGAGGCGAGGCTCACACCAGACTGACACCATCACGAGGCGTGGCTGACACCAGACTGACCCCATCACGAGGCGAGGCTGACACCTGACTGACACCATCATGATGTGAGGCTGACACCAGACTGACCCCATCACTAGGCGAGGCTGACACCAGACTGACCCTATCATCAGGCGAGGCTGACACCAGACTGACCCCATCACGAGGAGAGGCTGACACCAGACTAACACCATCACGAGGCGAGGCTGACACCAGACTGACACCATCACGAGGCGAGGCTGACACCAGACTGACACCATCACGATGTGAGGCTGACACCAGACTGACCCCATCACGAGGCGAGGCTGACACCAGACTGACCCCATCACAAGGCGAAGCTGACACCAGACTGACCCTATCACGAGGCGAGGCTGACACCAGACTGACCCCATCACGAGGCGAGACTGAAACCAGACTGACCCCATCACTAGGCGAGGCTGACACCAGACTGACCCCATCACTAGGCGAGGCTGACACCAGACTGACCCCATCACGAGGCGAGGCTGACACCAGACTGACCCCATCACGAGGCGAGGCTGACACCAGACTGACCCCATCACGAGGCGAGACTGAAACCAGACTGACCCCATCACTAGGCGAGGCTGACACCAGACTGACCCCATCACTAGGCGAGGCTGACACCAGACTGACCCCATCACGAGGCGAGGCTGACACCAGACTGACACCATCACGAGGCGAGGCTGACACCAGACTGACCCCATCATGATGTGAGGCTGACACCAGACTGACCCAATCACTAGGCGAGACTGACACCAGACTGACACCATCACGAGGCGAGGCTGACACCAGACTGACACCATCACGAGGCGAGGCTGACACCAGACTGACACCATCATGATGTGAGGCTGACACCAGACTGACCCCATCACTAGGTGAGGCTGACACCAGACTGACCCCATTACTAGGCGAGACTGACACCAGACTGACACCATCATGATGTGAGGCTGACACCAGACTGACCCCATCGAGAGGCGAGGCTGACACCAGACTGACACCATCATGATATGGGACTGACACCAGACTGACCCCATCACGAGGCGCGGCTGACACCAGACTGACACCATCAGGAGGCGAGGCTGACACCAGACTGACACCATCACGAGGCGAGGCTGACACCAGACTGACCCCATCACGAGGCGAGGCTGACACCAGACTGACACTATCATGATGTGAGGCTGACACCAGACTGACCCCATCACGAGCCGAGACTGACACCAGACTGGGTTTCATCCAGCAGAGGGCGCGTTGACCAATTCTCCAGCCTGCAGTGCATGGTTTCCTCCAGCAGAGGGTGCGTTGACCAATTCTCCAGCCTGCAGTGCATGGTTTCCTCCAGCAGAGGGCGCGTTGACCAATCCTCCAGCCTGCAGCCCAGGGTTTCGTACAGCAGGGGGCGTGTTGACCAATCCTCCAGCCTGCAGCGCAGGGTTTCGTCCAGCAGAGGGTGCGTTGACCAATCCTCCAGCCTGCAGCGCAGGGTTTCGTACAGCAGAGGGCGCGTTGACCAATCCTCCAGCCTGCAGCTCAGATTTCGTCCAGCAGAGGGCTCGTTGACCAATCCTCCAGCCTGCAGCGCAGGGTTTCGTACAGCAGAGGGCGCGTTGACCAATTCTCCAGCCTGCAGCCCAGGGTTTCGTACAGCAGGGGGCGTGTTGACCAATCCTCCAGCCTGCAGCGCAGGGTTTCGTCCAGCAGAGGGCGCGTTGACCAATCCTCCAGCCTGCAGCTCAGATTTCGTCCAGCAGAGGGCGCATTGACCAATCCTCCAGCCTGCAGCGCAGGGTTTCGTACAGCAGAGGGCGCGTTGACCAATCCTCCAGCCTGCAGTCTGGGGAAGGATGTACAATAGAAGGCAGTGCAGGTGTATGCTTTCCTGGTTGGGCCCCCAGTCTGCAGGGGCCCCAGTGATATCACACGTTAATGGCGTTCTCCAGCACTCGGGGGGTCTGCATGGATGGTGGTCTCAGGGTTAAACCTGCATGCTGACCAATCAGATTCCAGGATTTATTGTCAGAGCTTCATAGAACAAGCTGAAGGTAGAAGATGATTGGCTGCCATGTACAGGTGTGCCAGATCCTGCGTGATCCGGTCTTAGTACATCTCCTGCACTGCCTGTTATCCTCTGAGGAGTCCTGATCCCCGACACACACGGGCAGATGGGGGATCGCTGACAGGTGAGTGCAGATCTGAGGGGCGGGGGATGGGGGGATCGCTGTCAGGTGAGTGGAGATCTCAGTGTTGGGGGATGGACAGAGGAAGTGGATTGGATACATTGTATACAGCGGCCTCAGGTTAGTTACGGCCCATACACGATACAATTTTCCTGAGATTTCCCGTGTTGTACAGATACGGGGAGGGTTCTGGTCTGACCTCCTATTATACGGTTTTGGTCAATCTGAAGGACGATTGTATGATGTATGGCCGGCTGTAGGAGCCCCTCAGGTCAGGTTGTCACCTCGTCCCTCTAATCCTGAATTCACACAATGACTCGGGTCCCGGGGGCCGATCTAATGCAGACCGGACACCGAGTGTAATCGTATGTGTGTGTGGGGTGACAGGGACCCCCCCCCCCCCACCATCCCCTCCCACTGTATCGCTTCTACTGTGCCCCCCCCCGCCCACTGTTTGATCTGCCCCCCCCCACTGGTTCATCCCCCCATACGCCTCCCACTGTACCCCCCCACTGTTTGATCTGCCCCCCCACCATTTTATCCCCCTGTACCCCTCCCACTGTGCCCCCCCTAATGTACCCCTCACTGTATTGCTTCCACCGTACCCCCCAACTGTTTGATCTGCCCCCCCCCCACCGTTTCATCCCCCCGTACTCCTCCCACTGTACCCCCCCACTGTTTGATCTGCCCCCCCCCCACCGTTTCATCGCCCCATACCCCTCCCACTGTGCCCCCCCCATGTACCCCTCACTGTACTGCTTCCACTGCCCCCCCACCGTTTCATCCCCCCATAACCCCATACCCCTCCCACTGTGCCGCCCCCCCCCACACTGTACCCCCCATGTCTATCAATGTCATCATTCGTGTTGTATGTTGGATTGTCTATGAGGGGTTAACCCTTCCGGCACCGTCCTACTTCCTGACTTCTGCCCCCAACTCCACACCACCCCGTGGTCAGTCTGTAGTACCCTGTCTCAGCACCCCCGCCCTGTGGTCAGTCTGTAGTACCCTGTCTCAGCACGGTCGCCCCGTGGTCAGTCTGTAGTACCCTGTCTCAGCACGGCCGCCCCGTGGTCAGTCTGTAGTACTGTCTCATCACCGCCGCCCCGTGGTCAGTCTGTAGTACCCTGTCTCAGCACGGCCGCCCCGTGGTCAGTCTGTAGTACCCTGTCTCAGCACCGCCGCCCCGTGGTTAGTCTGTAGTACCCTGTCTCAGCACGGCCGCCCCGTGGTCAGTCTGTAGTACCCTGTCTCAGCACGGCCACCCCGTGGTCAGTCTGTAGTACCCTGTCTCAGCACGGCCGCCCCGTGGTCAGTCTGTAGTACCCTGTCTCAGCACGGCCGCCCCGTGGTCAGTCTGTAGTACCCTGTCTCAGCACGGCCACCCCGTGGTCAGTCTGTAGTACCCTGTCTCAGCACGGCCACCCCGTGGTCAGTCTGTAGTACCCTGTCTCAGCACGACCGCCCCGTGGTCAGTCTGTAGTACCCTGTCTCAGCACGGCCGCCCCATGGTCAATCTGTAGTACCCTGTCTCAGCACGGCCGCCCCGTGGTCAGTCTGTAGTACCCTGTCTCAGCACGGCCGCCCCGTGGTCAGTCTGTAGTACCCTGTCTCAGCACCGCCGCCCCGTGGTCAGTCTGTAGTACCCTGTCTCAGCACGGCCGCCCCGTGGTCAGTCTGTAGTACCCTGTCTCAGCACGGCCGCCCCGTGGTCAATCTGTAGTACCCTGTCTCAGCACGGCCACCCCGTGGTCAGTCTGTAGTACCCTGTCTCAGCACGACCGCCCCGTGGTCAGTCTGTAGTACCCTCTCTCAGCACGGCCGCCCCGTGGTCAGTCTGTAGTACCCTGTCTCAGCACGGCCGCCCCGTGGTCAGTCTGTAGTACCCTGTCTCAGCACCGCCGCCCCGTGGTCAGTCTGTAGTACCCTGTCTCAGCAAGGCCACCCCGTGGTCAGTCTGTAGTACCCTGTCTCAGCACGACCGCCCCGTGGTCAGTCTGTAGTACCCTCTCTCAGCACGGCCGCCCCGTGGTCAGTCTGTAGTACCCTGTCTCAGCACGGCCGCCCCGTGGTCAGTCTGTAGTACCCTGTCTCAGCACCGCCACCCCGTGGTCAGTCTGTAGTACCCTGTCTCAGCACCGCCGCCCCGTGGTCAGTCTGTAGTACCCTGTCTCAGCACGGCCGCCCCGTGGTCAGTCTGTAGTACCCTGTCTCAGCACGGCCGCCCCGTGGTCAATCTGTAGTACCCTGTCTCAGCACGGCCACCCCGTGGTCAGTCTGTAGTACCCTGTCTCAGCACGACCGCCCCGTGGTCAGTCTGTAGTACCCTCTCTCAGCACGGCCGCCCCGTGGTCAGTCTGTAGTACCCTGTCTCAGCACGGCCGCCCCGTGGTCAGTCTGTAGTACCCTGTCTCAGCACCGCCGCCCCGTGGTCAGTCTGTAGTACCCTGTCTCAGCAAGGCCACCCCGTGGTCAGTCTGTAGTACCCTGTCTCAGCACGACCGCCCCGTGGTCAGTCTGTAGTACCCTCTCTCAGCACGGCCGCCCCGTGGTCAGTCTGTAGTACCCTGTCTCAGCACGGCCGCCCCGTGGTCAGTCTGTAGTACCCTGTCTCAGCACCGCCGCCCCGTGGTCAGTCTGTAGTACCCTGTCTCAGCACGGCCGCCCCGTGGTCAGTCTGTAGTACCCTGTCTCAGCACCGCCGCCCCTCGCCTGCCTACCTCTCCTGTCCGCCCCTCGCCTGCCTCCCTCTCTTGTCCGCCCCTCGTCTGCCTCCCTCGCCTGCCCGCCCCTCGCCTGCCTCCCTCGCCTGCCCGCCCCTCGCCTGCCTACCTCTCCTGCCCGCCCCTCGCCTGCCTACCTCTCCTGTCCGCCCCTCGCCTGCCTCCCTCTCTTGTCCGCCCCTCGCCTGCCTCCCTCTCCTGTCCGCCCTTCGCCTGCCTACCTCTCCTGTCCGCCCCTCGCCTGCCTCCCTCTCTTGTCCGCCCCTCGCCTGCCTCCCTCGCCTGCCCGCCCCTCGCCTGCCCGCCCCTCGCCTGCCCGCCCCTCGCCTGCCTCCCTCTCCTGTCCGCCCCTCGCCTGCCTCCCTCGCCTGCCCGCCCCTCGCCTGCCTCCCTCTCCTGCCCGCCCCTCGCCTGCCTCCCTCTCCTGCCCGCCCCTCGCCTACCTCCCTCTCCTGCCCGCCCCTCGCCTGCCTCCCTCTCCTGCCCGCCCCTCGCCTGCCTCCCTCTCCTGTCCGCCCCTCGCATGCCTCCCTCTCCTGTCCGCCCCTCGCCTGCCTACCTCTCCTGTCCGCTCCTCGCCTGCCTCCCTCTCCTTACTTAGAAATATAAACAAGGCAGTGCCTGTGTGATAAAATTTCCATTTCAGCATGTGGGCAGCTGTCAGTTTTGGGGTGCGGGGAGGGGCATGATGCGTCTCTTAGTTTATCTTAAAGCTCTTTTTTGGCAAACTTTATTTGAAGTGCACAAAGTGACACTACATTCATGTCCATGCGCATTCCTCGATAAGAGTGGGTCTCTGACGCAGACTGGGACGTAGGCGGGGACTGGGACGCAGATGGGGACTGAGACATAGATTGGGATTGGGACGCAGATGGGGACTGGGGCGCAGGCGGGGACTGGGGCGCAGGCGGGGACTGGGACGCAGACGGGGACTGGGACGCAGACGGGGACTGGGACGCAGACGGGGACTGGGACGCAGACGGGGACTGGGACGCAGACGGGGACTGGGACGCAGACGGGGACTGGGACATGGATTGGGATGCAGACGGGGACTGGGACATAGATTGAGATTGGGACGCAGACGGGGACTGGGACATAGATTGGGATTGGGATGCAGACGGGGACTGGGGCGCAGATGGGGACTGGGACGCAGATGGGGACTGGGACGCAGATGGGGACTGGGGTGCAGGCGGGGACTGGGGCGCAGGCGGGGACTGGGACATAGATTGGGATTGGGACGCAGACGGGGACTGGGACATAGATTGAGATTGGGACGCAGACGGGGACTGGGACATAGATTGGGATTGGGATGCAGACGGGGACTGGGGCGCAGACTGGGGCGCAGGCGGGGACTGGGGCGCAGGCGGGGACTGGGACATAGATTGGGATTGGGACGCATACGGGGACTGGGGTGCAGGCGGGGACTGGGACATAGATTGGGATTGGGACGCAGACGGGGACGGGGATTGAGATGCAGACGGGGACTGGGGCGCAGGCAGGGACTGGGGCGCAGGCGGGGACTGGGGCGCAGGCGAGGACTGGGACATAGATTGGGATTGGGACGCAGACGGGGACTGGGACATAGACTGGGACTGGGGCGCAGACTGGGACTGGGGCGCAGACTGGGACTGGGGCGCAGACTGGGACTGGGACGCAGACGGGGACTGGGACATAGATTGGGACTGGGGCGCAGGCGGGGACTGGGGCGCAGGCGGGGACATCTCTGGATGTGATGTCATCATTCGTGGATGATGTCCCTCTATCTCTGGGTGTGATGTCATCATTCATGGATGATGTCCCTCTATCTCTGGGTGTGATGTCATCATTCATGGATGATGTCCCTCTATCTCTGGGTGTGATGTCATCATTCATGGATGATGTCCCTCTATCTCTGGGTGTGATGTCATCATTCATGGATGATGTCCCTCTATCTCTGGGTGTGATGTCATCATTTGTGGATGATGTCCCTCTATCTCTGGGTGTGATGTCATCATTTGTGGATGATATCTCTCTGTCGCTGGGTGTGATGTCATCATTTGTGGATGATATCTCTCTGTCGCTGGGTGTGATGTCATCATTTGTGGATGATGTCCCTCTATCTCTGGGTGTGATGTCATCATTTATGGATGATGTCATGGCTCTGGATAAGGCAGACCTCCACTGATATGATGCTGCACTCCATATTCTGTTCAGTGAGTTGGATGAATGTCTGATGTCCCCATTTGGCCAGCACACTCCTCTCCTGTACGTACCGATCACTGTCATACCTCCACACTCCTCTCCTGTATATACCGATCACTGTCACACCCCCCACACTCCTCCTGTACGTACCGATCACTGTCACACTCCTCTCCTGTACATACCGATCACTGTCACACCTCCACACTCCTCTCCTGTACGTACCGATCACTGTCACACCTCCACACTCCTCTCCTGTATATACCGATCACTGTCACACCTCCCACACTCCTCTCCTGTACATACCGATCACTGTCACACCCCCCACACTCCTCTCCTGTACATACCGATCACTGTCATACCCTCCACACTCCTCTCCTGTACATACTGATCACTGTCATACCCTCCACACTCCTCTCCTGTACATACCGATCACTGTCATACCTCCACACTCCTCTCCTGTACATACCGATCACTGTCACACTCCTCCTGTACGTACCGATCACTGTCACACTCCTCTCCTGTACGTACCGATCACTGTCACACCTCCACACTCCTCTCCTGTACATACCAATCACTGTCCTACCCCCCCCCCACTCCTCTCCTGTACATACCGATCACTGTCATACCCCCCACACTCCTCTCCTGTACATACCGATCACTGTCATACCTCCACACTCCTCTCCTGTATATACCGATCACTGTCATACCTCCACATTCCTCTCCTGTACGTACCGATTACTGTCACACCCCCCACACTCCTCCTGTACGTACCGATCACTGTCACACCTCCACACTCCTCTCCTGTACATACTGATCACTGTCACACTTCCACACTCCTCTCCTGTACATACCGATCACTGTCATACCCTCCACACTCCTCTCCTGTACATACCGATCACTGTCATACCTCCACACTCCTCCCCTGTACATACCGATCACTGTCACACCCCCCACACTCCTCTCCTGTACATACCGATCACTGTCACACCTCCACACTCCTCTCCTGTACATACCGATCACTGTCACACCTCCACACTCCTCTCCTGTACATACCGATCACTGTCACACCTCCACACTCCTCTCCTGTACATACCGATCACTGTCATACCTCCACACTCCTCTCCTGTACATACCGATCACTGTCCTACCCCCCACACTCCTCTCCTGTACATACCGATCACTGTCACACTCCTCTCCTGTACATACCCATCACTGTCATACCTCCGTACTCCTCTCCTGTACACACCGATCACTGTCATACCTCCACACTCCTCTCCTGTACATACCGATCACTGTCACACCCCCCACACTCCTCTCCTGTACATACCGATCACTGTCATACACTCCACACTCCTCTCCTGTACATACTGATCACTGTCATACCCTCCACACTCCTCTCCTGTACATACCGATCACTGTCATTCCTCCACACTCCTCTCCTGTACATACCGATCACTGTCACACCCCCCACACTCCTCTTCTGTACATACCGATCACTGTCACACCTCCACACTCCTCTCCTGTACATACCGATCACTGTCACACCTCCACACTCCTCTCCTGTACATACCGATCACTGTCATACCTCCACACTCCTCTCCTGTACATACCGATCACTGTCATACCTCCACACTCCTCTCCTGTACATACCGATCACTGTCCTACCCCCCACACTCCTCTCCTGTACATACCGATCACTGTCACACTCCTCTCCTGTACATACCCATCACTGTCATACCTCCGTACTCCTCTCCTGTACACACCGATCACTGTCATACCTCCACACTCCTCTCCTGTACATACCGATCACTGTCACACCCCCCACACTCCTCTCCTGTACATACCGATCACTGTCATACACTCCACACTCCTCTCCTGTACATACTGATCACTGTCATACCCTCCACACTCCTCTCCTGTACATACCGATCACTGTCCTACCCCCCACACTCCTCTCCTGTACATACCGATCACTGTCACACTCCTCTCCTGTACATACCCATCACTGTCATACCTCCGTACTCCTCTCCTGTACACACCGATCACTGTCATACCTCCACACTTCTCTCCTGTACATACCGATCACTGTCACACCCCCACACTCCTCTCCTGTACATACCGATCACTGTCACACTCCTCTCCTGTACATACCCATCACTGTCATACCTCCGTACTCCTCTCCTGTACACACCGATCACTGTCATACCCCCCACACTCCTCTCCTGTACATACCGATCACTGTCACACCCCCCACACTCCTCTCCTGTACATACCGATCACTGTCATACACTCCACACTCCTCTCCTGTACATACTGATCACTGTCATACCCTCCACACTCCTCTCCTGTACATACCGATCACTGTCATTCCTCCACACTCCTCTCCTGTACATACCGATCACTGTCACACCCCCCACACTCCTCTCCTGTACATACCGATCACTGTCACACCTCCACACTCCTCTCCTGTACATACCGATCACTGTCACACCTCCACACTCCTCTCCTGTACATACCGATCACTGTCACACCTCCACACTCCTCTCCTGTACATACCGATCACTGTCATACCTCCACACTCCTCTCCTGTACATACCGATCACTGTCCTACCCCCCACACTCCTCTCCTGTACATACCGATCACTGTCACACTCCTCTCCTGTACATACCCATCACTGTCATACCTCCGTACTCCTCTCCTGTACACACCGATCACTGTCATACCTCCACACTCCTCTCCTGTACATACCGATCACTGTCACACCCCCCACACTCCTCTCCTGTACATACCGATCACTGTCATACACTCCACACTCCTCTCCTGTACATACTGATCACTGTCATACCCTCCACACTCCTCTCCTGTACATACCGATCACTGTCATTCCTCCACACTCCTCTCCTGTACATACCGATCACTGTCACACCCCCCACACTCCTCTTCTGTACATACCGATCACTGTCACACCTCCACACTCCTCTCCTGTACATACCGATCACTGTCACACCTCCACACTCCTCTCCTGTACATACCGATCACTGTCATACCTCCACACTCCTCTCCTGTACATACCGATCACTGTCATACCTCCACACTCCTCTCCTGTACATACCGATCACTGTCCTACCCCCCACACTCCTCTCCTGTACATACCGATCACTGTCACACTCCTCTCCTGTACATACCCATCACTGTCATACCTCCGTACTCCTCTCCTGTACACACCGATCACTGTCATACCTCCACACTCCTCTCCTGTACATACCGATCACTGTCACACCCCCCACACTCCTCTCCTGTACATACCGATCACTGTCATACACTCCACACTCCTCTCCTGTACATACTGATCACTGTCATACCCTCCACACTCCTCTCCTGTACATACCGATCACTGTCCTACCCCCCACACTCCTCTCCTGTACATACCGATCACTGTCACACTCCTCTCCTGTACATACCCATCACTGTCATACCTCCGTACTCCTCTCCTGTACACACCGATCACTGTCATACCTCCACACTTCTCTCCTGTACATACCGATCACTGTCACACCCCCACACTCCTCTCCTGTACATACCGATCACTGTCACACTCCTCTCCTGTACATACCCATCACTGTCATACCTCCGTACTCCTCTCCTGTACACACCGATCACTGTCATACCCCCCACACTCCTCTCCTGTACATACCGATCACTGTCACACCCCCCACACTCCTCTCCTGTACATACCGATCACTGTCATACCCTCCACACTCCTCTCCTGTACATACCGATCACTGTCACACCTCCACACTCCTCTCCTGTACATACCGATCACTGTCACACCCCCCACACTCCTCTCCTGTACATACCGATCACTGTCATACCCTCCACACTCCTCTCCTGTACATACCGATCACTGTCATACCTCCGTACTCCTCTCCTGTACACACCGATCACTGTCATACCTCCACACTCCTCTCCTGTACATACTGATCACTATTTGTCATTTTTTTTACCTCTTCGGCCCGATTCTTGCACCTTTTCTCCAGTTTTCTCTGTTAATGGTCCTCATTAGAGATGAGCGAATCGAAGTAGCCGAAGTGGAATTCGAGTCGAATATCGGAAAAATTTCGATTCGTGCCGAATCCGAAAAATAGCCTAATTCGGACGCGCGAATCGAAATTTTTCAGAAAATGGCGGCTGACATGTGCGGCGACGGAGCGGGGATGTCTGGGAAGGCGCGCAGACAAGGCGCGCTGACCCATAATGCATTCCTCAACGACATGTGATCGCATCAGCCAATCAGCAGCCAGCCAGCCAGCACTGTGTAATGGTCGAGCTATAAATAGCGGCCATTTTGGAATTCTTCATTTGCCTGCAGTCATTGAACAGCGGCAGACCGCTCTGTACTAGGGACAGGGACAGAGTTAGGGCCACAGAAACGATACTTGGGGACAGAGAAAAGTTACTTAGGGACAGAGAACCATTACTCAGGGACACAGACTTGTTAATGAGGGCCACAGAATCATTACTTAGGGACAAAGAAACGCTAGTTAGGGCCACAGAATTCATACTCAGGGACAGACAGAATTGTTACTCAGTGCCAGAGAATTGTTACTTAGGGCCACAGAAACGTTATTAGGGCCACAGAATAGTTACTCAGGGACAGACACAGAATTGTTACTGAGTGCCAGAGAATTGTTACTCAGGGACAGACAGAATTGTTACTGAGTGCCAGAGAATTGTTACTCAGGGACAGACAGAATTGTTACTGAGTGCCAGAGAATTGTTACTTAGGGCCACAGAAACTTTACTTAGGGCCACAGAATTGTTACTCGCACAGACACAGAATTGTTACTCAGGGCCACAGAACTGTTACTGAGGGCCACAGAATTGTTACTCGCACAGACACAGAATTGTTACTCGCACAGACACAGAACTGTTACTGAGGGCCACAGAACTGTTACTTAGGGCCACAGAATTGTTACTCGCACAGACACAGAATTGTTACTGAGGGCCACAGAACTGTTACTTAGGGCCACAGAATTGTTACTCGCACAGACACAGAATTGTTACTCAGGGCCACAGAACTGTTACTGAGGGCCACAGAATTGTTACTCGCACAGACACAGAATTGTTACTCGCACAGACACAGAATTGTTACTGAGGGCCACAGAACTGTTACTTAGGGCCACAGAATTGTTACTCGCACAGACACAGAATTGTTACTCGCACAGACACAGAACTGTTACTGAGGGCCACAGAACTGTTACTTAGGGCCACAGAATTGTTACTCGCACAGACACAGAATTGTTACTTGCACAGACACAGAACTGTTACTGAGGGCCACAGAACTGTTACTTAGGGCCACAGAATTGTTACTCGCACAGACACAGAATTGTTACTCAGGGCCACAGAACTGTTACTGAGGGCCACAGAATTGTTACTCGCACAGACACAGAATTGTTACTCGCACAGACACAGAACTGTTACTGAGGGCCACAGAACTGTTACTTAGGGCCACAGAATTGTTACTCGCACAGACACAGAATTGTTACTCGCACAGACACAGAACTGTTACTGAGGGCCACAGAACTGTTACTTAGGGCCACAGAATTGTTACTCGCACAGACACAGAATTGTTACTGAGGGCCACAGAACTGTTACTTAGGGCCACATAATTGTTACTCGCACAGACACAGAATTGTTACTCAGGGCCACAGAACTGTTACTGAGGGCCACAGAATTGTTACTCGCACAGACACAGAATTGTTACTTGCACAGACACAGAACTGTTACTGAGGGCCACAGAACTGTTACTTAGGGCCACAGAATTGTTACTCGCACAGACACAGAATTGTTACTCAGGGCCACAGAACTGTTACTGAGGGCCACATAATTGTTACTCGCACAGACACAGAATTGTTACTCGCACAGACACAGAACTGTTACTGAGGGCCACAGAACTGTTACTTAGGGCCACAGAACCGTTACTTGGGGCCACAGAAACGTTAATCAGGGACACAGAATTGTTACTGAGGGCCACAGAACCGTTACTTAGGGCCACATAAACGTTAATCAGGGACACTTAATTGTTACTGAGGGCCACAGAACCGTTACTTGGGGCCACAGAAACGTTAATCAGGGACACAGAATTGTTACTGAGGGCCACAGAACCGTTACTTGGGGCCACAGAAACGTTAATCAGGGACACAGAATTGTTACTGAGGGCCACAGAACTGTTACTTAGGGCCACAGAATTGTTACTCGCACAGACACAGAATTGTTATTCAGGGCCACAGAACTGTTACTGAGGGCCACAGAACTGTTACTTAGGGCCACAGAATTGTTACTCGCACAGACACAGAATTGTTACTGAGGGCCACAGAACTGTTACTTAGGGCCACAGAATTGTTACTCGCACAGACACAGAATTGTTACTGAGGGCCAAAGAACCGTTACTTGGGGCCACAGAAACGTTAATCAGGGACACAGAATTGTTACTGAGGGCCACAGAACCGTTACTTAGGGCCACATAAACGTTAATCAGGGACAGACAGAATTGTTACTGAGGGCCACAGAACCGTTACTTGGGGCCACAGAAACGTTAATCAGGGACACAGAATTGTTACTGAGGGCCACAGAACTGTTACTTAGGGCCACAGAATTGTTACTCGCACAGACACAGAATTGTTACTGAGGGCCACAGAACTGTTACTTAGGGCCACATAATTGTTACTCGCACAGACACAGAATTGTTACTCAGGGCCACAGAACTGTTACTGAGGGCCACAGAATTGTTACTCGCACAGACACAGAATTGTTACTTGCACAGACACAGAACTGTTACTGAGGGCCACAGAACTGTTACTTAGGGCCACAGAATTGTTACTCGCACAGACACAGAATTGTTACTCAGGGCCACAGAACTGTTACTGAGGGCCACATAATTGTTACTCGCACAGACACAGAATTGTTACTCGCACAGACACAGAACTGTTACTGAGGGCCACAGAACTGTTACTTAGGGCCACAGAACCGTTACTTGGGGCCACAGAAACGTTAATCAGGGACACAGAATTGTTACTGAGGGCCACAGAACCGTTACTTAGGGCCACATAAACGTTAATCAGGGACACAGAATTGTTACTGAGGGCCACAGAACCGTTACTTGGGGCCACAGAAACGTTAATCAGGGACACAGAATTGTTACTGAGGCCCACAGAACCGTTACTTGGGGCCACAGAAACGTTAATCAGGGACACAGAATTGTTACTGAGGGCCACAGAACTGTTACTTAGGGCCACAGAATTGTTACTCGCACAGACACAGAATTGTTATTCAGGGCCACAGAACTGTTACTGAGGGCCACAGAACTGTTACTTAGGGCCACAGAATTGTTACTCGCACAGACACAGAATTGTTACTGAGGGCCACAGAACTGTTACTTAGGGCCACAGAATTGTTACTCGCACAGACACAGAATTGTTACTGAGGGCCAAAGAACCGTTACTTGGGGCCACAGAAACGTTAATCAGGGACACAGAATTGTTACTGAGGGCCACAGAACCGTTACTTAGGGCCACATAAACGTTAATCAGGGACAGACAGAATTGTTACTGAGGGCCACAGAACCGTTACTTGGGGCCACAGAAACGTTAATCAGGGACACAGAATTGTTACTGAGGGCCACAGAACCGTTACTTGGGGCCACAGAAACGTTAATCAGGGACACAGAATTGTTACTGAGGGCCACAGAACTGTTACTTAGGGCCACAGAATTGTTACTCGCACAGACACAGAATTGTTATTCAGGGCCACAGAACTGTTACTGAGGGCCACAGAACTGTTACTTAGGGCCACAGAATTGTTACTCGCACAGACACAGAATTGTTACTGAGGGCCACAGAACTGTTACTTAGGGCCACAGAATTGTTACTCGCACAGACACAGAATTGTTACTCAGGGCCACAGAACTGTTACTGAGGGCCACAGAACTGTTACTTAGGGCCACAGAATTGTTACTCGCACAGACACAGAATTGTTACTCAGGGCCACAGAATTGTTACTCAGGGCCACAGAACTGTTACTGAGGGCTACAGAACTGTTACTTAGGGCCACAGAATTGTTACTCGCACAGACACAGAATTGTTACTCGCACAGACACAGAATTGTTACTGAGAGCCACAGAACTGTTACTTAGGGCCACAGAATTGTTACTCGCACAGACACAGAATTGTTACTCAGGGCCACAGAACTGTTACTGAGGGCCACAGAACTGTTACTTAGGGCCACATAATTGTTACTCGCACAGACACAGAATTGTTACTCACACAGACACAGAACTGTTACTGAGGGCCACAGAACTGTTACTTAGGGCCACAGAATTGTTACTCGCACAGACACAGAATTGTTACTCAGGGACACAGAATTGTTACTCAGGGACACATAATCGTTGAATTAAAGAGTATGTCAGACAACATGCAGAGGAGTGGCAGAGGAGGCAATGTTTTAGGAGCGAGCAGACGTGGCAGCAGAGGAAGGGGTCGAGGCAGCACTATTCGCAGCCAGAGGCCAGTGCTCCCGGTGTCATCCAGCGGTCGTGTCTCCACCGACAACCCTGCCGTCATTGATTGGTTGGCTCGGTCGTCTTCCTCTTCCCAGGTCACCTCTGACACCTACAGCCAACGGTCGGTGGGTACGTCAGACACAACCGTTAGTTGGCATGGCCCGGGAGCAAGCCCACTGAAATCACATGTCCTCTACCTGCCCCTGTCCTTTGCTGTTCCCTCACCAAGCGAAGTATCGCATGCTGTGGGCTCAGCCCCACTGTACAGTGAGGAAGAGCTAACGGAGGGCGGTCAGGAACGGGGGGAGACATCGGCCTTTTCAGCAGCCAGGCGAAGAAGTACTGGCGAGGAGAGTGGCTCTGTAGCCGGTCTAGAGACAGGTCTGTCTCCTGACCCAGACGCAGCCGAGGGGGCTAGTAGTGAGGCGGAGACCGTACTTGATGATGAGGAGGTTGATCGCACTTGGCTGCCTCGTCGTCATCAGGCAATTTCTTCCGCATCATCAGGAGAAGAGGGTGCCAGCTTGGCAGCGAGCGAAACAGTCGGTGGGTTGCCCAGGAGGCAGCAGGGTCGCATCAGTGTCAGTGGAGCCAAACGTCCACGGAGTAGAGCACCAGCTCCACTGCAGCCTACCACCACGGCCAGTAGTGGTGCCGGTGCGCACGGAGGAAGTAGCAGTCAGCCAGTGAGGAGTAGCGGGGGCAAAGTTTCCTACTCGGTGGTGTGGCAATTTTTCGTCAAGCCGCCCGAGGAAGTAAACGTAGCCGTATGTCGACTATGTGGCCAGAAATGCAAGCGTGGCCAGGGGGCCCATGTTGGGACTACAGCGTTGCGTCAGCATATGCAGCGTCACCATTCGGTGGCCTGGGAAAACCGTGATACAGATACGGCGGTTCTGCCTGCCCCAGCCCCCGCTCCATCACCCGCTCTGTTACTTGCTCCATCACCCGACGTCGTCAATCACCCTCTATCAGCCAGTCAAGGCTCCAACACCTCTGCTGAGGGGAGTTGTCGCTCGTTGGCATCTTCCGCTCGTTCAGATGCTCCTTCTCCTGCTACTCCTCTTCTCGGATTCCGTCAACAGTCTTTCTTGGAATCCGTTTCCAAGAGACAACAGTTTGCGAGCACGCACCCGACGGTGCAAAAGCTGAACGTCCTCCTGTCCAAGTTGCTGGTGCTGCAGTCCCTCCCTTTCCAACTGGTGGACTCAGCACCTTTCCGAGAAATGATGGCTTGTGCCGCGCCGCGGTGGAGAGTGCCAAGCCGGCATTTCTTTGCCCAAAAGGCAGTGCCAGCCCTGCATTCACATGTAGAAGAGATGGTGGGCCAGTCTTTGAGCATGTCGGTCTCTGCCAAAGTGCACGGCAGCGCCGACGTGTGGAGCTGTAACTACGGTCAGGGACAGTACATGTCATTTACGGCCCACTGGGTGAACGTGGTGCCGGCACAGCCGCACCAGCAACTTGGACAGGTCACGACGCTTTTGCCTCCACGTTTGCACGTCCTTGGTCCAGCAAACATGTCCGCCTCTACCACCTCTTTTTCCGCCGTGTCCTCAGCCGCCACCCCCGTGCCAAGTCCCATTACCCGACCGGCATATCACATGTGCAGGGCGCAACGGTGTCACGCTGTGCTGCACCTGGTATGCCTTGGCGAACGTAGTCACACAGGGGAGGAACTTCTGAGTGTAATGAACAGAGAAATCGACAGATGGCTGTCTCCGCGCAAACTGAAAATCGGAACCATGTTGACCGACAACGGAAAGAACATGGTGTCTGCTCTGCGTCAAGGAAGGTTGTGCCATGCGCCATGCATGGCTCACGTGTTCAATCTGGTTGTCAAGCGGTTCCTAAAATCCACCATCCCACTGCAAGACATCCTTAAAATGTCACGTAAACTGTGCATGCATTTCAGCCATTCCTACACCGCAAAGAACACCCTCATTGAGCTGCAGCGGCAGAACGGAATTCCACAGCATCGCCTGATCTGCGACGTTGCAACAAGGTGGAATTCAACCCTACACATGTTAGACCCCCTTTACGAGCAGCGAAAGGCCATCACCGATTTCCTGATGTTACAAGCGGATAAAGGTACTCCCCTGTGTAACTTAGATGTCAGCCATTGGCAGCTCATGCGTGACACCTGCCGCTTGCTCAGGCCCTTTGAGGAGGCCACGCTATTCGTGAGTCGGCAGGACTATGGGATGAACGACGTCATTCCTCTGTTGCACGTCCTGGAACAAATGCTGTTAACAATGGCTGGTCAGGGTGCGGTAGACGTGGCGCACAGATCTCAACGCCACATGACCCCTGTGGGGGCAGGACAGGAAGAAGAGGACGAGGTAGAGGAGGACATTTGTGCTCAGGAATTATTGAGTGAAATGGGTGGTTTTTCCACTCAGCGGACAGGAGTGGAGGAGCAGGAGCATCTGGTAGAGGAGGAGGAGGAGGAGACAGAGGACCCAGACGCACCGTGGCAGTATGCTGTGGAGATGGAGGCAGGGAGTCCCTCGCATTCCTTGGCACAAATGGCCCATAGCATGCTCGGTTGCTTGCGTAGCGACAGCCGAATAATAACCATCAGACAGAGGGATGACTTTTGGCTGTCCACCTTGTTGGACCCTCGCTACCGGTCCAAAATGGTGGCCTTTTTCACACCTGCTGAGAGGGAGGCCAAAATTACGTACTATAAAAACCACCTATGTAGTCAGTTGGTCTCTGCCTTTGTGCGCCAACGTCCATCCTCAGACACTGTGGGCCCTGTGCGCTCGCGTTCCGCTGGCATGGCAGCAGGGGAGGGGTGGGGTGGTAGGAGCAGTGGCAGCTCCACCAGCAGCGGCTGCCTCAGTCTGCAGTCGATGATGAGTAGCTTTCTTCACCAGCGCAGTGAGGAAACTACTAACCAGCCGCAGCAGCAGCATCAGGTGGACCTGGAGCAGGAGCTCAAACAACAGGCTTGGGCCTACTTGGACAGCACCCTGCCAACCGAGGTAGACAATCCCCTTGACTACTGGGCAACGAAACTTGACCTTTGGCCCCAACTAGCTGAATTTGCCCTTGAAAGGCTGTCATGCCCGGCCAGTAGCGTGGCATCGGAGCGCGTGTTTAGTGCGGCAGGAGGTATTGTAACTCCGCGGAGGACACGACTGTCCACCCAAAGTGTGGAGAGACTCACGTTTGTGAAAATGAATCAGGCGTGGATTAGTCTGGATTTCAAACCACCAGTTCCTGACACAACTGACTAAATCCGCCATGAATCATGCCTCAAACATGTGCCACTTTCAGGTCTCCTCACACTGCTGGTGTGTTGAATTTTTTGACATAGGGTGCTGGCAGATTACGGGCCTCCTATAGCTGCTGCCAGGCCCCTAATCTGCCATAGGCCCCTATATACCGCCTCCTCATGCTGCTGCCAGGTCCAGAGTCTCTCATGGGTCCCTGTATGGCCTCCCATTGCTGCTGTCTCCATCGCCACACTCTGCCATGTGCCACTTTCAGGTCTCCTCACACTGCTGGTGTGTTGAATTTTTTGACATAGGGTGCTGGCAGATTACGGGCCTCCTATAGCTGCTGCCAGGCCCCTAATCTGCCATAGGCCCCTATATACCACCTCCTCCTGCTGCTGCCAGGTCCAGAGTCTCTCATGGGTCCCTGTACGGCCTCCCATTGCTGCTGTCTCCATCGCCACACTCTGCCATGTGCCACTTTCAGGTCTCCTCACACACTGCTGTGGTGTTGAATTTTTTGACATAGGGTGCTGGCAGATTACGGGCCTCCCATAGCTGCTGCCAGGCCCCTAATCTGCCATGGGCCCCTATATACCGCCTCCTCATGCTGCTGCCAGGTCCAGAGTCTCTCATGGGTCCCTGTACGGCCTCCCATTGCTGCTGTCTCCATCGCCACACTCTGCCATGTGCCACTTTCAGGTCTCCTCACACTGCTGGTGTGTTGAATTTTTTGACATAGGGTGCTGGCAGATTACGGGCCTCCCATAGCTGCTGCCAGGCCCCTAATCTGCCATGGGCCCCTATATACCGCCTCCTCATGCTGCTGCCAGGTCCAGAGTCTCTCATGGGTCCCTGTACGGCCTCCCATTGCTGCTGTCTCCATCGCCACACTCTGCCATGTGCCACTTTCAGGTCTCCTCACACTGCTGGTGTGTTGAATTTTTTGACATAGGGTGCTGGCAGATTACGGGCCTCCCATTGCTGCTGCCAGGCACGTAATCTGCCATGGGCCCCCGTACCGACTCCTCATGCTGTGACGTTGCAACAAGGTGTAATTCAACCCTACATATGTTAGACCGCCTTTACGAACAGCTAAAGGCCATCACAGATTTCCTGATGTTAAAAGCGGATAAAGGTACTCCCTGTGTAACTTAGATGTCAGCCATTGTCAGCTCATGCGTGACACCTGCGCTTGCTCAGGCCCTTTGAGGAGGCCACGCTATTCGTGAGTCGGCAGGACTATGGGATGAATGAGGTCAAATCGGCCATGGGCCCCCGTACCGCCTGTTCACGCTGATGCTGGTCCCACAGTGTGACCTGGGTCCCTGTACGGCCTCCCATTGCTTCCACTCTGCCATGTGCCACTTTGAAATCTCCTCACACTCCTGCGGTTGTCCATTTTGTCATAGGTTGCTGGCAGATTACAGGCCTTCCATTGGTGCCGCCAGGCCCCATATCGGCCATGGGCCCCCGTACCGCCTGGTCACGCTGCTGCTGAGCCCACAGTGTGACCTGGGTCCCTGTACGGCCTCCCATTGCTTCCACTCTGCCATGTGCCACTTTGAGGTCTCCTTACACTCCTGCGGTTTTCCATTTTGTCATAGGTTGCTGGCAGATTAGCGGCCTTCCATAGGTGCCGCCAGGCCCCATATCGGCCATGGGCCCCCGTACCTCCTGGTCACGCTGCTGCTGGTCCCACAGTGTGACCTGGGTCCCTGTACGGCCTCCCATTGCTTCCACTCTGCCATGTGCCACTTTGAGGTCTCCTTACACTCCTGCGGTTTTCCATTTTGTCATAGGTTGCTGGCAGATTAGCGGCCTTCCATAGGTGCCGCCAGGCCCCATATCGGCCATGGGCCCCCGTACCTCCTGGTCACGCTGCTGCTGGTCCCACAGTGTGACCTGGGTCCCTGTACGGCCTCCCATTGCTTCCACTCTGCCATGTGCCACTTTGAAATCTCCTCACACTCCTGCGGTTGTCCATTTTGTCATATGTTGCTGGCAGATTACAGGCCTTCCATTGGTGCCGCCAGGCCCCATATCGGCCATGGGCCCCCGTACCGCCTGGTCACGCTGCTGCTGAGCCCACAGTGTGACCTGGGTCCCTGTACGGCCTCCCATTGCTTCCACTCTGCCATGTGCCACTTTGAGGTCTCCTTACACTCCTGCGGTTTTCCATTTTGTCATAGGTTGCTGGCAGATTAGCGGCCTTCCATAGGTGCCGCCAGGCCCCATATCGGCCATGGGCCCCCGTACCTCCTGGTCACGCTGCTGCTGGTCCCACAGTGTGACCTGGGTCCCTGTACGGCCTCCCATTGCTTCCACTCTGCCATGTACCACTTTGAAATCTCCTCACACTCCTGCGGTTGTCCATTTTGTCATAGGTTGCTGGCAGATTACAGGCCTTCCATTGGTGCCGCCAGGCCCCATATCGGCCATGGGCCCCCGTACCGCCTGGTCACGCTGCTGCTGGGCCCACAGTGTGACCTGGGTCCCTGTACGGCCTCCCATTGCTGCTGCCAGGAGGCAGCAGGGTCGCAGCTGTGTCAGTGGAGGCAAACGGCCACGGAGTAGAGCAGCAGCTCCACTGCAGCCTACCACCACAGCCAGTAGTGGTGCCGGTGTGCACGGAGGAAGTAGCAGTCAGCCAGTGAGGAGTAGCGGGTGCAAAGTTTCCTACTCGGCGGTGTGGCAAGTTTTCGTCAAGCCGCCCGAGGAAGTAAACGTAGCCTAATGTCGACTATGTGGCCAGAAAGTCAAGCGTGGCCAGGGGGCCCATGTTGGGACTACAGCGTTGCGTCAGCATATGCAGCGTCGCCATTCGGTGGCCTGTGAAAAACGTGATAAAGATACGGCGGTTCTGCCTGCCCCAGGCCAGGGTTCCATTTTGTCATAGGGTGCTGGCAGATTAGCGGCCTTCCATAGGTTACGCCAGGCCCCATATCGGCCATGGGCCCCCGTACCTCCTGGTCACGCTGCTGCTGGTCCCACAGTGTGACCTGGGTCCCTGTACGGCCTCCCATTGCTTCCACTCTGCCATGTGCCACTTTGAGGTCTCCTTACACTCCTGCGGTTTTCCATTTTGTCATAGGTTGCTAACAGATTAGCGGCCTTCCATAGGTGCCGCCAGGCCCCATATCGGCCAGGGGCCCCCGTACCGCCTGGTCACGCTGCTGCTGGGCCCACAGTGTGACCTGGGTCCCTGTACGGCCTCCCATTGCTTGCACTCTGCCATGTGCCACTTTGAAATCTCCTCACACTCCTGCGGTTTTCCATTTTGTCATAGGTTGCTGGCAGATTAAAGGCCTTCCATAGGTGCCACCAGGCCCCAAATCGGCCATGGGCCCCCGTACCGCCTGGTCACGCTGCTGCTGGTCCCACAGTGTGACCTGGGTCCCTGTACCGCCTCCCATTGCTCCCACTCTGCCATGTGCCACTTTCAGGTCTCCTCACACTCCTGCTGGGTTCCATTTTGTCATAGGTTGCTGTATGGCCTCCCATTGCTGCTGCCTCCACCGCCACACTGTGGCTCCAAACACTGGTTTTGGCCCCGTGACTGGCCAAATGAGTGAAGTGTGCGGTGATTCTAAGATCGACGGCACTCATCTGCATGTCATACTGACTGACAGTATTATTTCTCTTCCCCAGCAGACTCCAAGGGCATTTAAATTAAAGGTACAGTGTTCTGCACTAATATTAAGTCTCTCTGAAGCCTAGAAACACTTTTTTTTAAGTTAAATTCACAGCGAATTTATTCGACTCGAATCGAATATTGTCCACGAATTCGCCGAATCAGTCGAATCGAATTTTTCATTTCTTCGCTCATCTCTAGTCCTCATCTCACCCAGGAGGTGAGGGCTCTGTATTGGGGTTTGGACCTCAGTGGCCCTCCACACCTGGCATAGTTCTAGACCCCAGCAGAGCCAATCAAACATCCGCTGTTAGTGCCAGCAGCTGAT
Source organism: Staurois parvus (assembly GCF_062004578.1). Lineage (NCBI taxonomy): Eukaryota > Metazoa > Chordata > Amphibia > Anura > Ranidae > Staurois > Staurois parvus. The sequence goes on from NW_028320161.1 coordinate 735,263, forward strand.
TGGCTCTTTTTTCTCGCTATCTGTTGTATGGAGTGTTTCTATAGCCAATGTTTTTAGTTTTGTATGGTGTGTGGACGGGTTAGATTTCCTCTCAGATTATAATTCCTGTGGGGCCCCCCAGGGAGAGTCACCCTTTGTATGTGTCTTGATGACAAAATCTCTGGGGCACAAAGTGAGGGGGAAATCCAAAACTTGGAGTTGTCACCAGAACAGGAAGAGAGGGGAAATCTTCCAATGGGGACACCTGTTATATTTCTTCTCTCTTTGGAGTGATTTCCTGTTGTGTTTATAGTGAAAGTGAAAAAAATCTCCCCTGTGGGGCAATAACAATGTACCTGAGGTGTTGGATCTCCTCTCTCCCCTCTGTGTCCAGGCATGAAGACTTCAATCTCGTATTTCGGATTATACCATCACATGTATGACATGAAGAATCAGGAACTGCACTGGAGCGCCACCTACTGGACCACGCAGCCACCTTGTCCAATGAGGGCAGGAAACATGGTAAGCTGCAGCTGAAGCTGTCATTGGTCAGATCTTACCATGTGGGGCGGGGGGTGTCTATTCCTAGATAGGACTGTGATTTCAGTATTGGTGTTTCTTCCAGCCATGACACACGTTGTGTTCCTCGGGGGCAGTCCAATGGGAACGATGGACGGCGATTCTGGAGATGTTCGGTGGATTCAGAGTTTCTCCTCTCCCAAAGTGGCTTTTTATATCTGGCAGGCAATATCCCATCCCCCTCCAAGAGACGGAGCCCATAAATACTGATGTGAGTATACAGGAAATGTGTATTTGCCCCCCCCCCCGATGGTGAATGTTTGCCCCTCACACAGAAATGATCGGTCTAACAATGGAATGTTCGCCCCTCACACAGAAATGATCGGTCTAACAATGGAATGTTTGCCCCTCACACAGAAACGATCGGTCTAACAATGGAATGTTCGGTGTAACACTGAGAGACAGAATACAACAACAAATTCAGCAGAAATGCGTCTAACAAATGATGACGGATCTGCATGTTCATGAGGGAAAGAAGGATTTGATCCCCTTCACAAAACATGACTTAGTACTTGGTGGCCAATCCCTTGTTGGTAATCACAGAGGTCAGACGTTTCCTGGAGTTGGCCCCCAGGTTTGCACACATCTCAGGAGGGATTTTGGCCTACTCCTTTGTTGCCTTGGCCATGTGTTTTGGGTCATTGTCATGCTGGAACACCCATCCACCACCCATTTTCAATGCCCTGGCTGAGGGAAGAAGGTTCTCACCCAAGATTTGAGGGTACATTGCCCCGTCCATCGTCCCTTTGATGCGGTGCAGTTGTCCTGTCCCCTTAGCAGAAAAACACCCCCAAAGCAGAATGTTTCCACCACCATGTTTCACAGTTGGGATGGCGTTCTTGGAGTCATAGGCAGCATTCCTCCTCCTCCAAACACGGCGAGTTGAGTTGATGCCAAAGAGCTGGATTTTGGTCTCCTCTGACCACAACACTTCCCACCAGTCCTCCTCTGCATCATTCAGATGTTCAATGGCAGACTTCAGACGGGCCTGGACATGGGCTTTCTTGAGCAGAGGGACCTTGCGGGCACTGCAGGATTTCAGTCCTTGTCGGCGTAGTGTGTTACCAATTGTTTTCTTGGTGACTGTGGTCCCAGCTGCCTGGAGATCATTGACAAGATCCTCACGTGTAGTTCTGGGATGATTCCACACTGTTCTCATGATCATTGACACTCCACGAGGTGAGATCTTGCATGGTGCACCAGACCTAGGGAGACTGACACTTGTTTTGTGTTTCTTCCATTTGTGAATGATTGCACCAACTGTTGTCACCTTCTCACCAAGCTGCTTGGCCATAGTTTGGTAGCCCAGTCCAGCCTTGTGTAGGTCTACCATCTTGTCCCTGACATCCTTGGACAGCTCTTTGGTCTTTGCCATGGTGGAGAGTTTGGAATCTGATGGTTTGATGGCTCCTGTGGACAGGTGTCTTTTATACAGGTAACACAATGAGATTAGCAGCACTCCCTTTAAGAGACTGCTTCTAATCTCAGCTTGTTACCTGTATGAAAGACACCTGGGAGCCAGAAATCCTGCTGAATGATAGGGGATCAAATCCTTCTTTCCCTCATGAACATGCAGATCCGTCATCATTTGTTAGACGCATTTCTGCTGAATTTGTTGTTGTATTCTGTCTCTCAGTGTTACACCGAACATTCCATTGTTAGACCGATCGTTTCTGTGTGAGGGGCGAACATTCCATTGTTAGACCGATCGTTTCTGTGTGAGGGGCGGACATTCCATTGTTAGACCGATTGTTTCTGTGTGAGGGGCGAACATTCCATTGTTTGACCGATCATTTCTGTGTGAGGGGCGAACATTCACCATCAGGGGGGGGCAAATACACATTTCCTGCACTGTATATTAGGAGTGACAACTGTACAATTCCTTGTCATGAAATCCAATAAAGGGCTGAGCTTTGGTCTGAACCTTTGTCTGCGATTCTTGTGTTTCTGATTGGACGTTCATTGTGTTGGGTTCTCTTCTCATTGTAACATATCAGAGAAGATTTGTGATTGGTTGGAAACTAAAAAATACTTCATTCAAATCTCTTTAGATACAATCTATCATTCTTCCATTCTGGAGATTTTCACCCAAAATCTGGAACATCGTCTGGCCAAGTTCTGCTCACCTCATACCATCAGTGATCGCTTAAAGCCAGTTCTTATTCAGGGCCCCACATGGATGGGGAGGGGGTCATTTCTGCTGCCAGTTCAGGATCACTGGGAAAGGGGGGAGGGTAATGACCCCCCATTACCCCCCCCCCCCCTCAGTTATCCTGAACCGGCAGCAGAAATGACCCGCAACTCCAATGCTGACCATTGTGTAGAGTTGATGATACTCCAGTTATTTAGTGTGTGATCTGAGCAGCCAGCAGGGGCCTCCGTCAGCATGGGGTCTCTTTTTTTCTTTTTTTTAATGCTTCATCATCTGCACAGTCCTGAAGTATGACATTTAGTACCTAGGTTGGTGTGAAGCAGAGATGGCTTGGTGGGCAAGAACTGTGGCTGGTCTGCTGGAGACCTGAGTTTGAATCCCTGAGTAAGCCTCATGTGTGATCCCGGGTGCTGTGTGGTTCCTGAACCCCCTGTTGGTGGAGCAAGGTGGTGGGAAATGTTTCTGACTCACTACCCTGTCCCACCTCTAGGGGGTTCAGGAACTGCGCAGTGCCTGGGGGGAGGGGGATATATATATATATATAGGGTGAGGGCAATAAAAAAACCTAAGTCCCTGCTTTTGGAAAGGGCTGCCCCGGTAAGACAGCCCATTGTATTTATATATGTTGCAGTGATGTCACAGACCGTGGACCGAAGAGGGGGGGTGTCCACAACCTAATGTGATGCCCACACATGTTACAGGCCTGTGGGGACCTGGGACTGGAGCAGACTGGTGGGTTGTCCATGGCCTCCAAGCTTTCACACAGTGATTTGAGCATGGGGTCTGCAGGATTTGCACTCGGGTCTACGGTCCTTCCATCACTGAGTGATTCATAGCCGCCCAATTCACTCAGATTTGTACTCAAGTCAATGCTGCCTCTGTCAGCGAGTGATTTATTCCGCCCATCTCACTCACAGACTTGACCTGGGGACTACGGGATTTGAACTTGAGTCAATGGCGCCCTTGGTTACTGCTCTTATCCACTGAGCTACTCGCCTCTGCTCAATCACTTAGGTGTTTGTTCTGCTATTTCAGGAGCAAAAAAAGTCATGAAGGAAAAAAAAAAAATTCCAAAAGGAGAAAGAGAGATTCGAACCGGCAACTCCGAGGTCATGGCTGGGCTGCTAGCTGGCTGCTAAACAACCAGGCCAGAGCTAAGGGTTTAGCAGCCAGCCCCTTAACATCAAGGCTGCAAAAAGACTTAGTAAAAAAAATTGTGATCCCAAATTACAATGATCTGCAATTTCCAACAAATGTTAGTTTTCTGGCCTTGGGGTGACCAGCCAGCTCTTTGGACATCACTTGATCTGATTACTTAGAGTCAATGTTGATGGTGTCTCATGGTGTGTGAACTCATTGGATCCATGGTAAGCCATCATAGTGGATACCAGAACTCAGGGGAATGGATGAGACTCATCGTTCTCAGACTCAATTGATTAGGGACTCTCATTGGTCAATGTTGATTCATGGTCTGCTAACTCATTGAGAGGCCTTAGCGGATACCAGGATCCAGTGGAATGGATCAGACTCAATTGATCATGGATTCCTAATAGTCAATGTTGATTCATGGGGGTTCATTTACTAAAGCTGGTTCACTCAGACTCTCATTGACTTTTACATGGAAACCAATCAGCTTCCAGGTTTTGTTGCTAAAGCTTAATTGAACAAGCTGAGGTTAGAAGCTGATTGGATACCAGGCACAGCTGCACCAGATTCTGAGTGAACCAGCTTTAGTAAATCCCCCCCATGGTGTGCTAACTCATGGAGAGGCCTTGGATTTATGGAAGCCCATCATCGTGGACACCAGGACTGAGGGGAATGGAATGAGACTCATCGTTCTCAGACTCAATGAATATGAGTGGAGATAAGGGGTTCAAACCCCACTGTTGACATCATTTATTTTTCATGCTACAACAGAGTGTAAGACGATTTTCCCCGCAGCGGTCTTGCTCCTTCTAGTGGGCGATAGCCCGGTATTGATGCCATGTAGAGCTCCAGTTTGTAGACATAAGGTCAGGAAAAATATCTTTGACCACCGAGGAATACAATTTATTTCTTTATAAAAGAAGACAGAATTGCTGAAGAAGTTAATCTCTCCAATTATCCAATCATACATAAAGCAGAGTCCCGTTCATTCACACCCTATATGAGTATCCAGAGGGAACAGATGTATAAAGGAAAGGCCACCAGTTCCATCAGAAGACCATCCTCCATGTTTATGTGTTGTGGGGATTGTATTGTTTAGGCTGAGAGGATAGAAGCAAATTGATGAGGTTGACATTGAGCTCAACTCTGCAACAAGCTGTCACTTTTCTCATCTTTGGAGCCATTATAGGTTTGCTTTTACTTACAGATATGGAAAATTCATCAATTATCTACACATCCAGGTCAGAATGAGGTTTTCCTTCAATAGGTGGAGGCCCCTTCTAGCTGATTAACCACCCCCAAATACCTCCAGCAATCACAGCTATAATGGTATTTCCCACCACTCTGTACCATTCACATTTCTTTTTCCCACTTAACCAGCATGGTGGAGAGGAGGAAAAAAAAATAAAAAGTTCACATTTCCCATTGGATGCGGATGAAGAAGTATTCCTGCTGAACGATTATATTCTGCTGGTGGAGAATATTCCCCACCACCGAAACCCAATGATCATTGCTGCTGCCGGAACTGATTGAGGGGAAAAAAGAAAACAGAGAGGCTGGTTGTATATAAGTCGATCAATAGAATTGTAGCCAGGCAGCCAATACATGGATCCAAAGTCAGCCAATCAATGCTACACTGTTCAAATTTCGATTCATATTTGGCCACCATAACATTGGCACTATAGTCTGCAAACATGAGCAGATCTACAACTGACTAGGTATAATGGTACATTGGAAGGAGACTCACAAAGAAATTAGGTGGAGAATAATTTCATAGTTTTGTCTAAATTACCACATCGACTTTGTTAGCTACCCAACTGGCAGATGTCTGTTCCATCACCTGGGAATATAAAGCAAGTATCATGGAGCCAATAACGCAAATCATCCCTGCACCATCTTAAACTGGACCTTCCATGGTCAAAGGTGGTAGGAACCGCTGTGTCCTCTTACTTGAGCAGATAACTTACTCTACTCTCTCCTCTCAAAATGGAAGAGAACTTCCCCTTACTGTATCCTTTCACAATGGAACAGAATCTAACACACCCTCTTTGAATGACCCAACCTTCCCCTCTCAGAATGGCAAATACATTCATTTACACCCCCTCCCCAAAGAGCAAAGAACTTACCCTACTGTCCACTCTTAGAAAAAAAGAGAACTTACCCTGCTATCCTCTCAAAATGGAAGAGAACTTACCATGCCCTCATAGAATGGCACAGAATCTACCCTATTGTCCCTTTTCAGAAAGGACAACTTTCTCTACACTCTTGGAATAGCAGTGAAGAAACCCCACTGTGCCCTATTAGAATGTCTCGGCATTTACCACATCGTCCAGTCTGAAAATGGCAGAGAAGTTACCCTACTATCCCCTCTGTGAGGGACAGATAAATTACTTCACCATCCATCCCTTCGTGGAAGGGCCCAGACCGGACCGCACCACACCACAAGGGTAGAAAAGCTACGATACTGTCCCCTCTCTGAATGGTAGAGAACTTTCACTGTCCCTTCCATGAGTGGCAGATCATTTATTTTACTGTCAGCTCTCTGACTAGGAGATAAAACACCCTACCAAATTCATAAAAAAAGAGAAGAGGTTATAAATAAACCAGGTATCCGCTACACTCTATGTGCAGTCCAGTAACTGAATGAACCTAACAACACAAAAAAAGACGTGAACAAGATGTCCGCCAACTTAGTTATAAGAACAGGACCATGCGGTAAACCATTACACGGTGAGTGTGTGAGACAACACAATGTTTAGGATTCAGAATATAAATACATACAATTGCCAGTCAGTTCACGTACATTTCCTTTAACTGCCGTGTATGCTGGGAAGTGTACAATGTGGGGAGCACCTGATGGAAGGTTCCATTGTGTCATAACCTCGTCCTGTAAAATGTTCCCAGTCTTGGGGAGTCGACTTGAAGAGCAGATTTACAAAGTGTGTTGTGTAGAATGCATTAACCACTCGAGGGTACTAGATGGTCTACTGCTCTTCATGAGTCTGGACCAAGGGAAGTTCTCTGCCCTTTGGAGAGAGGGCCGGAGGTGACCTTTCTGCCCTTCGGAGAGGATGGATGGCAGTAGGCTATTTTATCTCTGAAAAAAAAGACCTCAACAAGATGTTCACCAAAGTGGTTCCAAGTGTTTTTTGGGGTCACTTGGGGTAGGGAGGGAGCGCAGGAGGATCATCTCTGTACTAAGAACAGGACCATGCGTTAAACCATTACCCGGTGAACGTGTGAAACAATCCAATGATTAGGATTCAGAATATAAATACATACAATTGCCAATCAGTTCACGTAAAGAAGAGCTGAAACTCCGATATCCATCACCTCACCAGACAACGTTGTCTAGATCACCATTCATATATATACATGACGTCACGGTTCAGCCTGTTGTATACAAGAACATGTGGCACGGCCGCGACCACTACCAGTCATCTGTCGGGCGATTTCTAACCACCCTTTGGGCGATCAGCAACGGGACATTCTAGCATGGACCATACCAACAACTTGTCCATTAGTGGCTTTACTATCCAGTCTGTATGGACAATCGTATCGGGGTACCCGACAGTGAGGTAGCCACCTCAGATATCTTACACCAAATCAAAGATATGGTCGGGCAATCCCAGAATATATGAACCAAAGTACCTGTGAGGCCACAGCCCCGGAAACATAAAGGGGACGTTTGTGGGAACAATACATGTAGTCTCGATGGGGTGTAATACCATCTGGTTAAAACCTTAAGGGCTGTCTCACGAACTGAAAGAGATCTAGAACTCTTGCATATATTATCCACCATGGAATCCCAATCCTCCTCTGAAAAAGTGATACCACAATCCTCCTCCCATTTTTGTCGATAAGAGGGGGGTGTATGAAAAAGGCAGATCAAAAATTGGTGATAAAGATCTGAGATAAGACCCCTACCCCTAGGAGAGTCACGGCTGATACGTTCAAAAAAAGAAATCGGGGAAGATGGCATAAGGCCAAAGTGTGAATTAAAAAAATGTCTAATCTGTCGGTAGCGAAGGTACTCGCGAAGAGGAACATCAAACAACACACGTAGCATATCAAAGGTAATATACGATCCTCCTCTTTGAAAATCCGATAATCTGATAAAGGATCGATCATACCACCAACGAAACTGTTGAGGGGAAGAAAAAGCTACAACAAAAGTGGGGTCACCAAAAAATGAAACACCTGGGGGGGTAAGAGAGACTAGATTCAATTTAGATTTGTATTTGGACCAGAGAGTCAGCGAATGAGTCACTATGGAGTTATGAAAAGTAAGCGATCGGGGGGAAATTTTAGACCATAGAATTCCCGGTAAATAAAATGGGCGTATTGATTGAGACTCAAACTTGATCCATGGGATTTGAGAATTAATAGTAGTCCATTGTGATAATTGCGCAAAACGAGCAGAGAGGTAATATAGCCAAAAGTTGGGGAGGCCAAGACCTCCCGTCCGTTGTGAGCGGTACAAAATGGATGAAGCAAAACGTGGATGCTTATTTCCCCAAATAAAATTATTAACAGTCCGCTGAAAGTGATCCAAAAACGTTTTTGAAACTGGAACTGGCAGTGATCTAAAAAGATAAAGCAGTTTGGGCAAAATATTCATTTTAACCGCCGTGACTCTACCCAGAAAGGAAATATGATAACCATGCCAAATCTTCAATAGAGTAGAGAGACGTGATACACATGATGGATAATTAGCAGTAAACATATCCGAGTATCTAGGGGTGAGATTAATCCCCAGATAGGAGATCCTGTCCTTGACCCAACGAAATGGGAAAGAGCTACGGAGAGATGCACTTAGGGAGTCAGAAACATTAACCGGCATAATCACCGATTTGGTAAAATTAACGGTGAGACCTGACACTAAGGCAAAATCGTTCAATACAGCACATAAATTAGGCAATGAAGTCAATGGGTTAGTAAGAAAAAGCATAACATCATCGGCATACATGCTCATTTTAAAATGTGAAACTAATAATGAGTAACCAGAAATATCCGAATGTGATCTGATCGCCAATGCCAAAGGTTCCAACACCAGCGCAAATAGAAGGGGTGAAAGAGGACAACCCTGGCGGGTGCCTCTACCCAATGTAAAAAAGTCAGAGTTACAACCAGGAAGCCTTATTCTTGTTTTAGGAGAGTCGTATAGGGCGTGCACGCCTGCCAAAAACCCGTCACTAAAGCCCATTTTCCCTAGCAGGGAGAATAAATATGGCCAAAGAACACTGTCAAAGGCCTTGTTTATATCTAAACTCATCAACAGAACCTCTTTGGAATGTAAATTAGCATCTTGAATAACATTTAGAGTGAGGCGAATGTTATCAGTAATAAATCTGTCGGGAATAAAACCCGACTGGTCTGGAGAAACCAAAGAGGAGATGATAGGGGCCAACCTGTTCGCCAAAATACGGCTAAATATCTTCAGATCGTTATTCATTACTGAGATTGGTCTATAGTTTTGTGGCAAACAGTGGTCTTTCTGCGGTTTAGGTATTAGGGACATATTAGCCAATAGCATCTCCTCAGGGAACCTACCCCCCTGCAAAACATCATTGAATAAAGTTATCAAATAGGGAGCCAGCGTGGGGGCAAAATGCTTATAATAACTAGCGGTAAATCCATCTGGACCCGGTGCAGTAGAGCGTTTTAGCGCACTAATCGCACAAGTTATTTCCTCCAAAGTGCAGGGGGCATTAAGGGAGGCAATCTGAGAAGGTGTAAGAGCAGGGAGGGATATAGAATCCAGCCATGAGTCTGATGGAGGAACAGAATCTGACTGCGGAGAAGCTAGTAGATTAGAATAAAAGTTTTCAAAAATACCTAAGACTTCCTGAGGTAGAGATGAGATAGTACCCGAATTAGTGCGTAGCTTATACACATGTGGGGGGCGCAGAGAGTGGTTCAATTTCCTTGCAAACATGGTAGATGCTGAGTTGCTATGTAATAGGAACGAGGCCTTCGACCAGCGGAGGGCCTTTTCAGTCTTTTGAGAAAGCAGGGTATTCAGTTCTAAGCGTTTTTGGGACAATAACTGTTTATTGAGGAGAGATGGATTAGCAACATGACTTCTATAGTGTGCTTCTAATTCTCGGGTAAGAAGTAGTACTTGCTGCCAATGTTTTCTATTTCTGGATGAAGCCATGGAGATAAGTCGGCCTCGTAGGACCGCCTTATGGGCTACCCATAGTGTGGACGAGGATATATCAGGGGTTGAATTAGATTGAAAATATTCCCGGATAGATGTAACCACCTCTTGACGAGAGTCAACATCAGTTAGCATAGAGTCATTAAGTCTCCAAGAGAAGGGAGTAGGTGCCAATCCTATAAATGTGATAGATAAAGCCAAGATATTGTGATCCGACCAGGGGCTCAAGTGAATACAAGCTGTCTTAGAATTAGCTAGTAAAATTGGGGTACAATAGATATAGTCTAATCTGGCATAAGAGTCATGTGGGTGAGAATAAAATGTGTAATCCCTGGCTCCCATGTTGTGCGCTCTCCAGGCATCCACCAACTGGAGGGCATCCAGTCTCCTGGTAAGGGATTTTGGGAAAGCTTGGGAAGAGTGTGAGGAGGAGCTACGATCCAAAAGAGGGTTTGCCACTAGATTAAAATCACCACCCACCAATAGATGAGGGGATAAAAACCTATCCAGAGCACCAAAAAATTTAGAAAAGAAGGAAGATTGTGCCGAGTTCGGTGCATAAAGATTAGCAATCGTAAGTTCTCGACCGGAAAGGGTGCCTTTAAGAATGATAAACCTACTGTCCGGATCACGATACACATGTTGAACCTCAAAGGGGAATGAGTTATGTAGAAAGATGGCTACTCCCCTACTCTTGGAGGAATGTAGGGTATAATACCCCTGCCTATAGGATTTATGAAAATATGTTGGGTGTTTTGCGGCTGCAAAATGTGTTTCCTGTAATAATATAATTTTAGCTCCTAGACGCTTATATTGAAGAAAGGCTGTTTTGCGCTTATTTGGCGAATTGAAACCCTGGACATTATGCGAGATACATTGAATTACCATAGTAAACAAAGTTTGACACTATCAGCGTAAAAATACACACTGGAGAGATATCTCCTAAAATTATTTGGCTAGACATGATGACCCACAGGTCCACATCAGACAGATCTACCTGCAGCAGTACCAGCCTAGGGGACCCCCAGACCCCAACATGGGGGTCGTGACGTCCACAGACCAGCACAATACCAACGTCATACACTAAAGTTTTGTGAAGAGAATGAGCAAAAAACAATAGAAACGAAGCTTTAATAGCTCCTACAGTTGAGAGGGTAACTAAAGAACATGGATCAGGCAGGAAATTTACCATACCCGATAAAACAAAAAATTCAGACATTAACGGGCCAAATGGGCCCAGACCCTGTCTCCGTAAAACATGGAAAACGGAGCCGTCACCCCTCAATCGGGCGGCAACACCTCCGGCCATGTCAGGAGGCAGGGTGGGGAAACGTGTCCAAGAGTTGTGAGACCATGGTTTAATGGGCGTAATTAAGAGGGCCCGCAGACCCTTGTACAACTTAACTCGTCCAGCTATTAATACAAGGCACACATAGTTCGCAGAACCACAAAGATATCAGAGCAGCGACCACAAAAATGCATATCCTGACAGTGTAAGAGATAAAGAGCAAATCCCTGTGTCCCAGTTCCTGTCAAAGTCATAATATACAATAGGCAGGACCAAGGACCGTCAAAACAATGGGTATCAGGCATGTGAAAATGGTCCTGTCAGCCCGGTGCTTGTCTGACTCTCCTTCTATCCCTTCGTGGAGATGGAGTATGCCAAATGGGAGAAACACGAGGGGTGGAGGGTGGACGCCGAGGCGATGGGGCATCCGCCAGGCCCAATTTGGCCAAAATTTCCCTACCTTCAAGAAGGGATGTGGCTATATATGTGCTCCCATTATGTGGAACTATCAGCTTAAAAGGGAAGCCCCACTTGTAGCGGATACGAGCTGAGAACAGGGCAGTGGTAACTTCCTTCATTTTTCTACGTTTCTCCAACGTGGCCGGGGAAACATCTGGAAAGATTTGTAGAACCGAGCCATCGAAGGAGATTGTTGGGGTATTACGAGCAGCTCTAAGTATGTCTTCTTTGGTCAGGAAATCCTTCATACACAGGACAATATCTCTAGGCGGCTTGTCATTAGGAGGTTTAGGGCGCAGGGCTCTATGGATGCGGTCACAGGCAAAAGACCCAGGGTCGCGATCCGGAAGGAGTGACTTGAATAACTTGGTTGTGGTTAATGAGAGGTCAGATATAGACTCCGGAATTCCCCTGATTCGCAAATTATTCCTGCGGTTGCGATTATCTAGGTCCTCTACCTGCGCCTGCAATTGTAAAAAAGCCGTTTGTAGATGGTCATGCTCTCTGGATAGTTCACCATAGGCTAAGCTAAGTTCATCGTGTTTGGTTTCTAAGCGGTCGGTCCTGGAGCCCAATGTGGCTATTTCCTGAGAGAGAACATTAGTGCTTTTATGCAATTCTGATTGGAATTTGGTGGCCAACTTGGTGTACATAGATTCCAGACAAGACTCCAGATCCCCCTTTGTGAGTTGCTGTGTATTTTCACTGACGAGGGCTAAGGAAGGAGCTATGGTATCCTGTGTGGGATCGGACAGGGATGCTCGTTCTGTAGTGACTGGAGACATGCTGCAAAGCTCTTGTGCCTTAAGTAGGTATGTCGTGAGGGACTTTTGAGCTTGTCCCTTTTTTTTCTTGGTGGACAGCATACAGGGAGTCTCCTGGGGGTGATCAGCTGTAAATTGGATAAGAAATGGAGAAAATAACCCCAGGAGACCTATAACGCCCAAAATAGATTAAAGGTTGTAGTTACATGAATGCTGTCGGGGTCATCCGCGAAGACGTTATATTGTAAAAATATTTAGCAGGCCGTAAAAAGGCAGAGAGGACATAGGCCGCAGTAACCACTTTATATCTTGCAGGAGCAGGGTCACAGCACCAGGTCCCACCCCAGGGCCTGAGAGGGATGCAGAGTGTGGAGCAGAGGGCCCCCAATATCAAGCACAGGGCCCTCCAGGGCAAATCCAAAAAAACACCCCTCGGAGCAGTATCAGGGCTCCAGTAGGCCACGGAGCCCGACAGGGGCCGCTGTAACGGAGGCAGATGGCGTCTGGGGCCGCAGCTGTGAAACCCAGTCCCCAAATCACAATGGGGGGACCTGAGGACTGTCAGCCCGTCCCCCCTTACTCACTGTGACCGGATGAGAGGAAGGCCCCGTCAGATGGTGCAGGCCACAGCTGCCCGCCGCAGTGGGGAGTGGCAACACTGAGCGGCGCCCTCTCACAGATCCAGCTGATGCAGAGGGCGCCTCGGATGTCCCTGGACGATCCCCCACCACCCGGATGGCAGCGGGTGTGGATGTGAGGCGTCGGAGCCCCGGCCCACGCGGCCGCACCAGGCCGCAGATATCCGCCGCCACGGAGGGCAGAAATATTACCCGGAGCCCCTCTCCCAGGTCTAGGAGATGTCCCCAGGGATCTCCGCTGCCTCTCCGTGATCCGCTGCTGCACGGATGACAGCGGATTGAACACTTCGGCGCCGGAGCTCAGGATTATGCGGCCGCTCCGGTCGCCATCTTGGACACGCCCCCCAGGTTTTGGTTGCCATTTTAAAGCATTTGCCATCATTTTAGCTGAGCAGCCGATCATTTACTGCACTTCTTTATATGTTTTCCCCTCCAATCAACTTTTTAATCAAGGTACGCTGTTCTTCTGAACAATGTCTGGAACGACCCATTTTCCTCAGAATTTCAGAGAGAAATGCACTGTAACCAGCATGTCCAACATTTGCTGCCTTCCTTCCTTAAATAAGGGCAATAATTGCCACCTGTTTATCAAAGAATGAATGACGCCACTAATAGAATTCCACACGGCTATTATTTTGAACACGCCCCTTTCAATGAGTGATTCAATGACACAGAATCAGCAGCATGCATGTCATGACTGTTGGGTCTGTTGGATTTCTATGACTCTACTACACCTGCTAGGAAATTATTTGCCATGTAGAAATATCATTTCCACCAAAAACAGTGATTGATCCGGTTAGTTATGTCTGACTGCTAGTATTTTCAACACAACTGTATGTGATCCGATTCTGCACATCGCACCGCGTTTTGGGGACCGATTTTGGGGTGTTATCATACACACCCGCAGCGGTTCACATGAATGGGGGGCGATTCTGATGCGGTGCAGAATTCACACAGAAAACACAGAGAATTCTGCACCACATCAGTGTGAACCCGGGCTGAATGCTGACAGAGCTTTGCTGCTCACCACCACAATGCAAGTCGGCTCACCCTTCCTGCCGGTGACGTTCCATCCTTTGTGGGAGTTGTCTGTGAGAGTTCATCAGTAGCCTTCATCCAGGGAGTTCATCAGTAGCCTTCATCCAGGGAGTTCATCCAGGGAGTTCATCGGTAGCCTTCATCCAGGCAGTTCATCCAGGGAGTTCATCCAGGCAGTTCATCCAGGGACATTAAGGATGTATATTGAGCCCCTGGGCAGTAGGGAAATGAATAGATGGTACAAACAAATGGTCTGGGGTCAGATGTGTATGTATACACAATTACTCCATAGGCCTTACAGACCCAATCATCATTTAGCATTAATTAGTCTAAAGCCAGGTTTCTGGATGTGACAACTTTTGTGTGTCAATCAGGTTATCACCTTCTGGGAAAACCAGTGACAGCAGACAGACTGTCTGCCTTTTGTGGAAAGCTCTATAAGTAATATTCACATCAAAGAAGTATGTTTAATCTCTTATAAAAGCCAAAATATTAGTTGGAGATATGAACAAGCTTCCTTCTTGTAGGCCATTCTGTGCGCTACATTTACATATAAGAATCATGTTTGTGGCTTGGGGAGGAAGCCAGGGAAATGCATGGAATGATTAGATGACGCGGGGGTGCGACAGTAGATTGGTGTTTGGTATTGTTGCGATCGGGCTGACGCGCTGGTGTCAGAAATCCAATCCCCGACTTGGTGTTCAGGCCAGTCTCGGTCCAATTGAACTTGGGCAGGTCCATACACAGTACCTCTTGTGGGCAGGTCAGGGCCACCTCCCCCAGAGTCAATTGGCCGAAGACTAATGTCCCGCCCATGTCCAAATCGCAATAAATTGACCGCACAGACATTTGGACAGGGTGATCCGTACGGAGCTGGTTCGATTGACCAATGGATTGCTAAGTTTCTGGCTTGCTCCAGCCGCAGGGTAAAGTGTTATTCTGTCTTTTTATTCCCTTTTATTTTATAGTAATTAGTCATTTGTGTGTCTTCTTATATCTTTTGTATTTTCTGTAACTTTTTTATATTTTGTACATATTTTATGCACTGCCCACTTTGGGAAATTAAATCTTAAAATTAATTAGTGAACTTCTGTGTATTTAAGCACGTGCTCATATCTTCGGAGAGACGAGATCGGAGAGATTAGATTGGGTTATATTGTATTGTATTTTAGTGCCTTTAAAACGCTCGGTTAAGCTCATTGCCAATCTGTATGCAACTGCACTGTGAGTGGGCAGATTGCACGCAGAAAGGTAACAGATCTGCCAGACGGAGATCTGTGTGTGTGGGGTGTCTCAACAGACCATTCTGCGGATAAACTGTTGGGTGGTGGCAGGCTACCTTTGTGATGCGTCTGGTGTGGGGGTGTGTGGACAGTGGAAGGGTTATCAACACCGGGGTTCAAGTTAGGATAGCTGAAGGGACCTTTAGAAGGGTGTGTGATTACTAAGCTGGTCCTCAACTCTAATCAGGGCACCAGGTTGTATGTAAGATCGTATCTGCCAGTGTGTGGTCGACCAGCTGGATTGGAATGGAGTCTCCATCTGGTGGTGGCCAGAGGTAGTGCGGGCTGTGAAAAGGTATCACGGCTGATCTTATATACGGTTTGAGATATTTAAGTGTAAATTCCTTTATTATCCCCTCTTTACCACCCTGTCGCGGCCGCACGCACGCGTCTTGGTTAGCTAGTCGCTGTGGGCGTGGCGTGTGGTGGACACGTGACAGGGTGAACTTTAATGGATCCTTGACACCACCAATCTGCATTCTATCCAGCAACGTGTGCTGTGGGACGAGATATACCACTATATCCCAACTAGGATTGTTTTCTTATTAGTCCACTTGGAGTTTGTCTCCCATATTTCCATCCAGGAATCACTGGATAGTAAAGCCACTAATGGACAAATTGTTGGTAAGGTCCATGCTAGAATGTCCCGTTGCTGATCGCCCAAAGGGTGATTATAAATCGCCGGACGGATGACTGGTAGTGGTCGCGGCCGTGCCACATGTTTTTGTATAAAACAGGCTGAACCATGACGTCATGTATGTATATGAATGGTGATCTAGACAACGTTGTCTGGTGAGGTGATGGATATCGGGGTTTCAGCTCTTCTTGTCAATTGTATGTATTTATATTCTGAATCCTAATCATTGGATTGTTTCACACGCTCACCAGGTAATGGTTTACCGCATGGTCCTGTTCTTAGTACTGAGATGATCCTCCTGCGCTCCCTCCCTACCCCAAGTGACCCCAAAAAAACCAAACGTAACCACTTTGAAGAACATCTTGTTGACGTCTTTTTTTTCAGAGATAAAATAGCCTACCGCCATCCATCCTCTCCGAAGGGCAGAGAACTTCCCTTGGTCCAGACTCATGAAGAGCAGTAGACCATCTAGTACCCTCGAGTGGTTAATGCATTCTACACGACACACTTTGTAAATCTGCTCTTCCAGTTGACCCCCCAAGACTGGGAACATTTTACAGGACGAGGTTATGACACAATGGAACCTTCCATCAGGTGCTCCCCACATTGTACACTTCCCAGCATACACTGCATTTAAAGAAAATGTACGTGAACTGGCTGGCAATTGTATGTATTTATATTCTGAATCCTAATCATTGGATTGTTTCACACGCTCACCGTGTAATGGTTTAACGCATGGTCCTGTTCTTGGTACTGAGATGATCCTCCTGCGCTCCCTCCCTACCCCAAGTGACCCCAAAAAACAAAGTGGCCGCAGACACCCAACTATATTCCAAAATAGTGAAAAAACAATTCTAAGTGTGACAGGGGCTGCAACACTTAATGATCAGTGGAAAAATAAATGACATAAAACCAAATGTAAGCATGTCTCTCATCCCAGAACATATAAAACATAAAAATGGTGCAAACATTGCCAAGTGACAGCGAAGGCCGCAGAAAAACGGCTAGATAGTGCCGGTGACACAAGTGAATGACTCAATATTGCTGATGTATACAAACGTGACTCTGTCCCAAATGATCAATCCAAAATAACTGATCAGTGACTCAATCCAAAAAAATCAAAAAGTGACCCAGTCCCAAATATATATATATATGTATGTATGTATGACAGTCCCATGTCACCACTTTGGCAGACATCTTGTTCACATCTTTTGTTTCAGAGATAAAATAACTCACTACCATCCATCCTCTCCGAAGGGCAGAAAGGTCACCTCCGGCCCTCTCTCCGAAGGGCGGAGAACTTCCCCTTGGTCCAGACTCATGAAGAGCAGTAGACCATCTAGTACCCTCGAGTGGTTAATGCATTCTACACAACACACTTTGTAAATCTGGTCTTCCAGTTGACCCCCCAAGACTGGGAACATTTTACGGGATGAGGTTATGACACAATGGAACCTTCCATCAGGTGCTCCCCACATTGTACACTTCCCAGCACACTATACAATCCAAAGAAATGTATACATGTCAGGCCAAGCTTTCAGAGGTCTTCTACTTACCTGAACCTGAAGATGAGGAATGTTTGGACCACGGCAAGAACAATCAAGCAGACAAGGGCGCCAGCATCTAAAGTGTAGAGGGTTATGGAGATGCAGATAACAGAGGGAATAAAATGCACTCCTGGGATGGAGAGGGTTGAGCAGCAATGTGAGTGGAACCATCTGTGGAGAGATGTGATGTTGCAGAGATTGTCAGGAATGTGGCTGGAGTAATGCAGAGTTGCCCCAGGAAGCCGCAGGCGCGTGGTCATTGCTGTCCAACTTGGAACACAAGCAGGAGGTGGTGAGATGTAGGTGTTGTAGGCCGGGATGTCTCCTCTGGTGGTGCCAACAGTGACCACATGCCGGCAGCTTCCTGGTGCAGCTCTGCATCATTCCTGAGGATCTCTGCAGCATCACCTCTCTCCCCAGAGGTCTCCACCTGCATTGGATCACATTGCTGCTCAACCCTCTCCATCCAGTGAGTGCAATTTATTCCCTCTCTTATCTGCATTCCTATTACCCGCTACACTTGGAAGCTGGCGCCCTCGTCTGTTCTTACATGTGCACCAGGTTGCTCAAGACCTTCCCTAAGGAGCTGCACACATCTACAACGCTCTGAAAGAGACCTCAACCCCAATGTTCCATCCTAACCCTGCACTCCTCTGTATTTCAACATGGTGCCATAGCATTTCCCTCGATTCTGGGCCAGGAGAAGGGGCGGACTACTGAAAGCCAAGCCAGAAAAGTGAGCCAAGAACAAAGTATCCCAGACAGAACTCAACATGGAGACTAAGCCCGGCTAATCATTGGCCACAGAGCTGAGGAATGAGGACTTCTCACTATGAAGCCGGGAAGTAGAATGGAGACAAGAACACAATGGGATGAGTGGAGAGACCACAGACAGTTCAGTCTTCACACTTCATTGCTCTTAAAGGAAGAGGATCCATCTCATCTCTGCCTGTCAATGGGCAAGTCATGCATGTCCACCATAGGCTGGAGCGCTGTACAAATATTAGGGGGTAATGAGATGAAGGACAATACAAGACCTTTCAGAGGGAAGAACTATTTACCACCATAGAGTCATCTTGTACAGACGGGTCCAACCGAACCTCCATGTACAACAAAACAACGAGCCAGATCCAAGCAGCCTTGTACAAGAAGATGCCACTCCTTTGCGGGGTCATTAAATGGGAGCGCTGTCACTTTAACAAGGTGCTGGGAAGTTGGATGGAGGGCACAGAGGTGGTACAGATCGCCCATACACAGGGCAGATTTCTATGCAATCTGGAGATAAAGACCAAGCTGTCCAAATCTACATGACTACAGGAAGTAGAGAAGACCCAATCTCCCCCAACTCAATACAGACACACAATGGCTGACCTCTTCCTGAAAATTCTCATTGCCTGGCTCTACTACAGAGTCACTGAGACAAAGCAAGCTGTCCACAGAAGTCATGACTTGGTTCCAGGACAATAACTCCATGCTGAAGCCAGGGGACCACCATAACAGGCCACAGAAGTGTCACCGGGACTTGGAGAGCCGTGGTAGTCCCAAACTTCCCTCATAGAGACCCAATCTTCAATCATTTGTCTGAAATAGAAAATAAATCAAACATCAGTGAGGACTTCCAGAAATTCCCTGACTCCTGCCACCGAGCGCCTGCACCGTGCCGGGGGGGGGGGGACTGGACGCAACTCAGCACCAGCAGTTCTTAAACCCCCCCACTCCAAACGCACCCCCACCCCGAACGCACCCCCACCCTCCAAACGCACCCCCACCCCGAACGCACCCCCACCCTCCAAACGCACCCCCCCCCGAACACTCATACAACAACATGTCTAGACAGGAGCCTCTATAACAAGAGATGGGGGGATACACAGGGGCCCTCAAAGTAGGAGAAGAGAGGGGAGGATATACCAGGGCCCCCATAGTAATAAGGGGGGAGGGATAGAGGCCCCCATAGTAGAAGAGAGGGGGAGATAGAAAAGGGCCCCCATAGTAGGAGAGGAGGGGGAAAGACAGGGGCCCCCATAGTAGAAGAGGGGGGTAGACGGGCCCCCATAGTAGGAGAGGGGAGGATATACCAGCGCACCCATAGTAGGAAAAGGGGGGAGGGATAGAGGCCCCCATAGTAGGAAAGGAGGGAGATAGACAGGGGCCCCCATAGTAGAAGGGGGGGGGAGAGTAGACTGGAGTCCCTATAGGAGAAAGGGGGGGAACAAGCAGGGGCCCTCATAGTAGAAGGAGGGGAGTAGACAGGAGTCCCCATAGTAGGAGAAAAAGGGGGAACAGGCAGGGGCCCCCATAGTAGAAGGGGGGAGTAGGCAGGAGTACCCATAGTAGAAGAGAGGGGGGAGACAGGCAGGGGCCCCCATAATAGAAGGGGGGGAGTAGACAGGGGCCCTCATAGTAGAAGGGGGGGGGGGAGACAGGAGTCTCCATAGTAGGAGAGAGGGGGGAGACAGGCAGGGGCCCCCATAGTAGAAGGGGGGGAGTAGACAGGGGCCCTCATAGTAGAAGGGGGGGAGTAGGCAGGAGTCCCCAATAGTAGGAGAGAGGGGGGAGACAGGCAGGGGCCCCCATAGTAGAAGGGGGGGGTAGACAGGAGTCTCCATAGTAGGAGAGAGGGGGGAGACAGGCAGGGGCCCCCATAGTAGAAGGGGGGAGTAGACAGGAGTCCCCATAGTAGGAGAGAGGGGGGAGACAGGCAGGGGCCCCCATAGTAGAAGGGGGGAGTAGACAGGGGCCCTCATAGTAGAAGGGGGGGGAGTAGGCAGGAGTCCCCATAGTAGGAGAGAGGGGGGAGTAGACAGGTGCCCCCATAGTAGAAGGGAGGGGGGAGTAGACAGGAATCCCCATAGTAGGAGAGAGGGGGGAGTAGACAGGTGCCCCCATAGTAGAAGGGGGGGAGTAGACAGAAGTCCCCATAGTAGGAGAGAGAGGGGGACAGGCAGGGGCCCCCATAGTAGAAGGGGGGGAGTAGACAGGTGCCCCCATAGTAGAAGGGGGGGGAGTAGACAGGAGTCTCCATAGTAGGAGAGAGGGGGGAGACAGGCAGGGGCCCCCATAGTAGAAGGGGGGGAGTAGACAGAAGTCCCCATAGTAGGAGAGAGAGGGGGACAGGCAGGGGCCCCCATAGTAGAAGGGGGGAGTAGACAGGTGCCCCCATAGTAGAAGGGGGGGGAGTAGACAGGAGTCTCCATAGTAGGAGAGAGGGGGGAGACAGGCAGGGGCCCCCATAGTAGAAGGGGGGGAAGTAGACAGGAGTCTCCATAGGAGGAGAGAGGGGGGAGACAGGCAGGGGCCCCCATAGTAGAAGGGGGGAGTAGACAGGTGCCCCCATAGTAGAAGGGGGGGAGTAGACAGGAGTCCCCATAGTAGGAGAGAGGGGGGAGACAGGCAGGGGCCCCCATAGTAGAAGGGGGGGAGTAGACAGGGGTCCCCATAGTAGAAGGAGGGGAGTAGACAGGGGCCCCCATAGTAGAAGGGGGGAGTAGACAGGGGCCCTCATAGTAGGAGAGAGGGGGGAGACAGGCAGGGGCCCCCATAGTAGAAGGGGGGGAGTAGACAGGGGCCCCCATAGTAGAAGGGGGGGAGTAGAAAGGGGCCCCCATAGTAGGAGAGAGGGGGGAGACAGGCAGGGGCCCCCATAGTAGAAGGGGGGAGTAGACAGGGGCCCCCATAGTAGGAGAGAGGGGGGAAACAGGCAGGGGCCCCCATAGTAGAAGGGGGGAGTAGACAGGGGCCCCCATAGTAGAAGGGGGGGAGTAGACAGGGGCCCCCATAGTAGAAGGGGGGAGTAGACAGGGGCCCCCATAGACATTTGTAGCACAGAAACATCACCAGCTACCTGGACAGATCACACCGACCTCCATCACCTGACCCATCCATACACTACCTGCAGTCACCTGTACACACCTACAGGGAGGAGCTACACATCACCACTCCCACCTCTCTGATTGGCTTCTCCCAAACTGAAATGGGAGGGAGCGATGTTCTGCCTGTCAGGAGGGGGATGGGAGGGAGCGATATTCTGCCTGTCAGAAGGGGGATGGGAGGGAGCGATATTCTGCAGATCTCTAGAGGGGTCAGTGGTGGAATAATCTGCAGAATATACCAATATGGATCTGTTAGGAGGGGGATGGGAGGAGCGATGTTCTGCAGATCTGTATAGAGGTCAGTGATGGGATAATCTGCAGAATATATCAATATGGAACTGTCAGGAGGGGAGGGAGCGATGTTCTGCAGATCTCTAAGGGGTCAGTGATGGGATAATCTGTAGAATATATCAATATGGGTCTGTCAGGAGGGGGAGGGGAGGAAGCGATGTTCTGCAAAATATATCAATATGGATCTGTCGGGAGGGGATGGAGCGATGTTCTGCAGAATATATCAATATGGATCTGTCAGGAGGGGGATGGATGGAGCGATGTTCTGCAGAATATATCAATATGGATCTGTCAGGAGGGGGATGGAGGGAGCGATGTTCTGCAGAATATATCAATATGGATCTGTCAGGAGGGGGAGGGGACAGAGCGATGCTCCTGATCCTGATGATGTGAGGCTGACACCAGACTGACCCCATCACTAGGTGAGGCTGACACCAGACTGACCCCATCACTAGGCGAGACTGACACCAGACTGACCCCATCACGAGGCGAGACTGACACCAGACTGACACCATCACGAGGCGAGGCTGACACCAGACTGACACCATCACGAGGCGAGACTGACACCAGACTGACACCATCATGATGTGAGGCTGACACCAGACTGACACCATCACGAGGCGAGGCTGACACCAGACTGACACCATCACGAGGCGAGGCTGACACCAGACTGACACCAGACTGACACCATCATGATGTGAGGCTGACACCAGACTGACCCCATCACTAGGCGAGACTGACACTAGACTGACCCCATCACGAGGCGAGGCTGACACCAGACTGACCCCATCACGAGGCGAGGCTGACACCAGACTGACACCATCACGAGGCGAGACTGACACCAGACTGACACCATCACGAGGCGAGAATGACACCAGACTGACCCCATCACGAGGCGAGGCTGACACCAGACTGACCCCATCACGAGGCGAGGCTGACACCTGGCTGACACCATCATGATGTGAGGCTGACACCAGACTGACCCCATCAAGAGGCCAGGCTGACACCAGACTGACACCATCATGATGTGAGGCTGACACCAGACTGACCCCATCACTAGGCGAGGCTGACAACAGACTGATCCCATCATGAGGCGAGGCTGACACCAGACTGACACCATCATGATGTGAGGCTGACACCAGTCTGACCTCATCACGAGGCGAGACTGACACCTGACTGACACCATCATGATGTGAGGCTGACACCAGACTGACCCCATCACGAGGCGAGACTGACACCAGACTGACCCCATCACGAGGCGAGGCTGACACCAGACTGACCCTATCACGAGGCGAGGCTGACACCAGACTGACACCATCATGATGTGAGGCTGACACCAGACTGACCCCATCACAAGGCGAGACTGACACCAGACTGACCCCATCACGAGGTGAGGCTGACACCAGACTGACCCCATCACGAGGCGAGACTGACACCAGACTGACCCCATCACGAGGCGAGGCTGACACCAGACTGACCCCATCACGAGGCGAGGCTGACACCAGACTGACCCCATCACGAGGCGAGGCTGAAACCAGACTGACCCTATCACTAGGCGAGGCTGACAGCAGACTGAAACCATCACGAGGCGAGACTGACACCAGACTGACCCCATCATGATGTGAGGCTGACACCAGACTGACCCCATCACGAGGAGAGGCTGACACCAGACTGACCCCATCATGATGTGAGGCTGACACCAGACTGACCCCATCACGAGGCGAGGCTGAAACCAGACTGACCCTATCACTAGGCGAGGCTGACACCAGACTGACACCATCACGAGGCAAGGCTGACACCAGACTGACCCCATCACGGGGCGAGGCTGACACCAGACTGACCCCATCACGAGGCGAGGCTGACACCAGACTGACACCATCACGAGGCGAGACTGACACCAGACTGAACCCATCATGATGTGAGGCTGACACCAGACTGACCCCATCACTAGGCGAGGCTGACACCAGACTGACACCATCATGATGTGAGGCTGACACCAGACTGACCTTATCACGAGGCGAGACGGACTCCAGACTGACACCATTATGATGTGAGGCTTACACCAGACTGACCCCATCACTAGGCGAGGCTGACACCAGACTGACCCCATCACGAGGCGAGGCTGACACCAGACTGACCCCATCATGATGTGAGGCTGACACCAGACTGACACCATCATGAGGCGAGGCTGAAACCAGACTGACCCTATCACTAGGCGAGGATGACACCAGACTGACACCATCACGAGGCAAGGCTGACACCAGACTGACCGCATCACGAGGCGAGGCTGACACCAGACTGACCTCATCACGAGGCGAGACTGACACCGGACTGACCCCATCACGAGGCGAGGCTTACACCAGACTGACACCATCACGAGGCGAGGCTGACACCAGACTGACACCATCACGATGTGAGGCTGACACCAGACTGACCCCATCACGAGGCGAGGCTGACACCAGACTGACCCCATCACGAGGCGAGGCTGACACCAGACTGACCCCATCACGAGGTGAGGCTGACACCAGACTGACCCCATCACGGGGCGAGGCTGACACCAGACTGACCCCATCACGAGGCGAGGCTGACACCAGACTGACCCCATCACGAGGCGAGGCTGACACCAGACTGAACCCATCACGAGGCGAGTCTGACACCAGACTGACCACATCACGAGGCGAGGCTGACACCAGACTGACACCATCACGAGGCGAGACTGACACCAGACTGACACCATCACGAGGCGAGGCTGACACCAGACTGCCACCATCACGAGGCGAGGCTGACACCAGACTGACCCCATCACGAGGCGAGGCTGACCCCAGACTGACCCCATCACGAGGCGAGGCTGACACCTGACTGACACCATCATGATGTGAGGCTGTCACCACACTGACCCCATCACAAGGCGAGACTGACACCAGACTGACCCCATCATGAGGCGAGGCTGACACCAGACTGACCCCATCACGAGGCGAGACTGACACCAGACTGACCCCATCACGAGGCGAGGCTGACACCAGACTGACCCCATCACGAGGCGAGGCTGACACCTGACTGACACCATCACGAGGCGAGACTGACACCAGACTGACCCCATCATGATGTGAGGCTGACACCAGACTGACCCCATCACTAGGCGAGGCTGACACCAGACTGACACCATCATGATGTGAGGCTGACACCAGACTGACCTCATCACGAGGCGAGGCTGACTCCACACTGACACCATCATGATGTGAGGCTGACACCAGACTGACCCCATCACGAGGCGAGGCTGACACCAGAATGACCCCATCACGAGGCGAGGCTGACACCAGACTGACCCCATCACGAGGTGAGGCTGACACCAGACTGACCCCATCACGAGGCGAGGCTGACACCAGACTGACACCATCACGAGGCGAGACTGACACCGGACTGACCCAATCACGAGGCGAGGCTGACACCAGACTGACACCATCACGAGGCGAGGCTGACACCAGACTGACACCATCACGAGGCGAGGCTGACACCAGACTGACCCCATCACGAGGCGAGGCTGACACCAGACTGACCCCATCACGAGGCGAGGCTGACACCAGACTGACCCCATCATGATGTGAGGCTGACACCAGACTGACCTCATCACGAGGCGAGGCTGATACAAGACTGACACCATCACGAGTCGAGGCTGACACCAGACTGACACCATCATGATGTGAGGCTGACACCAGACTGACTTCATCACGAGGCGAGGCTGATACAAGACTGACACCATCACGAGGCGAGGCTGACACCAGATTGACCCCATTACGAGGCGAGGCTGACACCAGACTAACCCCATCACGAGGCGTGGCTGACACCACACTGACCCCATCACGAGGCGAGGCTGACACCTGACTGACACCATCATGATGTGAGGCTGACACCAGACTGACCCCATCACGAGGCGAGGCTGACACCAGACTGACACTATCACGAGGAGAGGCTGACACCAGACTGACACCATCACGAGGCGAAACTGACACCAGACTGACCCCATCATGATGTGAGGCTGACACCAAACTGACACCATCACGAGGCGAGGCTGACACCAGACTGACCCCATCACGAGGCGAGGCTGACACCAGACTGACCCCATCACGAGGCGAGGCTAACACCAGACTGACCCCATCATGAGGCGAGGCTGACACCAGACTGACACCATCACGAGGCGAGACTGACACCAGACTGACCCCATCATGATGTGAGGCTGACACCAGACTGACCCCATCACTAGGCGAGGCTTACACCAGACTGACCCCATCACGGGGCGAGGCTGACTCCAGACTGACAGCATCACGAGGCGAGGCTGACACCAGACTGACACCATCACGGGGCGAGGCTGACACCTGACTGACCCCATCACGAGGCAAGGCTGACACCAGACTGACCCAATCACTAGGCGAGACTGACACCAGACTGACCCCATCACGAGGCGAGGCTGACACCAAACTGACCCCATCACGAGGCGAGGCTGACACCAGACTGACCCCATCACGAGGCGAGGCTGACACCAGACTGACACCATCATGATGTGAGGCTGACACCAGACTGACCCCATGAAGAGGCGAGGCTGACACCAAACTGACCCCATCATGAGGTGAGGCTGACACCAGACTGACCCTATCACTAGGCGAGGCTGACACCAAACTGACACCATCACGAGGCGAGGCTGACACCAGACTGACACCATCATGATGATGGGCTGACTCCTGACTGACACCATCATGATGTGAGGCTGAAACCAGACTGACCCCATCACGAGGCGAGGCTGACACCAAACTGACCCCATCACGAGGCGAGGCTGACACCAGACTGACCCCATCACGAGTCGTGGCTGACACCAGACTGACCCCATTACGAGGCGAGGCTGACACCAGACTGACACCATCACGAGGCGAGGCTGACACCAGACTGACCCCATCACTAGGCGAGACTGACACCAGACTGACCCCATCACTAGGCGAGACTGACACCAGACTGACCCCATCATGATGTGAGGCTGACACCAGACTGACCCCATCACTAGGCGAGGCTGACACCAGACTGACACCATCACGAGGCGAGGCTGACACCAGACTGACACCATCACGAGGCAAGGCTGACACCAGACTGACACCATCATGATGTGAGGCTGACACCAGACTGACACCATCACGAGGCGAGACTGACACCAGAGTGACCCCATCTCGAGGCGAGGCTGACACCAGACTGACCCCATCACGAGGCGAGGCTGACACCAGACTGACACCATCATGATGTGAGGCTGACACCAGACTGACCCCATCACGATGTGAGGCTGACACCAGACTGACACCATCACGAGGCGAGACTGACACCAGACTGACACCATCACGAGGCGAGACTGACACCAGACTGACACCATCACGAGGCGAGGCTGACACCAGACTGACCCCATCACGAGGCGAGGCTGACACCAGACTGACACCATCACGAGGTGAGGCTGACACCAGGCTGACCCCATCACGAGGCGAGACTGACACCAGACTGACCCCATCATGATGTGAGGCTGACACCAGACTGACCTCATCACGAGGCGAGGCTGATACAAGACTGACACCATCACGAGTCGAGGCTGACACCAGACTGACACCATCATAATGTGAGGCTGACACCAGACTGACCTCATCACGAGGCGAGGCTGATACAAGACTGACACCATCACGAGTCGAGGCTGACACCAGACTGACACCATCATGATGTGAGGCTGACACCAGACTGACCCCATCACGAGGCGAGGCTGACACCAGACTGACCCCATCACGAGGCGAGGCTGACACCAGACTGACCCCATCACGAGGCGAGGCTGACACCAGACTAACCCCATCACGAGGCGTGGCTGACACCACACTGACCCCATCACGAGGCGAGGCTGACACCTGACTGACACCATCATGATGTGAGGCTGACACCAGACTGACCTCATCACGAGGCGAGGCTGACACCAGACTGACACCATCACGAGGCGAGACTGACACCAGACTGACACCATCACGAGGCGAGGCTGACACCAGACTGCCACCATCACGAGGCGAGGCTGACACCAGACTGACCCCATCACGAGGCGAGGCTGACACCAGACTGACCCCATCACGAGGCGAGGCTGACACCTGACTGACACCATCATGATGTGAGTCTGTCACCACACTGACCCCATCACAAGGCGAGACTGACACCAGACTGACCCCATCATGAGGCGAGGCTGACACCAGACTGACCCCATCACGAGGCGAGACTGACACCAGACTGACCCCATCACGAGGCGAGGCTGACACCAGACTGACCCCATCAATAGGCGAGGCTGACACCTGACTGACACCATCACGAGGCGAGACTGACACCAGACTGACCCCATCATGATGTGAGGCTGACACCAGACTGACCCCATCACTAGGCGAGGCTGACACCAGACTGACACCATCATGATGTGAGGCTGACACCAGACTGACCTCATCACGAGGCGAGGCTGACTCCACACTGACACCATCATGATGTGAGGCTGACACCAGACTGACCCCATCACGAGGCGAGGCTGACACCAGAATGACCCCATCACGAGGCGAGGCTGACACCAGACTGACCCCATCACGAGGTGAGGCTGACACCAGACTGACCCCATCACGAGGCGAGGCTGACACCAGACTGACACCATCACGAGGCGAGACTGACACCGGACTGACCCAATCACGAGGCGAGGCTGACACCAGACTGACACCATCACGAGGCGAGGCTGACACCAGACTGACCCCATCACGAGGCGAGGCTGACACCAGACTGACCCCATCACGAGGCGAGGCTGACACCAGACTGACCCCATCATGATGTGAGGCTGACACCAGACTGACCTCATCACGAGGCGAGGCTGATACAAGACTGACACCATCACGAGTCGAGGCTGACACCAGACTGACACCATCATGATGTGAGGCTGACACCAGACTGACTTCATCACGAGGCGAGGCTGATACAAGACTGACACCATCACGAGTCGAGGCTGACACCAGAATGACACCATCATGATGTGAGGCTGACACCAGACTGACCCCATCACGAGGCGAGGCTGACACCAGACTGACCCCATCACGAGGCGAGGCTGACACCAGACTGACCCCATTACGAGGCGAGGCTGACACCAGACTAACCCCATCACGAGGCGTGGCTGACACTACACTGACCCCATCACGAGGCGAGGCTGACACCTGACTGACACCATCATGATGTGAGGCTGACACCAGACTGACCCCATCACGAGGCGAGGCTGACACCAGACTGACACTATCACGAGGCGAGGCTGACACCAGACTGACACCATCACGAGGCGAGACTGACACCAGACTGACCCCATCATGATGTGAGGCTGACACCAAACTGACACCATCACGAGGCGAGGCTGACACCAGACTGACCCCATCACGAGGCGAGGCTGACACCAGACTGACCCCATCACGAGGCGAGGCTGACACCAGACTGACCCCATCATGAGGCGAGGCTGACACCAGACTGACACCATCACGAGGCGAGACTGACACCAGACTGACCCCATCATGATGTGAGGCTGACACCAGACTGACCCCATCACTAGGCGAGGCTTACACCAGACTGACCCCATCACGGGGCGAGGCTGACTCCAGACTGACAGCATCACGAGGCGAGGCTGACACCAGACTGACACCATCACGGGGCGAGGCTGACACCAGACTGACCCCATCACGAGGCAAGGCTGACACCAGACTGACCCAATCACTAGGCGAGACTGACACCAGACTGACCCCATCACGAGGCGAGGCTGACACCAAACTGACCCCATCACGAGGTGAGGCTGACACCAGGCTGACCCCATCACGAGGCGAGACTGACACCAGACTGACCCCATCATGATGTGAGGCTGACACCAGACTGACCTCATCACGAGGCGAGGCTGATACAAGACTGACACCATCACGAGTCGAGGCTGACACCAGACTGACACCATCATAATGTGAGGCTGACACCAGACTGACCTCATCACGAGGCGAGGCTGATACAAGACTGACACCATCACGAGACGAGGCTGACACCAGACTGACACCATCATGATGTGAGGCTGACACCAGACTGACCCCATCACGAGGCGAGGCTGACACCAGACTGACCCCATCACGAGGCGAGGCTGACACCAGACTGACCCCATCACGAGGCGAGGCTGACACCAGACTAACCCCATCACGAGGCGTGGCTGACACCACACTGACCCCATCACGAGGCGAGGCTGACACCTGACTGACACCATCATGATGTGAGGCTGACACCAGACTGACCTCATCACGAGGCGAGGCTGACACCAGACTGACACCATCACGAGGCGAGACTGACACCAGACTGACACCATCACGAGGCGAGGCTGACACCAGACTGCCACCATCACGAGGCGAGGCTGACACCAGACTGACCCCATCACGAGGCGAGGCTGACACCAGACTGACCCCATCACGAGGCGAGGCTGACACCTGACTGACACCATCATGATGTGAGTCTGTCACCACACTGACCCCATCACAAGGCGAGACTGACACCAGACTGACCCCATCATGAGGCGAGGCTGACACCAGACTGACCCCATCACGAGGCGAGACTGACACCAGACTGACCCCATCACGAGGCGAGGCTGACACCAGACTGACCCCATCACGAGGCGAGGCTGACACCTGACTGACACCATCACGAGGCGAGACTGACACCAGACTGACCCCATCATGATGTGAGGCTGACACCAGACTGACCCCATCACTAGGCGAGGCTGACACCAGACTGACACCATCATGATGTGAGGCTGACACCAGACTGACCTCATCACGAGGCGAGGCTGACTCCACACTGACACCATCATGATGTGAGGCTGACACCAGACTGACCCCATCACGAGGCGAGGCTGACACCAGAATGACCCCATCACGAGGCGAGGCTGACACCAGACTGACCCCATCACGAGGTGAGGCTGACACCAGACTGACCCCATCACGAGGCGAGGCTGACACCAGACTGACACCATCACGAGGCGAGACTGACACCGGACTGACCCAATCACGAGGCGAGGCTGACACCAGACTGACACCATCACGAGGCGAGGCTGACACCAGACTGACCCCATCACGAGGCGAGGCTGACACCAGACTGACCCCATCACGAGGCGAGGCTGACACCAGACTGACCCCATCATGATGTGAGGCTGACACCAGACTGACCTCATCACGAGGCGAGGCTGATACAAGACTGACACCATCAAGAGTCGAGGCTGACACCAGACTGACACCATCATGATGTGAGGCTGACACCAGACTGACTTCATCACGAGGCGAGGCTGATACAAGACTGACACCATCACGAGTCGAGGCTGACACCAGAATGACACCATCATGATGTGAGGCTGACACCAGACTGACCCCATCACGAGGCGAGGCTGACACCAGACTGACCCCATCACGAGGCAAGGCTGACACCAGACTGACCCAATCACTAGGCGAGACTGACACCAGACTGACCCCATCACGAGGCGAGGCTGACACCAAACTGACCCCATCACGAGGCGAGGCTGACACCAGACTGACCCCATCACGAGGCGAGGCTGACACCAGACTGACACCATCATGATGTGAGGCTGACACCAGACTGACCCCATGAAGAGGCGAGGCTGACACCAAACTGACCCCATCATGAGGCGAGGCTGACACCAGATTGACCCTATCACTAGGCGAGGCTGACACCAAACTGACACCATCACGAGGCGAGGCTGACACCAGACTGACACCATCATGATGATGGGCTGACACCTGACTGACACCATCATGATGTGAGGCTGACACCAGACTGACCCCATCACGAGGCGAGGCTGACACCAAACTGACCCCATCACGAGGCGAGGCTGACACCAGACTGACCCCATCACGAGTCGTGGCTGACACCAGACTGACCCCATTACGAGGCGAGGCTGACACCAGACTAACACCATCACGAGGCGAGGCTGACACCAGACTGACCCCATCACTAGGCGAGACTGACACCAGACTGACCCCATCACTAGGCGAGACTGACACCAGACTGACCCCATCATGATGTGAGGCTGACACCAGACTGACCCCATCACTAGGCGAGGCTGACACCAGACTGACACCATCACGAGGCGAGGCTGACACCAGACTGACACCATCACGAGGCAAGGCTGACACCAGACTGACACCATCATGATGTGAGGCGGACACCAGACTGACACCATCACGAGGCGAGACTGACACCAGACTGACCCCATCTCGAGGCGAGGCTGACACCAGACTGACCCCATCACGAGGCGAGGCTGACACCAGACTGACACCATCATGATGTGAGGCTGACACCAGACTGACCCCATCACGATGTGAGGCTGACACCAGACTGACACCATCACGAGGCGAGACTGACACCAGACTGACACCATCACGAGGCGAGACTGACACCAGACTGACACCATCACGAGGCGAGGCTGACACCAGAGTGACCCCATCACGAGGCGAGGCTGACACCAGACTGACACCATCACGAGGTGAGGCTGACACCAGACTGACCCCATCACGAGGCGAGACTGACACCAGACTGACCCCATCATGATGTGAGGCTGACACCAGACTGACCTCATTACGAGGCGAGGCTGATACAAGACTGACACCATCACGAGTCGAGGCTGACACCAGACTGACACCATCATGATGTGAGGCTGACACCAGACTGACCTCATCACGAGGCGAGGCTGATACAAGACTGACACCATCACGAGTCGAGGCTGACACCAGACTGACACCATCATGATGTGAGGCTGACACCAGACTGACCCCATCACGAGGCGAGGCTGACACCAGACTGACCCCATCACGAGGCGAGGCTGACACCAGACTGACCCTATCACGAGGCGAGGCTGACACCAGACTAACCCCATCACGAGGCGTGGCTGACACCACACTGACCCCATCACGAGGCGAGGCTGACACCTGACTGACACCATCATGATGTGAGGCTGACACCAGACTGACCTCATCACGAGGCGAGGCTGACACCAGACTGACACCATCACGAGGCGAGGTTGACACCAGACTGACACCATCATGATGTGAGGCTGACACCAGACTGACCTCATCACGAGGCGAGGCTGACACAAGACTGACACCATCACGAGGCGAGGCTGACACCAGACTGACACCATCATGATGTGAGGCTGACACCAGACTGACCCAATCACGAGGCGAGGCTGACACCAGACTGACCCCATCACGAGGCGAGGCTGACACCAGATTGACACCATCATGATGTGAGGCTGACACCAGACTGACCCCATCACGAGTCGAGACTGACAGCAGACTGACCCCATCACGAGGCGAGGCTGACACCAGACTGACACCATCATGATGTGAGGCTGACACCAGACTGACCCCATCACGAGGCGAGGCTGACACCAGACTGACCCTATCACTAGGCGAGGCTGACACCAGACTGACACCATCACGAGGCGAGGCTGAAACCCGACTGACCCCATCACGAGGCGAGGCTGACACCAGACTGACACCATCACGATATGAGGCTGACACCAGACTGACCCCATTACGAGGCGAGGCTGACACCAGACTGACACCATCACGAGGCGAGGCTGACACCAGACTGACCCCATCACGAGGCGAGGCTGACACCAGACTGACACCATCATGATGTGAGGCTGACACCAGACTGACCCCATCACGAGGCGAGGCTGAAACACAGACTGACCCCATCACGAGGCGAGGCTGACACCAGAATGACCCCATCACGAGGCGAGGCTGACACCAGACTGACCCCATCACGAGGCGAGGCTGACACCAAACTGACCCCATCACGAGGCGAGGCTGACACCAGACTGACCCCATCACGAGGCGAGGCTGATACCAAATTGACCCCATCACGAGGCGAGGCTGACATCAGACTGACACCATCACGAAGCGAGGCTGACACCAGACTGACACCATCATGATGTGAGACTGACACCAGACTGACCCCATCACGAGGCGAGGCTGACACCAGACTGACACCATCATGATGTGAGGCTGACACCAGACTGACCCCATCACGAGTCGAGACTGACACCAGACTGACCCCATCACGAGGCGAGGCTGACACCAGACTGACACCATCATGATGTGAGGCTGACACCAGACTGACCCCATCACGAGGCGAGGCTGACACCAGACTGACACCATCACGAGGCGAGGCTGACACCAGACTGACACCATCATGATGTGAGGCTGACACCAGACTGACCCCATCACGAGGCGGGGCTGACACCAGACTGACCCTATCACTAGGCGAGGCTGACACCAGACTGACACCATCACGAGGCTATGCTGAAACCCGACTGACCCCATCACGACGCGAGGCTGACACCAGACTGACACCATCACGATGTGAGGCTGACACCAGACTGACCCCATCACGAGGAGAGGCTGACACCAGACTGACCCCATCACGAGGCGAGGCTGACACCAGACTGACCCCATCACGAGGCGAGGCTGACACCAGACTGACCCCATCATGAGGCGAGGCTGACACCAGACTGACACCATCACGAGGCGAGACTGACACCAGACTGACCCCATCATGATGTGAGGCTGACACCAGACTGACCCCATCACTAGGCGAGGCTTACACCAGACTGACCCCATCACGGGGCGAGGCTGACTCCAGACTGACAGCATCACGAGGCGAGGCTGACACCAGACTGACACCATCACGGGGCGAGGCTGACACCAGACTGACCCCATCACGAGGCAAGGCTGACACCAGACTGACCCAATCACTAGGCGAGACTGACACCAGACTGACCCCATCACGAGGCGAGGCTGACACCAAACTGACCCCATCACGAGGCGAGGCTGACACCAGACTGACCCCATCACGAGGCGAGGCTGACACCAGACTGACACCATCATGATGTGAGGCTGACACCAAACTGACCCCATGAAGAGGCGAGGCTGACACCAAACTGACCCCATCATGAGGCGAGGCTGACACCAGATTGACCCTATCACTAGGCGAGGCTGACACCAAACTGACACCATCACGAGGCGAGGCTGACACCAGACTGACACCATCATGATGATGGGCTGACACCTGACTGACACCATCATGATGTGAGGCTGACACCAGACTGACCCCATCACGAGGCGAGGCTGACACCAAACTGACCCCATCACGAGGCGAGGCTGACACCAGACTGACCCCATCACGAGTCGTGGCTGACACCAGACTGACCCCATTACGAGGCGAGGCTGACACCAGACTGACACCATCACGAGGCGAGGCTGACACCAGACTGACCCCATCACTAGGCGAGACTGACACCAGACTGACCCCATCACTAGGCGAGACTGACACCAGACTGACCCCATCATGATGTGAGGCTGACACCAGACTGACCCCATCACTAGGCGAGGCTGACACCAGACTGACACCATCACGAGGCGAGGCTGACACCAGACTGACACCATCACGAGGCAAGGCTGACACCAGACTGACACCATCATGATGTGAGGCGGACACCAGACTGACACCATCACGAGGCGAGACTGACACCAGACTGACCCCATCTCGAGGCGAGGCTGACACCAGACTGACCCCATCACGAGGCGAGGCTGACACCAGACTGACACCATCATGATGTGAGGCTGACACCAGACTGACCCCATCACGATGTGAGGCTGACACCAGACTGACACCATCACGAGGCGAGACTGACACCAGACTGACACCATCACGAGGCGAGACTGACACCAGACTGACACCATCACGAGGCGAGGCTGACACCAGACTGACCCCATCACGAGGCGAGGCTGACACCAGACTGACACCATCACGAGGTGAGGCTGACACCAGACTGACCCCATCACGAGGCGAGACTGACACCAGACTGACCCCATCATGATGTGAGGCTGACACCAGACTGACCTCATCACGAGGCGAGGCTGATACAAGACTGACACCATCACGAGTCGAGGCTGACACCAGACTGACACCATCATGATGTGAGGCTGACACCAGACTGACCCCATCACGAGGCGAGGCTGACACCAGACTGACCCCATCACGAGGCGAGGCTGACACCAGACTGACCCTATCACGAGGCGAGGCTGACACCAGACTAACCCCATCACAAGGCGTGGCTGACACCACACTGACCCCATCACGAGGCGAGGCTGACACCTGACTGACACCATCATGATGTGAGGCTGACACCAGACTGACCTCATCACGAGGCGAGGCTGACACCAGACTGACACCATCACGAGGCGAGGTTGACACCAGACTGACACCATCATGATGTGAGGCTGACACCAGACTGACCTCATCACGAGGCGAGGCTGACACAAGACTGACACCATCACGAGGCGAGGCTGACACCAGACTGACACCATCATGATGTGAGGCTGACACCAGACTGACCCAATCACGAGGCGAGGCTGACACCAGACTGACCCCATCACGAGGCGAGGCTGACACCAGATTGACACCATCATGATGTGAGGCTGACACCAGACTGACCCCATCACGAGTCGAGACTGACAGCAGACTGACCCCATCACGAGGCGAGGCTGACACCAGACTGACACCATCATGATGTGAGGCTGACACCAGACTGACCCCATCACGAGGCGAGGCTGACACCAGACTGACCCTATCACTAGGCGAGGCTGACACCAGACTGACACCATCACGAGGCGAGGCTGAAACCCGACTGACCCCATCACGAGGCGAGGCTGACACCAGACTGACACCATCACGATATGAGGCTGACACCAGACTGACCCCATCACGAGGCGAGGCTGACACCAGACTGACACCATCACGAGGCGAGGCTGACACCAGACTGACCCCATCACGAGGCGAGGCTGACACCAGACTGACACCATCATGATGTGAGGCTGACACCAGACTGACCCCATCACGAGGCGAGGCTGAAACACAGACTGACCCCATCACGAGGCGAGGCTGACACCAGAATGACCCCATCACGAGGCGAGGCTGACACCAGACTGACCCTATCACTAGGCGAGGCTGACACCAGACTGACACCATCACGAGGCTATGCTGAAACCCGACTGACCCCATCACGACGCGAGGCTGACACCAGACTGACACCATCACGATGTGAGGCTGACACCAGACTGACCCCATCACGAGGAGAGGCTGACACCAGACTGACCCCATCACGAGGCGAGGCTGACACCAGACAGACCCCATCACGAGGCGAGGCTGACACCAGACTGACCCCATCACGAGGCGAGACTGACACCAGACTGACCCCATCACGAGGCGAGGCCGACACCGGACTGACACCATCACGAGGCGAGACTGACACCAGACTGACCCCATCATGATGTGAGGCTGACACCAGACTGACCCCATCACTAGGCGAGGCTGACACCAGACAGACAACATCATGATGTGAGGCTGACACCAGACTGACCCCATCACGAGGCGAGGCTGACACCAGACTGACCCTATCACTAGGCGAGGCTGACACCAGACTGACACCATCACGAGGCGAGGCTGAAACCCGACTGACCCCATCATGACGCGAGGCTGACACCAGACTGACACCATCACGATGTGAGGCTGACACCAGACTGACCCCATCACGAGGAGAGGCTGACACCAGACTGACCCCATCACGAGGCGAGGCTGACACCAGACTGACCCCATCACGAGGCGAGGCTGACACCAGACTGAACCCATCACGAGGCGAGACTGACACCAGACTGACCCCATCACGAGGCGAGGCTGACACCAGACTGACCCCATCACGAGGCGAGGCTGACACCAGACTGACCCCATCACGAGGCGAGGCTGACACCAGACTGACCCCATCACGAGGCGAGGCTGACACCAGACTGACCCCATCACGAGGTGAGGCTGACACCAGACTGACCCCATCACGAGGCGAGGCTGACACCAGACTGACACCATCACGAGGCGAGACTGACACCGGACTGACCCAATCACGAGGCGAGGCTGACACCAGACTGACACCATCACGAGGCGAGGCTGACACCAGACTGACGCCATCATGAGGCGAGGCTGACACCAGACTGACCCCATCACGAGGCGAGGCTGACACCAGACTGACCCCATCATGATGTGAGGCTGACACCAGACTGACCTCATCACGAGGCGAGGCTGATACAAGACTGACACCATCACGAGGCGAGGCTGACACCAGACTGACACCATCATGATGTGAGGCTGACACCAGACTGACCTCATCACGAGGCGAGGCTGACACAAGACTGACACCATCACGAGGCGAGGCTGACACCAGACTGACACCATCATGATGTGAGGCTGACACCAGACTGACCCCATCACGAGGCGAGGCTGAAACCAGACTGACCCCATCACGAGGCGAGGCTGACACCAGACTGACCCCATCACGAGGCGAGGCTGACACCAGACTGACCCCATCACGAGGCGAGGCTGACACCAGACTGACACCATCACGAGGCGAGACTGACACCAGACTGACCCCATCATGATGTGAGGCTGACACCAGACTGACCCCATCACTAGGCGAGGCTTACACCAGACTGACCCCATCACGGGGCGAGGCTGACTCCAGACTGACAGCATCACGAGGCGAGGCTGACACCAGACTGACCCCATCACGAGGCGAGGCTGACACCAGACTGACCCCATCACGAGGCGAGGCTGACACCAGACTGACCCCATCACGAGGCGAGGCTGACACCAGACTGACACCATCACGAGGCGAGACTGACACCAGACTGACCCCATCATGATGTGAGGCTGACACCAGACTGACCCCATCACTAGGCGAGGCTTACACCAGACTGACCCCATCACGGGGCGAGGCTGACTCCAGACTGACAGCATCACGAGGCGAGGCTGACACCAGACTGACACCATCACGGGGCGAGGCTGACACCAGACTGACCCCATCACGAGGCAAGGCTGACACCAGACTGACCCAATCACTAGGCGAGACTGACACCAGACTGACCCCATCACGAGGCGAGGCTGACACCAGACTGACCCCATCACGAGGCGAGGCTGACACCAGACTGACCCCATCACGAGGCGAGGCTGACACCAGACTGACCACATCACGTGGCGAGACTGACACCAGACTGAACCCATCACGATGCGAGGACGACACCGGACTGACACCATCACGAGGCGAGACTGACACCAGACTGACCCCATCATGATGTGAGGCTGACACCAGACTGACCCCATCACTAGGCGAGGCTGACACCAGACTGACACCATCATGATGTGAGGCTGACACCAGACTGACCTCATCACGAGGCGAGGCTGACTCCAGACTGACACCATCATGATGTGAGGCTGACTCCAGACTGACCCCATCACGAGGCGAGTCTGACACCAGACTGACCCCATCACGAGGCGAGGCTGACACCAGACTGACCCCATCACGAGGCGAGGCTGACACCAGACTGACCCCATCACGAGGTGAGGCTGACACCAGACTGACCCCATCACGAGGCGAGGCTGACACCAGACTGACACCATCACGAGGCGAGACTGACACCAGACTGACACCATCACGAGGCGAGGCTGACACCAGACTGACCCCATCACGAGGCGAGGCTGACACCAGACTGACCCCATCACGAGGCGAGGCTGACACCAGACTGACCCCATCATGATGTGAGGCTGACACCAGACTGACCTCATCACGAGGCGAGGCTGATACAAGACTGACACCATCACGAGTCGAGGCTGACACCAGACTGACACCATCATGATGTGAGGCTGACACCAGACTGACTTCATCACGAGGCGAGGCTGATACAAGACTGACCCCATCACGAGGCGAGGCTGACACCAGACTGACCCCATCACGAGGCGAGGCTGACACCAGACTGACCCCATCACGAGGCGAGGCTGACACCAGACTGACCCCATCACGAGGCGTGGCTGACACCACACTGACCCCATCACGAGGCGAGGCTGACACCTGACTGACACCATCATGATGTGAGGCTGACACCAGACTGACCTCATCACGAGGCGAGGCTGACACAAGACTGACACCATCACGAGGCGAGGCTGACACCAGACTGACACCATCATGATGTGAGGCTGACACCAGACTGACCCAATCACGAGGCGAGGCTGACACCAGACTGACCCCATCACGAGGCGAAGCTGACACCAGATTGACACCATCATGATGTGAGGCTGACACCAGACTGACCCCATCACGAGTCGAGACTGACAGCAGACTGACCCCATCACGAGGCGAGGCTGACACCAGACTGACACCATCATGATGTGAGGCTGACACCAGACTGACCCCATCACGAGGCGAGGCTGACACCAGACTGACCCCATCACTAGGCGAGGCTGACACCAGACTGACACCATCACGAGGCGAGGCTGAAACCCGACTGACCCCATCACGAGGCGAGGCTGACACCAGACTGACACCATCACGATGTGAGGCTGACACCAGACTGACCCCATCACGAGGCGAGGCTGACACCAGACTGACACCATCACGAGGCGAGGCTGACACCAGACTGACCCCATCACGAGGTGAGGCTGACACCAGACTGACACCATCATGATGTGAGGCTGACACCAGACTGACCCCATCACGAGGCGAGGCTGACACCAGACTGACACCATCACGAGGCGAGGCTGAAACCCGACTGACCCCATCACGACGCGAGGCTGACACCAGACTGACACCATCACGATGTGAGGCTGACACCAGACTGACCCCATCACGAGGAGAGGCTGACACCAGACTGACCCGATCACGAGGCGAGGCTGACACCAGACTGACCCCATCACGAGGCGAGGCTGACACCAGACTGACCCCATCACGAGGCGAGACTGACACCAGACTGACCCCATCACGAGGCGAGGCCGACACCGGACTGACACCATCACGAGGCGAGACTGACACCAGACTGACCCCATCACGAGGCGAGGCCGACACCGGACTGACACCATCACGAGGCGAGACTGACACCAGACTGACCCCATCATGATGTGAGGCTGACACCAGACTGACCCCATCACTAGGCGAGGCTGACACCAGACTGACACCATCATGATGTGAGGCTGACACCAGACTGACCCCATCACGAGGCGAGGCTGACACCAGACTGACCCTATCACTAGGCGAGGCTGACACCAGACTGACACCATCACGAGGCGAGGCTGAAACCCGACTGACCCCATCACGACGCGAGGCTGACACCAGACTGACACCATCACGATGTGAGGCTGACACCAGACTGACCCCATCACGAGGAGAGGCTGACACCAGACTGACCCCATCACGAGGCGAGGCTGACACCAGACTGACCCCATCACGAGGCGAGGCTGACACCAGACTGACCCCATCACGAGGCGAGACTGACACCAGACTGACCCCATCACGAGGCGAGGCTGACACCAGACTGACCCCATCACGAGGCGAGGCTGACACCAGACTGACCCCATCACGAGGCGAGGCTGACACC
This sequence comes from Staurois parvus, assembly GCF_062004578.1. Taxonomy (NCBI): domain Eukaryota; kingdom Metazoa; phylum Chordata; class Amphibia; order Anura; family Ranidae; genus Staurois; species Staurois parvus. The sequence goes on from NW_028320161.1 coordinate 776,685, forward strand.
AGACTGACCCCATCACGAGGCGAGGCTGACACCAGACTGACCCCATCACGAGGTGAGGCTGACACCAGACTGACCCCATCACGAGGCGAGGCTGACACCAGACTGACACCATCACGAGGCGAGACTGACACCGGACTGACCCAATCACGGGGCGAGGCTGACACCAGACTGACACCATCACGAGGCGAGGCTGACACCAGACTGACCCCATCATGATGTGAGGCTGACACCAGACTGACCTCATCACGAGGCGAGGCTGATACAAGACTGACACCATCACGAGGCGAGGCTGACACCAGACTGACACCATCATGATGTGAGGCTGACACCAGACTGACCTCATCACGAGGCGAGGCTGACACAAGACTGACACCATCACGAGGCGAGGCTGACACCAGACTGACACCATCATGATGTGAGGCTGACACCAGACTGACCCCATCACGAGGCGAGGCTGACACCAGACTGACCCCATCACGAGGCGAGGCTGACACCAGACTGACCCCATCACGAGGCGAGGCTGACACCAGACTGACCCCATCACGAGGCGAGGCTGACACCAGACTGACACCATCACGAGGCGAGACTGACACCAGACTGACCCCATCATGATGTGAGGCTGACACCAGACTGACCCCATCACTAGGCGAGGCTTACACCAGACTGACCCCATCACGGGGCGAGGCTGACTCCAGACTGACAGCATCACGAGGCGAGGCTGACACCAGACTGACCCCATCACGAGGCGAGGCTGACACCAGACTGACCCCATCACGAGGCTGACGCTGACACCAGACTGACCCCATCACGAGGCGAGGCTGACACCAGACTGACACCATCACGATTCGAGACTGACACCAGACTGACCCCATCATGATGTGAGGCTGACACCAGACTGACCCCATCACTAGGCGAGGCTTACACCAGACTGACCCCATCACGGGGCGAGGCTGACTCCAGACTGACAGCATCACGAGGCGAGGCTGACACCAGACTGACACCATCACGGGGCGAGGCTGACACCAGACTGACCCCATCACGAGGCAAGGCTGACACCAGACTGACCCCATCACGAGGCGAGGCTGACACCAAACTGACCCCATCACGAGGCGAGGCTGACACCAGACTGAATCCATCACGAGGCGAGGCTGACACCAGACTGACCCCATCACGAGGCGAGGCTGATACCAAATTGACCCCATCACGAGGCGAGGCTGACATCAGACTGACACCATCACGATGTGAGGCTGACACCAGTCTGACCCCATCACGAGGAGAGGCTGACACCAGACTGACCCCATCACGAGGCGAGGCTGACACCAGACTGACCCCATCACGAGGCGAGGCTGACACCAGACTGACCCCATCACGAGGCGAGACTGACACCAGACTGACCCCATCACGAGGCGAGGACGACACCGGACTGACACCATCACGAGGCGAGACTGACACCAGACTGACCCCATCATGATGTGAGGCTGACACCAGACTGACCCCATCACTAGGCGAGGCTGACACCAGACTGACACCATCATGATGTGAGGCTGACACCAGACTGACCTCATCACGAGGCGAGGCTGACTCCAGACTGACACCATCATGATGTGAGGCTGACTCCAGACTGACCCCATCACGAGGCGAGGCTGACACCAGACTGACCCCATCACGAGGCGAGGCTTACACCAGACTGACCCCATCACGAGGCGAGGCTGACACCAGACTGACCCCATCACGAGGTGAGGCTGACACCAGACTGACCCCATCACGAGGCGAGGCTGACACCAGACTGACACCATCACGAGGCAAGACTGACACCGGACTGACCCAATCATGAGGCGAGGCTGACACCAGACTGACCCCATCACGAGGCGAGGCTGACACCAGACTGACCCCATCACGAGGCGAGGCTGACACCAGACTGACCCCATCACGAGGCGAGGCTGACACCAGACTGACCCCATCATGATGTGAGGCTGACACCAGACTGACCTCATCACGAGGCGAGGCTGATACAAGACTGACACCATCACGAGTCGAGGCTGACACCAGACTGACACCATCATGATGTGAGGCTGACACCAGACTGACCCCATCACGAGGCGAGGCTGACACCAGACTGACCCCATCACGAGGCGAGGCTGACACCAGACTGACCCCATCACGAGGCGAGGCTGACACCAGACTGACACCATCACGAGGCGAGACTGACACCAGACTGACCCCATCATGATGTGAGGCTGACACCAGACTGACCCCATCACTAGGCGAGGCTTACACCAGACTGACCCCATCACGGGGCGAGGCTGACTCCAGACTGACAGCATCACGAGGCGAGGCTGACACCAGACTGACACCATCACGAGGCGAGACTGACACCAGACTGACCCCATCATGATGTGAGGCTGACACCAAACTGACACCATCACGAGGCGAGGCTGACACCAGACTGACCCCATCATGATGTGAGGCTGACACCAGACTGACCCCATCACTAGGCGAGGCTTACACCAGACTGACCCCATCACGGGGCGAGGCTGACTCCAGACTGACAGCATCACGAGGCGAGGCTGACACCAGACTGACACCATCACGGGGCGAGGCTGACACCAGACTGACCCCATCACGAGGCAAGGCTGACACCAGACTGACCCAATCACGAGGCGAGACTGACACCAGACTGACCCCATCACGAGGCGAGGCTGACACCAAACTGACCCCATCACGAAGCGAGGCTGACACCAGACTGACCCCATCACGAGGCGAGGCTGACACCAGACTGACACCATCATGATGTGAGGCTGACACCAGACTGACCCCATTACGAGGCGAGGCTGACACCAGACTGACACCATCACGAGGCGACGCTGACACCAAACTGAACCCATCACGAGGCGAGGCTGACACCAGACTGACCCCATTACGAGGCGAGGCTGACACCAGACTGACACCATCACGAGGCAAGGCTGACACCAGACTGACACCATCATGATGTGAGGCTGACACCAGACTGACACCATCACGAGGCGAGACTGACACCAGACTGACCCCATCTCGAGGCGAGGCTGACACCAGACTGACCCCATCACGAGGCGAGGCTGACACCAGACTGACACCATCACGAGGTGAGGCTGACACCAGACTGACCTCATCATGATGTGAGGCTGACACCAGACTGACCTCATCACTAGGCGAGGCTGATACAAGACTGACACCAACACGAGTCGAGGCTGACACCAGACTGACACCATCATGATGTGAGGCTGACACCAGACTGACCCCATCATGAGGCGAGGCTGACACCAGACTGACACCATCATGATGTGAGGCTGACACCAGACTGACCTCATCACGAGGCAAGGCTGATACAAGACTGACACCATCACGAGTCGAGGCTGACACCAGACTGACACCATCATGATGTGAGGCTGACACCAGACTGACCCCATGATGAGGCGAGGCTGACACCAGACTGACCCCATCACGAGGCGAGGCTGACACCAGACTGACCCCATCACGAGGCGAGGCTGACACCAGACTAACCCCATCACGAGGCGTGGCTGACACCACACTGACCCCATCACGAGGCGAGGCTGACACCTGACTGACACCATCATGATGTGAGGCTGACACCAGACTGACCTCATCATGAGGCGAGGCTGACACCAGACTGACACCATCACGAGGCGAGGCTGACACCAGACTGACACCATCATGATGTGAGGCTGACACCAGACTGACCTCATCACGAGGCGAGGCTGACACAAGACTGACACCATCACGAGGCGAGGCTGACACCAGACTGACACCATCATGATGTGAGGCTGACACCAGACTGACCCAATCACTAGGCAAGGCTGACACCAGACTGACCCCATCACGAGGCAAGGCTGACACCAGACTGACACCATCATGATGTGAGGCTGACACCAGACTGACCCCATCACGAGGCGAGGCTGACACCAGACTGACCCTATCACTAGGCGAGGCTGACACCAGACTGACACCATCACGAGGCGAGGCTGAAACCCGACTGACCCCATCACGAGGCGAGGCTGACACCAGACTGACACCATCACGATGTGAGGCTGACACCAGACTGACCCCATCACGAGGCGAGGCTGACACCAGACTGACACCATCACGAGGCGAGGCTGACACCAGACTGACCCCATCACGAGGCGAGGCTGACACCAGACTGACACCATCATGATGTGAGGCTGACACCAGACTGACCCCATCACGAGGCGAGGCTGAAACACAGACTGACCCCATCACGAGGCGAGGCTGACACCAGAATGACCCCATCACGAGGCGAGGCTGACACCAGACTGACCCCATCACGAGGCGAGGCTGACACCAGACTGACCCCATCACGAGGCGAGGCTGACACCAGACTGACCCCATCACGAGGCGAGGCTGATACCAAATTGACCCCATCACGAGGTGAGGCTGACATCAGACTGACACCATCACGAGGCGAGGCTGACACCAGATTGACCCCATCACGAGGCGAGGCTGACACCAGACTGACACCATCATGATGTGAGGCTGACACCAGACTGACCCCATGAAGAGGCGAGGCTGACACCAAACTGACCCCATCATGAGGCGAGGCTGACACCAGACTGACCCTAAAACTAGGCGAGGCTGACACCAAACTGACACCATCACGAGGCGAGGCTGACACCAGACTGACACCATCATGATGATGGGCTGACACCTGACTGACACCATCATGATGTGAGGCTGACACCAGACTGACCCCATCACAAGGCGAGGCTGACACCAAACTGACCCCATCACGAGGCGAGGCTGACACCAGACTGACCCCATCACGAGGCGTGGCTGACACCAGACTGACCCCATTACGAGGCGAGGCTTACACCAGACTGACACCATCACGAGGCGAGGCTGACACCAGACTGACCCCATCACTAGGCGAGACTGACACCAGACTGACCCCATCACTAGGCGAGACTGACACCAGACTGACCCCATCATGATGTGAGGCTGACACCAGACTGACCCCATCACTAGGCGAGGCTGACACCAGACTGACACCATCACGAGGCGAGGCTGACACCAGACTGACACCATCACGAGGCAAGGCTGACACCAGACTGACACCATCATGAGTCGAGGCTGACACCAGACTGACACCATCATGATGTGAGGCTGACACCAGACTGACCCCATCACGAGGCGAGGCTGACACCAGACTGACCCCATCACGAGGCGAGGCTGACACCAGACTGACCCCATCACGAGGCGAGGCTGACACCAGACTAACCACATCACGAGGCGTGGCTGGCACCACACTGACCCCATCACGAGGCGAGGCTGACACCAGACTAACCACATCACGAGGCGTGGCTGACACCACACTGACACCATCACGAGGCGAGGCTGACACCTGACTGACACCATCACGAGGCGAGGCTGATACCAAATTGACCCCATCACGAGGTGAGGCTGACATCAGACTGACACCATCACGAGGCGAGGCTGACACCAGATTGACCCCATCACGAGGCGAGGCTGACACCAGACTGACACCATCATGATGTGAGGCTGACACCAGACTGACCCCATGAAGAGGCGAGGCTGACACCAAACTGACCCCATCATGAGGCGAGGCTGACACCAGACTGACCCTAAAACTAGGCGAGGCTGACACCAAACTGACACCATCACGAGGCGAGGCTGACACCAGACTGACACCATCATGATGATGGGCTGACACCTGACTGACACCATCATGATGTGAGGCTGACACCAGACTGACCCTATCACTAGGCGAGGCTGACACCAGACTGACACCATCACGAGGCGAGGCTGAAACCCGACTGACCCCATCACGAGGCGAGGCTGACACCAGACTGACACCATCACGATGTGAGGCTGACACCAGACTGACCCCATCACGAGGCGAGGCTGACACCAGACTGACACCATCACGAGGCGAGGCTGACACCAGACTGACCCCATCACGAGGCGAGGCTGACACCAGACTGACACCATCACGAGGCGAGGCTGACACCAGACTGACCCCATCATGATGTGAGGCTGACACCAGACTGACCTCATCACGAGGCGAGGCTGATACAAGACTGACACCATCACGAGTCGAGGCTGACACCAGACTGACACCATCATGATGTGAGGCTGACACCAGACTGACTTCATCACGAGGCGAGGCTGATACAAGACTGACACCATCACGAGTCGAGGCTGACACCAGACTGACACCATCATGATGTGAGGCTGACACCAGACTGACCCCATCACGAGGCGAGGCTGACACCAGACTGACCCCATCACGAGGCGAGGCTGACACCAGACTGACACCATCACGAGGCAAGGCTGACACCAGACTGACACCATCACGAGGCGAGACTGACACCAGACTGACCCCATCACTAGGCGAGGCTGACACCAGACTGACACCATCACGAGGCGAGGCTGACACCAGACTGACACCATCACGAGGCGAGGCTGACACCAGACTGACACCATCATGATGTGAGGCTGACACCAGACTGACCCCATGAAGAGGCGAGGCTGACACCAGACTGACCCCATCACGAGGCGAGGCTGACACCAGACTGACCCCATCACGAGGCGAGGCTGACACCAGACTGACACCATCATGATGTGAGGCTGACACCAGACTGACCCCATCACGATGTGAGGCTGACACCAGACTGACACCATCACGAGGCGAGACTGACACCAGACTGACACCATCACGAGGCGAGACTGACACCAGACTGACACCATCACGAGGCTAGGCTGACACCAGACTGACACCATCACGAGGCGAGGCTGACACCAGAATGACCCCATCACGAGGTGAGGCTGACACCTGACTGACACCATCATGATGTGAGGCTGACACCAGACTGACCCCATCACGAGGCGAGGCTGACACCAGACTGACCCCATCACTAGCGAGGCTGACACCAGACTGACCCCATCACGAGGCGTGGCTGACACCAGACTGACCCCATCACGAGGCGAGGCTGACACCAAACTGACCCCATCACGAGGCGAGGCTGACACCAGACTGATCCCATCACTAGGCGAGGCTGACACCAGACTGACACCATCATGATGTGAGGGTGACACCAGACTGACCCCATCACAAGGCGAGTCTGACACCAGACTGACACCATCACGAGGCTAGGCTGACACCAAACTGACCCCATCACGAGGCGAGGCTGACACCAGACTGACACCATCACGAGGCGAGGCTGACACCAGACTGACACCATCATGATGTGAGGGTGACACCAGACTGACCCCATCACAAGGCGAGTCTGACACCAGACTGACCCCATCACGAGGCGAGGCTGACACCAGACTGACCCCATCACGAGGCGAGACTGACACCAGACTGACCCCATCACGAGGCGAGGCTGACACCAGACTGACCCCATCACGAGGCGAGGCTGACACCAGACTGACCCTATCACGAGGCGAGACTGACACCAGACTGACCCCATCAAGGGGCGAGGCTGACACCAGATTGACCCCATCATGAGGCGAGGCTGACACCAGACTGACACCATCATGATGTGAGGCTGACACCAGACTGACCCCATCACTAGGCGAGGCTGACACCAGACTGACACCATCACGATGTGAGGCTGACACCAGACTGACCCCATCACGAGGCGAGGCTGACACCAGACTGACCCCATCACGAGGCGAGGCTGAAACCAGACTGACCCCATCACGAGGCAAGGCTGACACCAGACTGACCCCATCACGAGGCGAGGCTGACACCAGACTGACCCCATCACGAGGCGAGGCTGACACCAGACTGACACCATCACGATGTGAGGCTGACACCAGACTTTCCCCATCACGAGGCGAGGCTGACACCAGACTGACCCCATCACGAGGCGAGGCTGACACCAGACTGACCCCATCACGAGGCGAGGCTGACATCAGACTGACCCCATCACTAGGCGAGTCTGACACCAGACTGACCCCATCAGGAGGCGAGACTGACACCAGACTGACACCATCACGAGGCGAGGCTTACACCAGACTGACCCCATCACGAGGCGAGGCTGACACCAGACTGACACCATTACAAGGCGAGGCTGACACCAGACTGACACCATCACGAGGCGAGACTGACACCAGACTGACACCATCACGAGGCGAGGCTGACACCAGACTGACCCCATCACGAGGCGAGGCTGACACCAGACTGACCCCATCACGAGGCGAGGCTGACACCTGACTGACACCATCATGATGTGAGGCTAACACCAGACTGACCCCGTCACGAGGCGAGGCTGACACCAGACTGACCCCATCACGAGGCGAGGCTGACACCAGACTGACCCCATCACGAGGCGAGGATGACACCAGACTGACCCCATCACGAGGCAAGACTGACACCAGACTGACCCCATCACGGGGCGAGGCTGACACCAGACTGACCCCATCACGAGGCAAGACTGACACCAGACTGACCCCATCACGGGGCGAGGCTGACACCAGACTGACCCCATCACGAGGCGAGGCTGACACCAGACTGACCCAATCACGAGACGAGGCTGACACCAGACTGAACCCATCACGAGGCGAGGCTGACACCAGACTGACACCATCACGATGTGAGGCTGACACCAGACTCACACCATCACGAGGCGAGGCTGACACCAGACTGAAACCATCACGAGGCGAGGCTGACACCAGACTGACCCCATCACGAGGCGAGGCTGACACCAGACTGACCCCATCACGAGGCGAGGCTGACACCAGACTGACACCATCATATTGTGAGGCTGACACCAGACTGACCCCATCACGAGGCGAGGCTGACACCAGACTGACACCATCACGAGGCGAGGCTGACACCAGACTAACCCTATCACTAGGCGAGGCTGACACCAGACTGACCCCATCACGAGACGTGACTGACACCAGAGTGACCCCATCACGAGGCGAGGCTGACTCCAGACAGACACCATCATGATGTGAGGCTTACACCAGACTGACCCCATCACTAGGCGAGGCTGACACCAGACTGACCCCATCACGAGGCGAGGCTGACACCAGACTGACCCCATCATGATGTGAGGCTGACACCAGACTGACCCCATCACGAGGCGAGGCTGAAACCAGACTGACCCTATCACTAGGCGAGGCTGACACCAGACTGACACCATCACGAGGCAAGGCTGACACCAGACTGACCCCATCACGAGGCGAGGCTGACACCAGACTGACCCCATTACGAGGCGAGACTGACACCGGACTGACCCCATCACGAGGAGAGGCTTACACCAGACTGACACCATCACGAGGCGAGGATGACACCAGACTGACACCATCACGATGTGAGGCTGACACCAGACTGACCCCATCACGAGGCGAGGCTGACACCAGACTGACACCATCACGAGGCGAGGCTGACACCAGACTGACCCCATCACGAGGCGAGGCTGACACCAGACTGACCCCATCACGAGGCGAGGCTGACACCAGACTGACACCATCACGATGTGAGTCTGAAACCAGACTGACCCCATCACGAGGCGAGGCTGACACCAGACTGACCCCATCACAAGGCGAGGCTGACACCTGACTGACCCCATCACGAGGCGAGGCTGACACCAGACTGACACCATCATGATGTGAGGCTGACACCAGACTGACCCCATCACGAGTCGAGACTGACACCAGACTGACCCCATCACGAGGCGAGGCTGACACCAGACTGACACCATCATGATGTGAGGCTGACACCAGACTGACCCCATCACGAGGCGAGGCTGACACCAGACTGACCCTATCACTAGGCGAGGCTGACACCAGACTGACACCATCACGAGGCGAGGCTGAAACCCGCCTGACCCCATCACGACGCGAGGCTGACACCAGACTGACACCATCACGATGTGAGGCTGACACCAGACTGACCCCATCACGAGTCGAGACTGACACCAGACTGACCCCATCACGAGTCGAGACTGACACCAGACTGACCCCATCACGAGGCGAGGCTGACACCAGACTGACCCTATCACTAGGCGAGGCTGACACCAGACTGACACCATCACGAGGCGAGGCTGAAACCCGACTGACCCCATCACGACGCGAGGCTGACACCAGACTGACACCATCACGATGTGAGGCTGACACCAGACTGACCCCATCACGAGTCGAGACTGACACCAGACTGACCCCATCACGAGTCGAGACTGACACCAGACTGACCCCATCACGAGGCGAGGCTGACACCAGACTGACCCTATCACTAGGCGAGGCTGACACCAGACTGACACCATCACGAGGCGAGGCTGAAACCCGACTGACCCCATCACGACGCGAGGCTGACACCAGACTGACACCATCACGATGTGAGGCTGACACCAGACTGACCCCATCATGAGGAGAGGCTGACACCAGACTGACCCCATCACGAGGCGAGGCTGACACCAGACTGACCCCATCACGAGGCGAGGCTGACACCAGACTGACCCCATCACGAGGCGAGACTGACACCAGACTGACCCCATCACGAGGCGAGGCCGACACCGGACTGACACCATCACGAGGCGAGACTGACACCAGACTGACCCCATCATGATGTGAGGCTGACACCAGACTGACCCCATCACTAGGCGAGGCTGACACCAGACTGACACCATCATGATGTGAGGCTGACACCAGACTGACCTCATCACGAGGCGAGGCTGACTCCAGACTGACACCATCACGATGTGAGGCTGACACCAGACTGACACCATCACGAGGCGAGGCTGAAACCCGACTGACCCCATCACGACGCGAGGCTGACACCAGACTGACACCATCACGATGTGAGGCTGACACCAGACTGACCCCATCACGAGTCGAGACTGACACCAGACTGACCCCATCACGAGTCGAGACTGACACCAGACTGACCCCATCACGAGGCGAGGCTGACACCAGACTGACCCTATCACTAGGCGAGGCTGACACCAGACTGACACCATCACGAGGCGAGGCTGAAACCCGACTGACCCCATCACGACGCGAGGCTGACACCAGACTGACACCATCACGATGTGAGGCTGACACCAGACTGACCCCATCACGAGTCGAGACTGACACCAGACTGACCCCATCACGAGTCGAGACTGACACCAGACTGACCCCATCACGAGGCGAGGCTGACACCAGACTGACACCATCATGATGTGAGGCTGACACCAGACTGACCCCATCACGAGGCGAGGCTGACACCAGACTGACCCTATCACTAGGCGAGGCTGACACCAGACTGACACCATCACGAGGCGAGGCTGAAACCCGACTGACCCCATCACGACGCGAGGCTGACACCAGACTGACACCATCACGATGTGAGGCTGACACCAGACTGACCCCATCACGAGGAGAGGCTGACACCAGACTGACCCCATCACGAGGCGAGGCTGACACCAGACTGACCCCATCACGAGGCGAGACTGACACCAGACTGACCCCATCACGAGGCGAGGCCGACACCGGACTGACACCATCACGAGGCGAGACTGACACCAGACTGACCCCATCATGATGTGAGGCTGACACCAGACTGACCCCATCACTAGGCGAGGCTGACACCAGACTGACACCATCATGATGTGAGGCTGACACCAGACTGACCTCATCACGAGGCGAGGCTGACTCCAGACTGACACCATCACGATGTGAGGCTGACACCAGACTGACCCCATCACGAGGCGAGGCTGACACCAGACTGACCCCATCACGAGGCGAGGCTGACACCAGACTGACCCCATCACGAGGCGTGGCTGACACCAGACTGACCCCATCACGAGGCGAGGCTGACACCAGACTGACCCCATCACTAGGCGAGGCTGACACCAGACTGACCCCATCACGAGGCGAGGCTGACACCAGAATGACCCCATCACGAGTTGAGGCTGACACCAGACTGACCCCATCACTAGGAGAGGCTGACACCAGACTGACCCCATCACGAGGCGAGGCTGACACCAGACTGACCCTATCACTAGGCGAGGCTGACACCAGACTGACACCATCACGAGGCGAGGCTGAAACCCGACTGACCCCATCACGACGCGAGGCTGACACCAGACTGACACCATCACGATGTGAGGCTGACACCAGACTGACCCCATCACGAGTCGAGACTGACACCAGACTGACCCCATCACGAGTCGAGACTGACACCAGACTGACCCCATCACGAGGCGAGGCTGACACCAGACTGACCCTATCACTAGGCGAGGCTGACACCAGACTGACACCATCACGAGGCGAGGCTGAAACCCGACTGACCCCATCACGACGCGAGGCTGACACCAGACTGACACCATCACGATGTGAGGCTGACACCAGACTGACCCCATCATGAGGAGAGGCTGACACCAGACTGACCCCATCACGAGGCGAGGCTGACACCAGACTGACCCCATCACGAGGCGAGGCTGACACCAGACTGACCCCATCACGAGGCGAGACTGACACCAGACTGACCCCATCACGAGGCGAGGCCGACACCGGACTGACACCATCACGAGGCGAGACTGACACCAGACTGACCCCATCATGATGTGAGGCTGACACCAGACTGACCCCATCACTAGGCGAGGCTGACACCAGACTGACACCATCATGATGTGAGGCTGACACCAGACTGACCTCATCACGAGGCGAGGCTGACTCCAGACTGACACCATCACGATGTGAGGCTGACACCAGACTGACACCATCACGAGGCGAGGCTGAAACCCGACTGACCCCATCACGACGCGAGGCTGACACCAGACTGACACCATCACGATGTGAGGCTGACACCAGACTGACCCCATCACGAGTCGAGACTGACACCAGACTGACCCCATCACGAGTCGAGACTGACACCAGACTGACCCCATCACTAGGAGAGGCTGACACCAGACTGACCCCATCACGAGGCGAGGCTGACACCAGACTGACACCATCACGATGTGAGTCTGAAACCAGACTGACCCCATCACGAGGCGAGGCTGACACCAGACTGACCCCATCACAAGGCGAGGCTGACACCTGACTGACCCCATCACGAGGCGAGGCTGACACCAGACTGACACCATCATGATGTGAGGCTGACACCAGACTGACCCCATCACGAGTCGAGACTGACACCAGACTGACCCTATCACTAGGCGAGGCTGACACCAGACTGACACCATCACGAGGCGAGGCTGAAACCCGACTGACCCCATCACGACGCGAGGCTGACACCAGACTGACACCATCACGATGTGAGGCTGACACCAGACTGACCCCATCACGAGTCGAGACTGACACCAGACTGACCCCATCACGAGTCGAGACTGACACCAGACTGACCCCATCACGAGGCGAGGCTGACACCAGACTGACACCATCATGATGTGAGGCTGACACCAGACTGACCCCATCACGAGGCGAGGCTGACACCAGACTGACCCTATCACTAGGCGAGGCTGACACCAGACTGACACCATCACGAGGCGAGGCTGAAACCCGCCTGACCCCATCACGACGCGAGGCTGACACCAGACTGACACCATCACGATGTGAGGCTGACACCAGACTGACCCCATCACGAGTCGAGACTGACACCAGACTGACCCCATCACGAGTCGAGACTGACACCAGACTGACCCCATCACGAGGCGAGGCTGACACCAGACTGACCCTATCACTAGGCGAGGCTGACACCAGACTGACACCATCACGAGGCGAGGCTGAAACCCGACTGACCCCATCACGACGCGAGGCTGACACCAGACTGACACCATCACGATGTGAGGCTGACACCAGACTGACCCCATCACGAGTCGAGACTGACACCAGACTGACCCCATCACGAGTCGAGACTGACACCAGACTGACCCCATCACGAGGCGAGGCTGACACCAGACTGACCCTATCACTAGGCGAGGCTGACACCAGACTGACACCATCACGAGGCGAGGCTGAAACCCGACTGACCCCATCACGACGCGAGGCTGACACCAGACTGACACCATCACGATGTGAGGCTGACACCAGACTGACCCCATCATGAGGAGAGGCTGACACCAGACTGACCCCATCACGAGGCGAGGCTGACACCAGACTGACCCCATCACGAGGCGAGGCTGACACCAGACTGACCCCATCACGAGGCGAGACTGACACCAGACTGACCCCATCACGAGGCGAGGCCGACACCGGACTGACACCATCACGAGGCGAGACTGACACCAGACTGACCCCATCATGATGTGAGGCTGACACCAGACTGACCCCATCACTAGGCGAGGCTGACACCAGACTGACACCATCATGATGTGAGGCTGACACCAGACTGACCTCATCACGAGGCGAGGCTGACTCCAGACTGACACCATCACGATGTGAGGCTGACACCAGACTGACACCATCACGAGGCGAGGCTGAAACCCGACTGACCCCATCACGACGCGAGGCTGACACCAGACTGACACCATCACGATGTGAGGCTGACACCAGACTGACCCCATCACGAGTCGAGACTGACACCAGACTGACCCCATCACGAGTCGAGACTGACACCAGACTGACCCCATCACGAGGCGAGGCTGACACCAGACTGACCCTATCACTAGGCGAGGCTGACACCAGACTGACACCATCACGAGGCGAGGCTGAAACCCGACTGACCCCATCACGACGCGAGGCTGACACCAGACTGACACCATCACGATGTGAGGCTGACACCAGACTGACCCCATCACGAGTCGAGACTGACACCAGACTGACCCCATCACGAGTCGAGACTGACACCAGACTGACCCCATCACGAGGCGAGGCTGACACCAGACTGACACCATCATGATGTGAGGCTGACACCAGACTGACCCCATCACGAGGCGAGGCTGACACCAGACTGACCCTATCACTAGGCGAGGCTGACACCAGACTGACACCATCACGAGGCGAGGCTGAAACCCAACTGACCCCATCACGACGCGAGGCTGACACCAGACTGACACCATCACGATGTGAGGCTGACACCAGACTGACCCCATCACGAGGAGAGGCTGACACCAGACTGACCCCATCACGAGGCGAGACTGACACCAGACTGACCCCATCACGAGGCGAGGCCGACACCGGACTGACACCATCACGAGGCGAGACTGACACCAGACTGACCCCATCATGATGTGAGGCTGACACCAGACTGACCCCATCACTAGGCGAGGCTGACACCAGACTGACACCATCATGATGTGAGGCTGACACCAGACTGACCTCATCACGAGGCGAGGCTGACTCCAGACTGACACCATCACGATGTGAGGCTGACACCAGACTGACCCCATCACGAGGCGAGGCTGACACCAGACTGACCCCATCACGAGGCGAGGCTGACACCAGACTGACCCCATCACGAGGCGTGGCTGACACCAGACTGACCCCATCACGAGGCGAGGCTGACACCAGACTGACCCCATCACTAGGCGAGGCTGACACCAGACTGACCCCATCACGAGGCGAGGCTGACACCAGAATGACCCCATCACGAGTTGAGGCTTACACCAGACTGACCCCATCACTAGGAGAGGCTGACACCAGACTGACCCCATCACGAGGCGAGGCTGACACCAGAATGACCCCATCACGAGTTGAGGCTGACACCAGACTGACCCCATCACTAGGAGAGGCTGACACCAGACTGACACCATCACGAGGCAAGGCTGACACCAGACTGACACCATCATGATGTGAGGCTGACACCAGACTGACCCCATCACTAGGCGAGACTGACACCAGACTGACCCCATCGCGAGGCGAGGCTAACACCAGACTGACCCCATCACGAGGCGAGACTTTCACCAGACTGACCCCATCACAAGGCGAGGCTGACACCAGACTGACCCCATCACTAGGAGAGGCTGACACCAGACTGACCCCATCACGGGTCGAGGCTGACACCAGACTGACCCCATCACGAGGCAAGACTGACACCAGACTGACCCCATCACGGGGCGAGGCTGACACCAGACTGACCCCATCACGAGGCGAGGCTGACACCAGACTGACCCAATCACGAGACGAGGCTGACACCAGACTGAACCCATCACGAGGCGAGGCTGACACCAGACTGACCCCATCACGAGGCGAGGCTGACACCAGACTGACCCCATCACGAGGCGAGGCTGACACCTGACTGACACCATCATGATGTGAGGCTGACACCAGACTGACCCCATCACGAGGCGAGGCTGACACCAGACTGACCCCATCACGAGGCGTGGCTGACACCATCACGAGGCGAGACTGACACCAGACTGACCCCATCATGATGTGAGGCTGACACCAGACTGACACCATCATGATGTGAGGCTGACACCAGACTGACCCCATCACGAGGCGAGGCTGACACCAGACTGAAACCATCACGAGGCGAGGCTGACACCAGACTGACACCATCACGAGGCGAGGCTGACACCAGACTAACCCTATCACTAGGCGAGGCTGACACCAGACTGACCCCATCACGAGGCGAGACTGACACCAGACTGACCCCATCACGAGGCGAGGCTGACTCCAGACTGACCCCATCACGAGGCGAGGCTGACACCAGACTGACCCTATCACGAGGCGAGACTGACACCAGACTGACCCCATCAAGGGGCGAGGCTGACACCAGATTGACCCCATCCTGAGGCGAGGCTGACACCAGACTGACACCATCATGATGTGAGGCTTACACCAGACTGACCCCATCACTAGGCGAGGCTGACACCAGACTGACACCATCACGATGTGAGGCTGACACCAGACTGACCCCATCACGAGGCGAGGCTGACACCAGACTGACCCCATCACGAGGCGAGGCTGAAACCAGACTGACCCCATCACGAGGCAAGGCTGACACCAGACTGACCCCATCACGAGGCGAGGCTGACACCAGACTGACCCCATCACGAGGCGAGGCTGACACCAGACTGACACCATCACGATGTGAGGCTGACACCAGACTTTCCCCATCACGAGGCGAGGCTGACACCAGACTGACCCCATCACGAGGCGAGGCTGACACCAGACTGACCCCATCACGAGGCGAGGCTGACATCAGACTGACCCCATCACTAGGCGAGTCTGACACCAGACTGACCCCATCAGGAGGCGAGACTGACACCAGACTGACACCATCACGAGGCGAGGCTTACACCAGACTGACCCCATCACGAGGCGAGGCTGACACCAGACTGACACCATTACAAGGCGAGGCTGACACCAGACTGACACCATCACGAGGCGAGACTGACACCAGACTGACACCATCACGAGGCGAGGCTGACACCAGACTGACCCCATCACGAGGCGAGGCTGACTCCAGACTGACCCCATCACGAGGCGAGGCTGACACCTGACTGACACCATCATGATGTGAGGCTAACACCAGACTGACCCCGTCACGAGGCGAGACTGACACCGGACTGACCCCATCACGAGGAGAGGCTTACACCAGACTGACACCATCACGAGGCGAGGATGACACCAGACTGACACCATCACGATGTGAGGCTGACACCAGACTGACCCCATCACTAGGCGAGACTGACACCAGACTGACCCCATCACGGGGCGAGGCTGACACCAGACTGACCCCATCACGAGGCGAGGCTGACACCAGACTGACCCAATCACGAGACGAGGCTGACACCAGACTGAACCCATCACGAGGCGAGGCTGACACCAGACTGACACCATCACGAGGCGAGGCTGACACCAGACTGACCCCATCACGAGGCGAGGCTGACACCAGACTGACCCCATCACGAGGCGAGGCTGACACCTGACTGACACCATCATGATGTGAGGCTGACACCAGACTGACCCCATCACGAGGCGAGGCTGACACCAGACTGACCCCATCACGAGGCGTGGCTGACACCATCACGAGGCGAGACTGACACCAGACTGACCCCATCATGATGTGAGGCTGACACCAGACTGACACCATCATGATGTGAGGCTGACACCAGACTGACCCCATCACGAGGCGAGGCTGACACCAGACTGAAACCATCACGAGGCGAGGCTGACACCAGACTGACCCCATCACGAGGCGAGGCTGACACCAGACTGACCCCATCACGAGGCGAGGCTGACACCAGACTGACACCATCATGATGTGAGGCTGACACCAGACTGACCCCATCACGAGGCGAGGCTGACACCAGACTGACACCATCACGAGGCGAGGCTGACACCAGACTAACCCTATCACTAGGCGAGGCTGACACCAGACTGACCCCATCACGAGGCGAGGCTGACACCAGACTGACCCAATCACGAGACGAGGCTGACACCAGACTGAACCCATCACGAGGCGAGGCTGACACCAGACTGACACCACCACGAGGCGAGGCTGACACCAGACTGACCCCATCACGAGGCGAGGCTGACACCAGACTGACCCCATCACGAGGCGAGGCTGACACCTGACTGACACCATCATGATGTGAGGCTGACACCAGACTGACCCCATCACGAGGCGAGGCTGACACCAGACTGACCCCATCACGAGGCGTGGCTGACACCATCTCGAGGCGAGACTGACACCAGACTGACCCCATCATGATGTGAGGCTGACACCAGACTGACACCATCATGATGTGAGGCTGACACCAGACTGACACCATCATGATGTGAGGGTGACACCAGACTGACCCCATCACAAGGCGAGTCTGACACCAGACTGACCCCATCACGAGGCGAGGCTGACACCAGACTGACCCCATCACGAGGCGAGACTGACACCAGACTGACCCCATCACGAGGCGAGGCTGACACCAGACTGACCCCATCACGAGGCGAGGCTGACACCAGACTGACCCTATCACGAGGCGAGACTGACACCAGACTGACCCCATCAAGGGGCGAGGCTGACACCAGATTGACCTCATCATGAGGCGAGGCTGACACCAGACTGACACCATCATGATGTGAGGCTTACACCAGACTGACCCCATCACTAGGCGAGGCTGACACCAGACTGACACCATCACGAGGCGAGGCTGACACCAGACTGACCCCATCACGAGGCGAGGCTGACACCAGACTGACCCCATCACGAGGCGAGGCTGACATCAGACTGACCCCATCACTAGGCGAGTCTGACACCAGACTGACCCCATCAGGAGGCGAGACTGACACCAGACTGACACCATCACGAGGCGAGGTTTACACCAGACTGACCCCATCACGAGGCGAGGCTGACACCAGACTGACACCATTACAAGGCGAGGCTGACACCAGACTGACACCATCACGAGGCGAGACTGACACCAGACTGACACCATCACGAGGCGAGGCTGACACCAGACTGACCCCATCACGAGGCGAGGCTGACACCAGACTGACCCCATCACGAGGCGAGGCTGACACCTGACTGACACCATCATGATGTGAGGCTAACACCAGACTGACCCCGTCACGAGGCGAGGCTGACACCAGACTGACCCCATCACGAGGCGAGGCTGACACCAGACTGACCCCATCACGAGGCGAGGATGACACCAGACTGATCCCATCACGAGGCAAGACTGACACCAGACTGACCCCATCACGGGGCGAGGCTGACACCAGACTGACCCCATCACGAGGCAAGACTGACACCAGACTGACCCCATCACGGGGCGAGGCTGACACCAGACTGACCCCATCACGAGGCGAGGCTGACACCAGACTGACCCAATCACGAGACGAGGCTGACACCAGACTGAACCCATCACGAGGCGAGGCTGACACCAGACTGACACCATCACGATGTGAGGCTGACACCAGACTGACCTCATCACGAGGCGAGGCTGACACCAGACTGACACCATCACGAGGCGAGGCTAACACCAGACTGACCCCATCACGAGGCGAGGCTGACACCAGACTCACACCATCACGAGGCGAGGCTGACACCAGACTGAAACCATCACGAGGCGAGGCTGACACCAGACTGACCCCATCACGAGGCGAGGCTGACACCAGACTGACCCCATCACGAGGCGAGGCTGACACCAGACTGACACCATCATGATGTGAGGCTGACACCAGACTGACCCCATCACGAGGCGAGGCTGACACCAGACTGACACCATCACGAGGCGAGGCTGACACCAGACTAACCCTATCACTAGGCGAGGCTGACACCAGACTGACCCCATCACGAGACGTGACTGACACCAGACTGACCCCATCACGAGGCGAGGCTGACTCCAGACTGACACCATCATGATGTGAGGCTTACACCAGACTGACCCCATCACTAGGCGAGGCTGACACCAGACTGACCCCATCACGAGGCGAGGCTGACACCAGACTGACCCCATCATGATGTGAGGCTGACACCAGACTGACCCCATCACGAGGCGAGGCTGAAACCAGACTTACCCTATCACTAGGCGAGGCTGACACCAGACTGACTCCATCACGAGGCAAGGCTGACACCAGACTGACCCCATCACGAGGCGAGGCTGACACCAGACTGACCCCATTACGAGGCGAGACTGACACCGGACTGACCCCATCACGAGGAGAGGCTTACACCAGACTGACACCATCACGAGGCGAGGATGACACCAGACTGACACCATCACGATGTGAGGCTGACACCAGACTGACCCCATCACGAGGCGAGGCTGACACCAGACTGACACCATCACGAGGCGAGGCTGACACCAGACTGACCCCATCACGAGGCGAGGCTGACACCAGACTGACCCCATCACGAGGCGAGGCTGACACCAGACTGACACCATCACGATGTGAGTCTGAAACCAGACTGACCCCATCACGAGGCGAGGCTGACACCAGACTGACCCCATCACAAGGCGAGGCTGACACCTGACTGACACCATCATGATGTGAGGCTGACACCAGACTGACCCCATCACGAGGCGAGGCTGACACCAGACTGACACCATCATGATGTGAGGCTGACACCAGACTGACCTCATCACGAGGCGAGGCTGACACCAGACTGACACCATCACAAGGCGAGGCTGACACCAGACTGACCCCATCACGAGGCGAGGCTGACACCAGACTGACCCCATCACGAGGCGAGGCTGACACCAGACTGACCCTATCACGAGGCGAGACTGACACCAGACTGACCCCATCACGGGGCTAAGGCTGACACCAGATTGACCCCATCATGAGGCGAGGCTGACACCAGACTGACACCATCATGATGTGAGGCTGAAACCAGACTGACCCCATCACTAGGCGAGGCTGACACCAGACTGAAACCATGACGATGTGAGGCTGACACCAGACTGACCTCATCACGAGGCGAGGCTGACACCAGACTGACCCCATCACGAGGCGAGGCTGAAACCAGACTGACCCCATCACGAGACGAGGCTGACACCAGACTGACCCCATCACGAGGCGAGGCTGACACCAGACTTACCCCATCACGAGGCGAGGCTGACACCAGACTGACCCCATCACGAGGCGAGGCTGACACCAGACTGACCCCATCACGAGGCGAGGCTGACATCAGACTGACCCCATCACGAGGCGAGTCTGACACCAGACTGACCCCATCAGGAGGCGAGACTGACACCAGACTGACACCATCACGAGGCGAGGCTGACACCAGACTGACCCCATCACGAGGCGAGGCTGACACCAGACTGACACCATCACAAGGCGAGGCTGACACCAGACTGACACCATCACGAGGCGAGACTGACACCAGACTGACACCATCACGATGTGAGGCTGACACCAGACTGACCTCATCAGGAGGCGAGGCTGACACCAGACTGACCCCATCACGAGGCGAGGCTGAAACCAGACTGACCCAATCACGAGACAAGGCTGACACCAGACTGACCCCATCACGAGGCGAGGCTGACACCAGACTGACCCCATCACGAGGCGAGGCTGACACCAGACTGACCCCATCACGAGGCGAGGCTGACACCAGACTGACCCCATCACGAGGCGAGGCTGACACCAGACTGACACCATCACGATGTGAGTCTGAAACCAGACTGACCCCATCACGAGGCGAGGCTGACACCAGACTGACCCCATCACAAGGCGAGGCTGACACCTGACTGACACCATCATGATGTGAGGCTGACACCAGACTGACCCCATCACGAGGCGAGGCTGACACCAGACTGACACCATCATGATGTGAGGCTGACACCAGACTGACCTCATCACGAGGCGAGGCTGACACCAGACTGACACCATCACAAGGCGAGGCTGACACCAGACTGACCCCATCACGAGGCGAGGCTGACACCAGACTGACCCCATCACGAGGCGAGGCTGAAACCAGACTGACCCCATCACGAGACGAGGCTGACACCAGACTGACCCCATCACGAGGCGAGGCTGACACCAGACTTACCCCATCACGAGGCGAGGCTGACACCAGACTGACCCCATCACGAGGCGAGGCTGACACCAGACTGACCCCATCACGAGGCGAGGCTGACATCAGACTGACCCCATCACGAGGCGAGTCTGACACCAGACTGACCCCATCAGGAGGCGAGACTGACACCAGACTGACACCATCACGAGGCGAGGCTGACACCAGACTGACCCCATCACGAGGCGAGGCTGACACCAGACTGACACCATCACAAGGCGAGGCTGACACCAGACTGACACCATCACGAGGCGAGACTGACACCAGACTGACACCATCACGATGTGAGGCTGACACCAGACTGACCTCATCACGAGGCGAGGCTGACACCAGACTGACCCCATCACGAGGCGAGGCTGAAACCAGACTGACCCAATCACGAGACAAGGCTGACACCAGACTGACCCCATCACGAGGCGAGGCTGACAACAGACTGACCCCATCACGAGGCGAGGCTGACACCAGACTGACCCCATCACGAGGCGAGGCTGACACCAGACTGACCCCATCACGAGGCGAGGCTGACACCAGACTGACACCATCACGATGTGAGTCTGAAACCAGACTGACCCCATCACGAGGCGAGGCTGACACCAGACTGACCCCATCACAAGGCGAGGCTGACACCTGACTGACACCATCATGATGTGAGGCTGACACCAGACTGACCCCATCACGAGGCGAGGCTGACACCAGACTGACACCATCATGATGTGAGGCTGACACCAGACTGACCTCATCACGAGGCGAGGCTGACACCAGACTGACACCATCACAAGGCGAGGCTGACACCAGACTGACCCCATCACGAGGCGAGGATGACACCAGACTGACCCCATCACGAGGCAAGACTGACACCAGACTGACCCCATCACGGGGCGAGGCTGACACCAGACTGACCCCATCACGAGGCAAGACTGACACCAGACTGACCCCATCACAGGGCGAGGCTGACACCAGACTGACCCAATCACGATGTGAGGCTGACACCAGACTGACCTCATCACGAGGCGAGGCTGACACCAGACTGACACCATCACGAGGCGAGGCTAACACCAGACTGACCCCATCACGAGGCGAGGCTGACACCAGACTCACACCATCACGAGGCGAGGCTGACACCAGACTGAAACCATCACGAGGCGAGGCTGACACCAGACTGACCCCATCACGAGGCGAGGCTGACACCAGACTGACCCCATCACGAGGCGAGGCTGACACCAGACTGACACCATCATGATGTGAGGCTGACACCAGACTGACCCCATCACGAGGCGAGGCTGACACCAGACTGACACCATCACGAGGCGAGGCTGACACCAGACTAACCCTATCACTAGGCGAGGCTGACACCAGACTGACCCCATCACGAGACGTGACTGACACCAGACTGACCCCATCACGAGGCGAGGCTGACTCCAGACTGACACCATCATGATGTGAGGCTTACACCAGACTGACCCCATCACTAGGCGAGGCTGACACCAGACTGACCCCATCACGAGGCGAGGCTGACACCAGACTGACCCCATCATGATGTGAGGCTGACACCAGACTGACCCCATCACGAGGCGAGGCTGAAACCAGACTGACCCTATCACTAGGCGAGGCTGACACCAGACTGACACCATCACGAGGCAAGGCTGACACCAGACTGACCCCATCACGAGGCGAGGCTGACACCAGACTGACCCCATTACGAGGCGAGACTGACACCGGACTGACCCCATCACGAGGAGAGGCTTACACCAGACTGACACCATCACGAGGCGAGGATGACACCAGACTGACACCATC
This sequence comes from Staurois parvus, assembly GCF_062004578.1. Lineage (NCBI taxonomy): Eukaryota > Metazoa > Chordata > Amphibia > Anura > Ranidae > Staurois > Staurois parvus. Next base: position 800,923 of record NW_028320161.1, read on the forward strand.
ACGATGTGAGGCTGACACCAGACTGACCTCATCACGAGGCGAGGCTGACACCAGACTGACCCCATCACGAGGCGAGGCTGAAACCAGACTGACCCCATCACGAGACGAGGCTGACACCAGACTGACCCCATCACGAGGCGAGGCTGACACCAGACTTACCCCATCACGAGGCGAGGCTGACACCAGACTGACCCCATCACGAGGCGAGGCTGACACCAGACTGACCCCATCACGAGGCGAGGCTGACATCAGACTGACCCCATCACGAGGCGAGTCTGACACCAGACTGACCCCATCAGGAGGCGAGACTGACACCAGACTGACACCATCACGAGGCGAGGCTGACACCAGACTGACCCCATCACGAGGCGAGGCTGACACCAGACTGACACCATCACAAGGCGAGGCTGACACCAGACTGACACCATCACGAGGCGAGACTGACACCAGACTGACACCATCACGATGTGAGGCTGACACCAGACTGACCTCATCACGAGGCGAGGCTGACACCAGACTGACCCCATCACGAGGCGAGGCTGAAACCAGACTGACCCAATCACGAGACAAGGCTGACACCAGACTGACCCCATCACGAGGCGAGGCTGACACCAGACTGACCCCATCACGAGGCGAGGCTGACACCAGACTGACCCCATCACGAGGCGAGGCTGACACCAGACTGACCCCATCACGAGGCGAGGCTGACACCAGACTGACACCATCACGATGTGAGTCTGAAACCAGACTGACCCCATCACGAGGCGAGGCTGACACCAGACTGACCCCATCACAAGGCGAGGCTGACACCTGACTGACACCATCATGATGTGAGGCTGACACCAGACTGACCCCATCACGAGGCGAGGCTGACACCAGACTGACACCATCATGATGTGAGGCTGACACCAGACTGACCTCATCACGAGGCGAGGCTGACACCAGACTGACACCATCACAAGGCGAGGCTGACACCAGACTGACCCCATCACGAGGCGAGGCTGACACCAGACTGACCCCATCACGAGGCGAGGCTGACACCAGACTGACCCTATCACGAGGCGAGACTGACACCAGACTGACCCCATCACGGGGCTAAGGCTGACACCAGATTGACCCCATCATGAGGCGAAGGTGACACCAGACTGACACCATCATGATGTGAGGCTGACACCAGACTGACCCCATCACTAGGCGAGGCTGACACCAGACTGACACCATCACGATGTGAGGCTGACACCAGACTGACCCCATCACGAGGCGAGGCTGACACCAGACTGACCCCATCACAAGGCGAGGCTGAAACCAGACTGACCCCATCACGAGACAAGGCTGACACCAGACTGACCCCATCACGAGGCGAGGCTGACACCAGACTGACCCCATCACGAGGCGAGGCTGACACCAGACTGACACCATCACGATGTGAGGCTGACACCAGACTGACCCCATCACGAGGCGAGGCTGACACCAGACTGACCCCATCACGAGGCGAGGCTGACACCAGACTGACCCCATCACGACGCGAGGCTGACATCAGACTGACCCCATCACGAGGCGAGTCTGACACCAGACTGACCCCATCAGGAGGCGAGACTGACACCAGACTGACACCATCACGAGGCGAGGCTGACACCAGACTGACCCCATCACGAGGCGAGGCTGACACCAGACTGACACCATCACAAGGCGAGGATGACACCAGACTGACCCCATCACGAGGCAAGACTGACACCAGACTGACCCCATCACGGGGCGAGGCTGACACCAGACTGACCCCATCACGAGGCAAGACTGACACCAGACTGACCCCATCACAGGGCGAGGCTGACACCAGACTGACCCCATCACGAGGCGAGGCTGACACCAGACTGACCCAATCACGATGTGAGGCTGACACCAGACTGACCTCATCACGAGGCGAGGCTGACACCAGACTGACACCATCACGAGGCGAGGCTAACACCAGACTGACCCCATCACGAGGCGAGGCTGACACCAGACTCACACCATCACGAGGCGAGGCTGACACCAGACTGAAACCATCACGAGGCGAGGCTGACACCAGACTGACCCCATCACGAGGCGAGGCTGACACCAGACTGACCCCATCACGAGGCGAGGCTGACACCAGACTGACACCATCATGATGTGAGGCTGACACCAGACTGACCCCATCACGAGGCGAGGCTGACACCAGACTGACACCATCACGAGGCGAGGCTGACACCAGACTAACCCTATCACTAGGCGAGGCTGACACCAGACTGACCCCATCACGAGACGTGACTGACACCAGACTGACCCCATCACGAGGCGAGGCTGACTCCAGACTGACACCATCATGATGTGAGGCTTACACCAGACTGACCCCATCACTAGGCGAGGCTGACACCAGACTGACCCCATCACGAGGCGAGGCTGACACCAGACTGACCCCATCATGATGTGAGGCTGACACCAGACTGACCCCATCACGAGGCGAGGCTGAAACCAGACTGACCCTATCACTAGGCGAGGCTGACACCAGACTGACACCATCACGAGGCAAGGCTGACACCAGACTGACCCCATCACGAGGCGAGGCTGACACCAGACTGACCCCATTACGAGGCGAGACTGACACCGGACTGACCCCATCACGAGGAGAGGCTTACACCAGACTGACACCATCACGAGGCGAGGATGACACCAGACTGACACCATCACGATGTGAGGCTGACACCAGACTGACCCCATCACGAGGCGAGGCTGACACCAGACTGACACCATCACGAGGCGAGGCTGACACCAGACTGACCCCATCACGAGGCGAGGCTGACACCAGACTGACACCATCACGATGTGAGTCTGAAACCAGACTGACCCCATCACGAGGCGAGGCTGACACCAGACTGACCCCATCACAAGGCGAGGCTGACACCTGACTGACACCATCATGATGTGAGGCTGACACCAGACTGACCCCATCACGAGGCGAGGCTGACACCAGACTGACACCATCATGATGTGAGGCTGACACAAGACTGACCTCATCACGAGACGAGGCTGACACCAGACTGACACCATCACAAGGCGAGGCTGACACCAGACTGACCCCATCACGAGGCGAGGCTGACACCAGACTGACCCCATCACGAGGCGAGGCTGACACCAGACTGACCCTATCACGAGGCGAGACTGACACCAGACTGACCCCATCACGGGGCTAAGGCTGACACCAGATTGACCCCATCATGAGGCGAGGCTGACACCAGACTGACACCATCATGATGTGAGGCTGACACCAGACTGACCCCATCACTAGGCGAGGCTGACACCAGACTGACACCATCACGATGTGAGGCTGACACCAGACTGACCCCATCACGAGGCGAGGCTGACACCAGACTGACCCCATCACGAGGCGAGGCTGAAACCAGACTGACCCCATCACAAGACAAGGCTGACACCAGACTGACCCCATCACGAGGCGAGGCTGACACCAGACTGACCCCATCACGAGGCGAGGCTGACACCAGACTGACACCATCACGATGTGAGGCTGACACCAGACTGACCCCATCACGAGGCGAGGCTGACACCAGACTGACCCCATCACGAGGCGAGGCTGACACCAGACTGACCCCATCACGAGGCGAGGCTGACATCAGACTGACCCCATCACGAGGCGAGTCTGACACCAGACTGACCCCATCAGGAGGCGAGACTGACACCAGACTGACACCATCACGAGGCGAGGCTGACACCAGACTGACCCCATCACGAGGCGAGGCTGACACCAGACTGACACCATCACAAGGCGAGGCTGACACCAGACTGACACCATCACGAGGCGAGACTGACACCAGACTGACACCATCACGATGTGAGGCTGACACCAGACTGACCTCATCACGAGGCGAGGCTGACACCAGACTGACCCCATCACGAGGCGAGGCTGAAACCAGACTGACCCAATCACGAGACAAGGCTGACACCAGACTGAACCCATCACGAGGCGAGGCTGACACCAGACTGACCCCATCACGAGGCGAGGCTGACACCAGACTGACCCCATCACGAGGCGAGGCTGACACCAGACTGACACCATCACGAGGCGAGACTGACACCAGAATGACACCATCACGATGTGAGTCTGAAACCAGACTGACCCCATCACGAGGCGAGGCTGACACCAGACTGACACCATCACGATGTGAGTCTGAAACCAGACTGACCCCATCACGAGGCGAGGCTGACACCAGACTGACCCCATCACAAGGCGAGGCTGACACCTGACTGACACCATCATGATGTGAGGCTGACACCAGACTGACCCCATCACGAGGCGAGGCTGACACCAGACTGACACCATCATGATGTGAGGCTGACACCAGACTGACCTCATCACGAGGCGAGGCTGACACCAGACTGACACCATCACAAGGCGAGGCTGACACCAGACTGACCCCATCACGAGGCGAGGCTGACACCAGACTGACCCCATCACGAGGCGAGGCTGACACCAGACTGACCCTATCACGAGGCGAGACTGACACCAGACTGACCCCATCACGGGGCTAAGGCTGACACCAGATTGACCCCATCATGAGGCGAGGCTGACACCAGACTGACACCATCATGATGTGAGGCTGACACCAGACTGACCCCATCACTAGGCGAGGCTGACACCAGACTGACACCATCACGAGGCGAGGCTGACACCAGACTGACCCCATCACGAGGCGAGGCTGAAACCAGACTGACCCCATCACGAGACAAGGCTGACACCAGACTGACCCCATCACGAGGCGAGGCTGACACCAGACTGACCCCATCACGAGGCGAGGCTGACACCAGACTGACACCATCACGATGTGAGGCTGACACCAGACTGACCCCATCACGAGGCGAGGCTGACACCAGACTGACCCCATCACGAGGCGAGGCTGACATCAGACTGACCCCATCACGAGGCGAGTCTGACACCAGACTGACCCCATCAGGAGGCGAGACTGACACCAGACTGACACCATCACGAGGCGAGGCTGACACCAGACTGACCCCATCACGAGGCGAGGCTGAAACCAGACTGACCCAATCACGAGACAAGGCTGACACCAGACTGACCCCATCACGAGGCGAGGCTGACACAAGACTGACCCCATCACGAGGCGAGGCTGACACCAGACTGACCCCATCACGAGGCGAAGCTGACACCAGACTGACCCCATCACGAGGCGAGGCTGACATCAGACTGACCCCATCACGAGGCGAGTCTGACACCAGACTGACCCCATCAGGAGGCGAGACTGACACCAGACTGACACCATCACGAGGCGAGGCTGACACCAGACTGACCCCATCACGAGGCGAGGCTGACACCAGACTGACACCATCACAAGGCGAGGCTGACACCAGACTGACACCATCACGAGGCGAGACTGACACCAGACTGACACCATCACGATGTGAGGCTGACACCAGACTGACCTCATCACGAGGCGAGGCTGACACCAGACGGACCCCATCACGAGGCGAGGCTGAAACGAGACTGACCCCATCACGAGGCAAGGCTGACACCAGACTGACCCCATCACGAGGCGAGGCTGACACCAGACTGACACCATCACGAGGCGAGGCTGACACCAGACTGACACCATTACGAGACAAGGCTGACACCAGACTGATCCCATCACGAGGCGAGGCAAACACCAGACTGATCCCATCACGAGGCGAGGCTGACACCAGACTGACCCCATCACGAGGCGAGGCTGACATCAGACTGACCTCATCACGAGGCGAGACTGACACCAGACTGACCTCATCACGAGGCGAGGCTGACACCAGACTGACCCCATCACGAGGCGAGGCTGACACCAGACTGACCCCATCACGAGGCGAGTCTGACACCAGACTGACCCCATCAGGAGGCGAGACTGACACCAGACTGACACCATCACGAGGCGAGGCTGACACCAGACTGACCCCATCACGAGGCGAGGCTGAAACCAGACTGACCCAATCACGAGACAAGGCTGACACCAGACTGACCCCATCACGAGGCGAGGCTGACACCAGACTGACCCCATCACGAGGCGAGGCTGACACCAGACTGACCCCATCACGAGGCGAAGCTGACACCAGACTGACCCCATCACGAGGCGAGGCTGACATCAGACTGACCCCATCAGGAGGCGAGACTGACACCAGACTGACACCATCACGAGGCGAGTCTGACACCAGACTGACCCCATCAGGAGGCGAGACTGACACCAGACTGACACCATCACGAGGCGAGGCTGACACCAGACTGACCCCATCACGAGGCGAGGCTGACACCAGACTGACACCATCACAAGGCGAGGCTGACACCAGACTGACACCATCACGAGGCGAGACTGACACCAGACTGACACCATCACGATGTGAGGCTGACACCAGACTGACCTCATCACGAGGCGAGGCTGACACCAGACTGACCCCATCACGAGGCGAGGCTGAAACCAGACTGACCCCATCACGAGGCAAGGCTGACACCAGACTGACCCCATCACGAGGCGAGGCTGACACCAGACTGACACCATCACGAGGCGAGGCTGACACCAGACTGACACCATTACGAGACAAGGCTGACACCAGACTGATCCCATCACGAGGCGAGGCAAACACCAGACTGATCCCATCACGAGGCGAGGCTGACACCAGACTGACCCCATCACGAGGCGAGGCTGACATCAGACTGACCTCATCACGAGGCGAGACTGACACCAGACTGACCTCATCACGAGGCGAGGCTGACACCAGACTGACCCCATCACGAGGCGAGGCTGAAACCAGACTGACCCAATCACTAGACAAGGCTGACACCAGACTGACCCCATCACGAGGCGAGGCTGAAACCAGACTGACCCCATCACGAGACAAGGCTGACACCAGACTGACCCCATCACGAGGCGAGGCTGACACCAGACTGACCCCATCACGAGGCGAGGCTGACACCAGACTGACACCATCACGAGACAAGGCTGACACCAGACTGATCCCATCACGAGGCGAGGCTGACACCAGACTGACCCCATCACGAGGCGAGGCTGACATCAGACTGACCTCATCACGAGGCGAGACTGACACCAGACTGACCTCATCACGAGGCGAGGCTGACACCAGACTGACCTCATCACGAGGCGAGACTGACACCAGACTGACCTCATCACGAGGCGAGGCTGACACCAGACTGACCCCATCACGAGGCGAGGCTGAAACCAGACTGACCCAATCACTAGACAAGGCTGACACCAGACTGACCCCATCACGAGGCGAGGCTGAAACCAGACTGACCCCATCACGAGACAAGGCTGACACCAGACTGACCCCATCACGAGGCGAGGCTGACACCAGACTGACCCCATCACGAGGCGAGGCTGACACCAGACTGACACCATCACGAGACAAGGCTGACACCAGACTGATCCCATCACGAGGCGAGGCTGACACCAGACTGACCCCATCACGAGGCGAGGCTGACATCAGACTGACCTCATCACGAGGCGAGACTGACACCAGACTGACCTCATCACGAGGCGAGGCTGACACCAGACTGACCCCATCACGAGGCGAGGCTGAAACCAGACTGACCCAATCACTAGACAAGGCTGACACCAGACTGACCCCATCACGAGGCGAGGCTGACACCAGACTGACCCCATCACGAGGCGAGGCTGACACCAGACTGACCCCATCACGAGGCGAGGCTGACACCAGACTGACCCCATCACGAGGCGAGGCTGACATCAGACTGACCCCATCACGAGGCGAGTCTGACACCAGACTGACCCCATCAGGAGGCGAGACTGACACCAGACTGACACCATCACGAGGCGAGGCTGACACCAGACTGACCCCATCACGAGGCGAGGCTGACACCAGACTGACACCATCACAAGGCGAGGCTGACACCAGACTGACACCATCACGAGGCGAGACTGACACCAGACTGACACCATCACGATGTGAGGCTGACACCAGACTGACCTCATCACGAGGCGAGGCTGACACCAGACTGACCCCATCAGGAGGCGAGGCTGACATCAGACTGACCCCATCACGAGGCGAGGCTGACACCATCACGAGGCGAGACTGACACCAGACTGACCCCATCATGATGTGAGGCTGACACCAGACTGACCCCATCACTAGGCGAGGCTTACACCAGACTTACCCCATCACGGGGCGAGGCTGACACTAGACCGACACCATCACGAGGCAAGGCTGACACCAGACTGACACCATCACGAGGCGAGACTGACACCAGACTGACCCCATCATGATGTGAGGCTGACACCAGACTGACCCCATCACTAGGCGAGGCTGACACCAGACTGACACCACCAGGAGGCGAGGCTGACACCAGACTGACACCATCACGAGGCGAGGCTGACACCAGACTGACACCATCATGATGTGAGGCTGACACCAGACTGACCCCATGAAGAGGCGAGGCTGACACCAGACTGACCCCATCACGAGGCGAGGCTGACACCAGACTGACACCATCACGAGGCGAGGCTGACACCAGACTGACACCATCACGATGTGAGGCTGACACCAGACTGACCCCATCACGATGTGAGGCTGACACCAGACTGACACCATCATGAGGGGAGACTGACACCAGACTGACACCATCACGAGGCGAGACTGACACCAGACTGACACAATCACGAGGCGAGGCTGACACCAGACTGACCCCATTACGAGGCGAGGCTGACACCAGACTGACACCATCACGAGGCGTGGCTGACACCAGACTGACCCCATCACGAGGCGAGGCTGACACCAAACTGACCCCATCACGAGGCGAGGCTGACACCAGACTGACCCCATCACTAGGCGAGGCTGACACCAGACTGACCCCATCACGATGTGAGGCTGACACCAGACTGACACCATCACGAGGCGAGACTGACACCAGACTGACACCATCACGAGGCGAGACTGACACCAGACTGACACCATCACGAGGCGAGGCTGACACCAGACTGACCCCATCACGAGGCGAGGCTGACACCAGACTGACACCATCACGAGGCGTGGCTGACACCAGACTGACCCCATCACGAGGCGAGGCTGACACCAAACTGACCCCATCACGAGGCGAGGCTGACACCAGACTGACCCCATCACTAGGCGAGGCTGACACCAGACTGACCCCATCACGAGGCGAGGCTGACACCAGAATGACCCCATCACGAGTTGAGGCTGACACCAGACTGACCCCATCACTAGGAGAGGCTGACACCAGACTGACACCATCACGAGGCAAGGCTGACACCAGACTGACACCATCATGATGTGAGGCTGACACCAGACTGACCCCATCACTAGGCGAGACTGACACCAGACTGACCCCATCACGAGGCGAGGCTGACACCAGACTGACCAGATCACGAGGCGAGACTGACACCAGACTGACCCCATCACAAGGCGAGGCTGACACCAGACTGACCCCATCACTAGGAGAGGCTGACACCAGACTTACCCCATCACGAGGCGAGGCTGACACCAGACTGACACCATCATGATGTGAGGCTGTCACCAGACTGACCCCATCACTAGGCGAGGCTGACACCAGACTGACACCATCACGAGGCGAGACTGACACCAGACTGACACCATCACGAGGCGAGGCTGACACCAGACTGACCCCATCATGTTGTGAGACTGACACCAGACTGACCCCATCACGAGGCGAGGCTGACACCAGACTGATCCCATCACGAGGCGAGGCTGACACCAGACTGACCCCATCACTAGGCGAGGCTGACACCAGACTGACCCCATCATGAGGCGAGGCTGACACCAGACTGACACGATCACGAGGCGAGGCTGACACCAGACTGACACCATCATGATGTGAGGCTGACACCAGACTGACCCCATCACTAGGCGAGGCTGACACCAGACTGACCCCATGACGAGGCGAGACTGACTCCAGACTGACCCCATCATGTTGTGAGGCTGACACCAGACTGACCTCATCACGAGGCGATGCTGACACCAGACTGACGCCATCACGAGGCGAGACTGACACCAGACTGACCCCATCACGAGGCGAGACTGACACCAGACTGACCCCATCACGGGACGAGGCTGACACCAGACTGACCCCATCACGAGGCGAGACTGACACCAGACTGACACCATCACGAGGCGAGTCTGACACCAGACTGACCCCATCATGATGTGAGGCTGACACCAGACTGACCCCATCACGAGGCGATGCTGACACCAGACTGACCCCATCACGAGGCGAGGCTGACACCAGACTGACCCCTTCATGAGGCGAGACTGACACCAGACTGACCCCATCACGGGACGAGGCTGACACCAGACTGACCCCATCACGAGGCGAGACTGATACCAGACTGACACCATCACGAGGCGAGGCTGACACCAGACTGACACCATCATGATGTGAGGCTAACACCATACTGACCCCATCACAAGGCGAGGGTGACACCAGACTGACCCTATCACGAGGCGAGGCTAACACCAGATTGACCCCATCACGAGGCGAGCCTGATACCAGACTGACACCATAATGATGTGAGGCTGACACCAGACTGACCCCATCACGTGGTGAGGCTGACACCAGACAGACCCCATCACGAGGCGAGGCTGACACCAGCCTGACACCATCATGATGTGAGGCTGACACCAGACTGACCCCATCACGTGGTGAGGCTGACACCAGACTGACCCCATCACGAGGCGAGGCTGACACCAGACTGACCCCATCACGAGGCGAGGCTGACACCAGACTGACCCCATCACGAGGCGAGGCTGACACCAGACTGACCCCATCACGAGGCGAGGCTGACACCAGACTGACACCATCATGATGTGAGGCTGACACCAGACTGACCCCATCACGAGGCAAGGCTGACACCAGACTGACACCATCATGATGTGAGGCTGACACCAGACTGACCTCATCACGAGGCGAGGCTGACACCAGACTGACCCCATCACGAGGTGAGGCTGACACCAGACTGACCCCATCACGAGGTGAGGCTGACACCAGACTGACACCATCACGAGGCGAGGCTGACACCAGACTGACACCATGACGAGGCGATGCTGACACCAGACTGACCCCATCACTAGGCGAGGCTGACACCAGACTGACCCCATCACGAGGCGAGGCTGACACCAGACTGACCCCATCACGAGGCGAGGCTGACACCAGACTGACCCCATCACGAGGCGAGGCTGACACCAGACTGAACCCATCACGAGGCGAGGCTAACACCAGACTGACACCATCACGAGGCGAGGCTGACACCAGACTGACACCATCATGATGTGAGGCTGACACCAGACTGACCCCATCACGAGGCGAGACTGACACCAGACTGACTCCATCACGAGGCGAGACTGACACCAGACTGACCCCATCACGAGGCGAGGCTGACACCAGACTGACTCCATCACGGGGCGAGCCTGATACCAGACTGACCCCATCACGAAGCGAGACTGACACCAGACTGACCCCATCACGAGGCGAGACTGACACCAGACTGACCCCATCATGATGTGAGGCTGACACCAGACTGACCCCATCACGAGGCGAGGCTGACACCTGACTGACACCATCACGAGGCGATGCTGACACCAGACTGACACCATCATGATGTGAGGCTGACACCAGACTGACCCCATCAAGAGGCGAGACTGACACCAGACCGACCCCATCACGAGGCGAGACTGACACCAGTCTGACACCGTCATGAGGCGAGACTGACACTAGACTGACCCCCTCACGAGGCGAGGCTGACACCAGACTGACCCCATCACGAGGCGAGGCTGACAGCAGACTGACCCCATCACGAGGCGGGGCTGACACCAGACTGACCCCATCACGAGGCGAGGCTGACACCAGACTGACCCCATCACTAGGCGAGGCTGACACCAGACTGACCCCATCACGAGGCGAGGCTGACACCAGACTGACCCCATCATGATGTGAGGCTGACACCAGACTGACCCCATCACGAGGCGAGGCTGACACCAGACTGACCCCATCACGAGGCGAGACTGACAACGGACTGACCCCATCACGAGGTGAGGCTGACACCAGACTGACACCATCATGATGTGAGGCTGACACCAGACTGACACCATCACGAGGCGAGGCTGACACCAGACTGACACCATCACGAGGCGATGCTGACACCAGACTGACACCATCATGATGTGAGGCTGACACCAGACTGACCCCATCACGAGGTGAGGCTGACACGAGACTGACCCCATCACGAGGCGAGGCTGACACCAGACTGACCCCATCATGAGGCGAGGCTGACACCAGACTGACACCATCATGATGTGAGGCTGACACCAGACTGACCCCATCGCGAGGCGAGGCTGACACCAGACTGACACCATCATGATGTGAGGCTGACACCAGACTGACCTCATCACGAGGCGAGGCTGACACCAGACTGACCCCATCACGAGGTGAGGCTGACACCAGACTGACACCATCACGAGGCGAAGCTGACACCAGACTGACACCATCACGAGGCGATGCTGACACCAGACTGACCCCATCACTAGGCGTGGCTGACACCAGACTGACACCATCATGATGTGAGGCTGACACCAGACTGACCCCATCACGAGGCGAGACTGACACCAGACTGACCCCATCACGAGGCGAGACTGACACCAGAATGACCCCATCACGATGCGAGACTGACACCAGACTGACACCGTCACGAGGCGAGACTGACACCAGACTGACCCCCTCACGAGGTGAGGCTGACACCAGACTGACCCCATTACGAGGCGAGGCTGACACCAGACTGACCCCATCACGAGGCGGGGCTGACACCAGACTGACCCCATCACGAGGCGAGGCTGACACCAGACTGACACCATCACGAGGCGAGGCTGACACCAGACTGACCATATCACTAGGCGAGGCTGACACCAGACTGACCCCATCACGAGGCGAGGCTGACACCAGACTGACACCATCACGAGGCGAGGCTGACACCAGACTGACACCATCATGATGTGAGGCTGACATCAAACTGACCCCATCACGAGGCGAGACTGACACCGGACTGACCCCATCACGAGGTGAGGCTGACACCACACTGACCCCATCACTAGCGAGGCTGACACCAGACTGACACCATCATGATGTGAGGCTGACACCAGACTGACCCCATCCTGAGGCGAGGCTGACACCAGACTGACACCATCATGATGTGAGGCTGAACCCAGACTGACCTTATCACGAGGCGAGACTGACACCAGACTGACCCAATCACGAGGCAAGACTGACACCAGACTGACCCCATCATGAGGCGAGGCTGACACCAGACTGACACCATCACGAGGCGAGACTGACACCAGACTGACCCCATCACGAGGCGAGGCTGACACCAGACTGACCCCATCACGAGTCGAGGCTGACACTAGACTGACACCATAACGAGGCGAGGCTGACACCAGACTGACACCATCATGATGTGAGGCTGACACCAGACTGACCCCATCACGCATCACGAGTCGAGACTGACACCAGACTGAAACCATCACGAGGCGAGACTGACACCAGACTGACCCCATCACGAGGCGAGGCTGACACCAGACTGACCCCATCACGGGGCGAGGCTGACACCAGACTGACCCCATCACGAGGCGAGACTGACACCAGACTGACCCCATCATGAGGCGAGACTGACACCAGACTGACCCCATCACGAGGCGAGACTGACACCAGACTGACCCCATGATGATGTGAGGCTGACACCAGACTGACCCCATCACGGGGCGAGGCTGACACCAGACTGACCCCATCACGAGGCGAGACTGACACCAGACTGACCCCATCACGAGGCGAGACTGACACCAGACTGACCCCATCATGATGTGAGGCTGACACCAGACTGACCCCATAACGAGTCGAGGCTGACACCTGACTGACACCATCATGATGTGAGGCTGACACCAGACTGACCCCATCACGAGGCGAGGCTGACACCAGACTGACCCCATCACGAGGCGAGGCTGACACCAGACTGACCCCATCACGAGGTGAGGCTGACACCAGACTGACACCATCATGAGGCGAAGCTGACACCAGACTGACACCATCACGAGGCGATGCTGACACCAGACTGCCCCCATCACTAGGCGAGGCTGACACCAGACTGACCCCATCATGAGGCGAGGCTGACACCAGACTGACCCCATCACGAGGCGAGGCTGACACCAGACTGACCCCATCATGAGGCGAGGCTGACACCAGACTGACACCATCATGATGTGAGGCTGACACCAGACTGACCCCATCACGAGGCGAGGCTGACACAAGACTGACCCCATCACGAGGCGAGGCTGACACCAGACTGACCCCATCACGAGGTGAGGCTGACACCAGACTGACGCCATCACGAGGCGAGACTGACACAGGACTGACCCCATCAAGGGGCGAGGCTGACACCAGACTGACCCCATCACGAGGCGAGGCTGACACCAGACTGACCCCATAATGATGTGAGGCTGACACCAGACTGACCCCATCACTAGGCGAGGCTGACACCAGACTGACCACATAACGAGGCGAGGCTGACACCAGACTGACCCCATAATGATATGAGGCTGACACCAGACTGACCCCATCACTAGGCGAGGCTGACACCAGACTGACCACATAACGAGGCGAGGCTGACACCAGACTGACCCCATCATGATGTGAGGCTGACACCAGTCTGACCCCATCACGAGGCGAGGCTGACACCAGACTGACCCCATCACGAGGCGAGGCTGACACCAGACTGACCCCATCACGAGGCGAGGCTGACACCAGACTGACCCCGTCACGGGGCGAGGCTGACACCAGACTGACCCCATCACGAGGCGAGGCTGACACCAGACTGACGCCATCACGAGGCGAGACTGACACAGGACTGACCCCATCACGGGGCGAGGCTGACACCAGACTGACCCCATCACGAGGCGAGGCTGACACCAGACTGACACCATCACGAGACGTGGCTGACACCAGACTGACCCCAAAATGATGTGAGGCTGACACCAGTTTGACCCCATCACTAGGCGAGGCTGACACCAGACTGACCCCATCACGAGGCGAGGCTGACACCAGACTGACCCCATCATGAGGCGAGACTTACACCAGACTGACACCATCATAATGTGAGGCTGACACCAGACTGACCCCATCACGAGGCGAGACTGACACCAGACTGACCCCATCACGAGGCGAGACTGACACCAGACTGACCCCATCATGATGTGAGGCTGACACCAGACTGACCCCAATCCGAGGCGAGGCTGACACAAGACTGACCCCATCACGAGGCGAGGCTGACACCAGACTGACCCCATCACGAGGCGAGGCTGACACCAGACTGACCCCATCACGAGGCGAGGCTGACACCAGACTGACCCCATCACTAGGCGAGGCTGACACCAGACTTACCCCATCACGAGGCGAGGCTGACACGAGACTGACCCCATCACGAGGCGAGGCTGACACCAGACTGACCCCATCAAGGGGCGAGGCTGACACCAGACTGACCCCATCACGAGGCGAGGCTGACACCAGACTGACACCATCACGAGACGTGGCTGACACCAGACTGACCCCATAATGATGTGAGGCTGACACCAGACTGACCCCATCACTAGGCGAGGCTGACACCAGACTGACCACATAATGAGGCGAGGCTGACACCAGACTGACCCCATCATGATGTGAGGCTGACACCAGTCTGACCCCATCACGAGGCGAGGCTGACACCAGACTGACCCCATCACGAGGCGAGGCTGACACCAGACTGACCCCATCACGAGGCGAGGCTGACACCAGACTGACCCCGTCACGGGGCGAGGCTGACACCAGACTGACCCCATCACGAGGCGAGGCTGACACCAGACTGACGCCATCACGAGGCGAGACTGACACAGGACTGACCCCATCACGGGGCGAGGCTGACACCAGACTGACCCCATCACGAGGCGAGGCTGACACCAGACTGACACCATCACGAGACGTGGCTGACACCAGACTGACCCCATAATGATGTGAGGCTGACACCAGTTTGACCCCATCACTAGGCGAGGCTGACACCAGACTGACCCCATCACGAGGCGAGGCTGACACCAGACTGACCCCATCATGAGGCGAGGCTTACACCAGACTGACACCATCATATTGTGAGGCTGACACCAGACTGACCCCATCACGAGGCGAGACTGACACCAGACTGACCCCATCACGAGGCGAGACTGACACCAGACTGACCCCATCACGAGGCGAGACTGACACCAGACTGACCCCATCACGAGGCGAGGCTGACACCAGACTGACCCCATCACTAGGCGAGGCTGACACCAGACTGACCCCATCACGAGGCGAGGCTGACACCAGACTGACCCCATCACGAGGCGAGGCTGACTCCAGACTGACCCCATCACGAGGCGAGGCTGACACAAGACTGACCCCATCACGAAGCGAGGCTGACACCAGACTGACACCATCACAAGGCGAAGCTGACACAAGATTGACACCATCATGATGTGAGGCTGACACCAGACTGACCCCGTCACGGGGCGAGGCTGACACCAGACTGACCCCATCACGGGGCGAGGCTGACACCAGACTGACCCCATCACGAGACAAGACTGACACCAGACTGACCCCATCAAGAGCCGAGGCTGACACCAGACTGACCCCATCACGAGGCGAGGCTGAAACCAGACTGAACCCGTCACGAGGCAAGGCTGACACCAGACTGACCCAATCACAAGGCGAGGCTGACACCAGACTGACCCCATCACGAGGCGAGACTGACACCAGACTGACCCCATCACGACGCGAGGCTGACACCAGACTGACACCATCACGAGGCTAGGCTGACACCAGACTGACACCATCATGATGTGAGGCTGACACCAGACTGACCCCATCACTAGGCGAGACTGACACCAGACTGACCCCATCACTAGGCGAGACTGACACAAGACTGACCCCATCACGAGGCGAGACTGACACCAGACTGACATAATCACGAGGCGAGGCTGACACCAGACTGACCCAATCACAAGGCGAGGCAGACACCAGACTGACACCATCACGAGGCGAGACTGACACCAGACTGACCCCCTCAGGAGGCGAGGCTGACACCAGACTGACCTCGTCACGAGGCGGGGCTGACACCAGACTGACCCCATCACGGGGCGAGGCTGACACCAGACTGACCCCATCACGAGGCGAGACTGACACCAGACTGACCCCATTACGAGGCGAGACTGACTCCAGACTGACCCCATCATGATGTGAGGCTAACACCAGACTGACCCCATCACGAGGCGATGCTGACACCAGACTGACCCCATCGCGAGGCGAGGCTGACACCAGACTGACCCAATCACGAGGCGAGACTGACACCAGACTGACCCCATCACGAGGCGATGCTGACACCAGACTGACCCCATCACGAGGCGAGACTGACACCAGACTGACCCCTCACGAGGCGAGACTGACACCAGACTGACCCCATCACAATGTGAGGCTGACACCAGACTGACCCCATCACAAGGCGAGGCTGACACCAGACTGACCCCATCACGAGGCGAGACTGACACCGGACTGACCCCATCACGAGGCGAGGCTGACACCAGACTGACACCATCATGATGTGAGGCTGACACCAGACTGACCCCGTCACGGGGCGAGGCTGACACCAGACTGACCCCATCACGAGGCGAGGCTGACACCAGACTGACCCCATCACGAGGCGAGGCTGACACCAGACTGACCCCATCACGAGGCGAGGCTGACACCAGACTGACACCATCACGAGGCGTGGCTGACACCAGACTGACCCCATCATGATGTGAGGCTGACACCAGACTGACCCCATCACGAGGCGATGCTGACACCAGACTGACACCATCATGATATAAAGCTGACACCAGACTGACCCCATCACGGGGCGAGGCTGACACCAGACTGACCCCATCACGAGGCGAGGCTGACACCAGACTGACGCCATCACGAGACGAGACTGACACAGGACTGACCCCATCACGGGGCGAGGCTGACACCAGACTGACCCCATCACGAGGCGAGGCTCACACCAGACTGACACCATCATAATGCGATGCTGACACCAGACTGACCCCATCACGAGGCGAGATTGACACCAGACTGACCCCATCACGAGGCGAGACTGACACCAGACTGACCCCATCACGAGGCGAGACTGACACCAGACTGACCCCATCACGGGACGAGGCTGACACCAGACTGACCCCATCACGAGGCGAGACTGACACCAGACTGACCCCATCACGAGGCGAGACTGACACCAGACTGACCCCATCATGATGTGAGGCTGACACCAGACTGACCCCAATCCGAGGCGAGGCTGACACAAGACTGACCCCATCACGAGGCGAGGCTGACACCAGACTGACCCCATCACGAGGCGAGGCTGACACCAGACTTACCCCATCACGAGGCGAGGCTGACACGAGACTGACCCCATCACGAGGCGAGGCTGACACCAGACTGACCCCATCACGAGGCGAGGCTGACACCAGACTGACCCCATCACGAGGCGAGGCTGACACCAGACTGACAACATCACAAGGCGAAGCTGACACAAGATTGACACCATCATGATGTGAGGCTGACACCAGACTGACCCCTTCACGGGGCAAGGCTGACACCAGACTGACCCCATCACGGGGCGAGGCTGACACCAGACTGACCCCATCATGAGACTAGACTGACACCAGACTGACCCCATTAAGAGGCGAGGCTGACACCAGACTGACCCCGTCACGAGGCGAGGCTGACACCAGACTGACCCCGTCACGAGGCGAGGCTGACACCAGACTGACCCCATCACGAGGCGAGACTGAAACCGGACTGACCCCATCATGAGGCGAGGCTGACACCAGACTGACACCATCATGATGTGAGGCTGACAACAGACTGACCCCATCACGAGGTGAGGCTGACACCAGACTGACTCCATCACGAGGCGAGGCTGACACCAGACTGACCCCATCACGAGGCGAGACTGACACCAGACTGACCCCATCATGATGTGAGGCTGACACCAGACTGACACCATCACAAGGCGAAGCTGACACCAGATTGACACCATCATGATGTGAGGCTGACACCAGACTGACCCCGTCACGGAGCAAGGCTGACACCAGACTGACCCCATCACGAGGCGAGGCTGACACCAGACTGACACCGTCACGATGCGAGGCTGACTCCAGACTGACCCCATCATGAGGCGAGGCGGACACCGGACTGACCCCATCACGAGGCGAGGCTGACACCAGACTGACCCCATCACGAGGCGAGGCTGACACCAGACTGACCCCATTACTAGCGAGGCTGACGCCAGACTGACCCCATCACTAGCGAGGCTGACACCGGACTTACCCCATCACGAGGCGAGGCTGACACCAGACTGACACCATCACGAGTAGAGACTGACACCAGACTGACACCATCACGAGGCGAGGCTGACACCAGACTGACCCCATCACGAGGCGAGGCTGACACCAGACTGACACCATCACGAGTAGAGACTGAAACCAGACTGACACCATCACGAGGCGAGGCTGACACCAGACTGACACCATCATGATGTGAGGCTGACACCAGACTGACCTCATCACGAGGCGAGGCTGACACCAGACTGACACCATCACGAGGCGAGGCTGAAAACCAGACTGTCACCATCATGATGTGAGGCTGACACCAGACTGACCCCATCACTAGGCGAGGCTGACACCAGACTGACACGATCACGAGGCGAGGCTGAAACCAGACTGACCCCATCACGAGGCGAGACTGACACGAGACTGACCCCATCACGAGGCGAGACTGACACCAGACTGACCCCATCACGAGGCAAGGCTGACACCAGACTGATCCCATCACGAGGCGAGGCTGACACCAGACTGACACCATCACTAGGCGAGGCTGACACCAGACTGACCCCATCATGAGGCGAGGCTGACACCAGACTGACACGATCACGAGGCGAGGCTGACACCAGACTGACACCATCGTGATGTGAGGCTGACACCAGACTGACCCCATCACTAGGCGAGGCTGACACCAGACTGACCCCATGACGAGGCGAGGCTGACTCCAGACTGACCCCATCATGTTGTGAGACTGACACCAGACTGACCCCATCACGAGGCGAGGCTGACACCAGACTGACCCCATCACGAGGCGAGGCTGACACCAGACTGACCCCATAATGATGTGAGGCTGACACCAGACTGACCCCATCACTAGGCGAGGCTGACACCAGACTGACCACATAACGAGGCGAGGCTGACACCAGACTGACCCCATAATGATATGAGGCTGACACCAGACTGACCCCATCACTAGGCGAGGCTGACACCAGACTGACCACATAACGAGGCGAGGCTGACACCAGACTGACCCCATCATGATGTGAGGCTGACACCAGTCTGACCCCATCACGAGGCGAGGCTGACACCAGACTGACCCCATCACGAGGCGAGGCTGACACCAGACTGACCCCATCACGAGGCGAGGCTGACACCAGACTGACCCCGTCACGGGGCGAGGCTGACACCAGACTGACCCCATCACGAGGCGAGGCTGACACCAGACTGACGCCATCACGAGGCGAGACTGACACAGGACTGACCCCATCACGGGGCGAGGCTGACACCAGACTGACCCCATCACGAGGCGAGGCTGACACCAGACTGACACCATCACGAGACGTGGCTGACACCAGACTGACCCCAAAATGATGTGAGGCTGACACCAGTTTGACCCCATCACTAGGCGAGGCTGACACCAGACTGACCCCATCACGAGGCGAGGCT
This sequence comes from Staurois parvus, assembly GCF_062004578.1. Lineage (NCBI taxonomy): Eukaryota > Metazoa > Chordata > Amphibia > Anura > Ranidae > Staurois > Staurois parvus. The sequence continues at coordinate 821,854 of NW_028320161.1, forward strand.
GACACCAGACTGACCCCATCATGAGGCGAGACTTACACCAGACTGACACCATCATAATGTGAGGCTGACACCAGACTGACCCCATCACGAGGCGAGACTGACACCAGACTGACCCCATCACGAGGCGAGACTGACACCAGACTGACCCCATCATGATGTGAGGCTGACACCAGACTGACCCCAATCCGAGGCGAGGCTGACACAAGACTGACCCCATCACGAGGCGAGGCTGACACCAGACTGACCCCATCACGAGGCGAGGCTGACACCAGACTGACCCCATCACGAGGCGAGGCTGACACCAGACTGACCCCATCACTAGGCGAGGCTGACACCAGACTTACCCCATCACGAGGCGAGGCTGACACGAGACTGACCCCATCACGAGGCGAGGCTGACACCAGACTGACCCCATCAAGGGGCGAGGCTGACACCAGACTGACCCCATCACGAGGCGAGGCTGACACCAGACTGACACCATCACGAGACGTGGCTGACACCAGACTGACCCCATAATGATGTGAGGCTGACACCAGACTGACCCCATCACTAGGCGAGGCTGACACCAGACTGACCACATAATGAGGCGAGGCTGACACCAGACTGACCCCATCATGATGTGAGGCTGACACCAGTCTGACCCCATCACGAGGCGAGGCTGACACCAGACTGACCCCATCACGAGGCGAGGCTGACACCAGACTGACCCCATCACGAGGCGAGGCTGACACCAGACTGACCCCGTCACGGGGCGAGGCTGACACCAGACTGACCCCATCACGAGGCGAGGCTGACACCAGACTGACGCCATCACGAGGCGAGACTGACACAGGACTGACCCCATCACGGGGCGAGGCTGACACCAGACTGACCCCATCACGAGGCGAGGCTGACACCAGACTGACACCATCACGAGACGTGGCTGACACCAGACTGACCCCATAATGATGTGAGGCTGACACCAGTTTGACCCCATCACTAGGCGAGGCTGACACCAGACTGACCCCATCACGAGGCGAGGCTGACACCAGACTGACCCCATCATGAGGCGAGGCTTACACCAGACTGACACCATCATATTGTGAGGCTGACACCAGACTGACCCCATCACGAGGCGAGACTGACACCAGACTGACCCCATCACGAGGCGAGACTGACACCAGACTGACCCCATCACGAGGCGAGACTGACACCAGACTGACCCCATCACGAGGCGAGGCTGACACCAGACTGACCCCATCACTAGGCGAGGCTGACACCAGACTGACCCCATCACGAGGCGAGGCTGACACCAGACTGACCCCATCACGAGGCGAGGCTGACTCCAGACTGACCCCATCACGAGGCGAGGCTGACACAAGACTGACCCCATCACGAAGCGAGGCTGACACCAGACTGACACCATCACAAGGCGAAGCTGACACAAGATTGACACCATCATGATGTGAGGCTGACACCAGACTGACCCCGTCACGGGGCGAGGCTGACACCAGACTGACCCCATCACGGGGCGAGGCTGACACCAGACTGACCCCATCACGAGACAAGACTGACACCAGACTGACCCCATCAAGAGCCGAGGCTGACACCAGACTGACCCCATCACGAGGCGAGGCTGAAACCAGACTGAACCCGTCACGAGGCAAGGCTGACACCAGACTGACCCAATCACAAGGCGAGGCTGACACCAGACTGACCCCATCACGAGGCGAGACTGACACCAGACTGACCCCATCACGACGCGAGGCTGACACCAGACTGACACCATCACGAGGCTAGGCTGACACCAGACTGACACCATCATGATGTGAGGCTGACACCAGACTGACCCCATCACTAGGCGAGACTGACACCAGACTGACCCCATCACTAGGCGAGACTGACACAAGACTGACCCCATCACGAGGCGAGACTGACACCAGACTGACATAATCACGAGGCGAGGCTGACACCAGACTGACCCAATCACAAGGCGAGGCAGACACCAGACTGACACCATCACGAGGCGAGACTGACACCAGACTGACCCCCTCAGGAGGCGAGGCTGACACCAGACTGACCTCGTCACGAGGCGGGGCTGACACCAGACTGACCCCATCACGGGGCGAGGCTGACACCAGACTGACCCCATCACGAGGCGAGACTGACACCAGACTGACCCCATTACGAGGCGAGACTGACTCCAGACTGACCCCATCATGATGTGAGGCTAACACCAGACTGACCCCATCACGAGGCGATGCTGACACCAGACTGACCCCATCGCGAGGCGAGGCTGACACCAGACTGACCCAATCACGAGGCGAGACTGACACCAGACTGACCCCATCACGAGGCGATGCTGACACCAGACTGACCCCATCACGAGGCGAGACTGACACCAGACTGACCCCTCACGAGGCGAGACTGACACCAGACTGACCCCATCACAATGTGAGGCTGACACCAGACTGACCCCATCACAAGGCGAGGCTGACACCAGACTGACCCCATCACGAGGCGAGACTGACACCGGACTGACCCCATCACGAGGCGAGGCTGACACCAGACTGACACCATCATGATGTGAGGCTGACACCAGACTGACCCCGTCACGGGGCGAGGCTGACACCAGACTGACCCCATCACGAGGCGAGGCTGACACCAGACTGACCCCATCACGAGGCGAGGCTGACACCAGACTGACCCCATCACGAGGCGAGGCTGAAACCAGACTGACACCATCACGAGGCGTGGCTGACACCAGACTGACCCCATCATGATGTGAGGCTGACACCAGACTGACCCCATCACGAGGCGATGCTGACACCAGACTGACACCATCATGATATAAAGCTGACACCAGACTGACCCCATCACGGGGCGAGGCTGACACCAGACTGACCCCATCACGAGGCGAGGCTGACACCAGACTGACGCCATCACGAGACGAGACTGACACAGGACTGACCCCATCACGGGGCGAGGCTGACACCAGACTGACCCCATCACGAGGCGAGGCTCACACCAGACTGACACCATCATAATGCGATGCTGACACCAGACTGACCCCATCACGAGGCGAGATTGACACCAGACTGACCCCATCACGAGGCGAGACTGACACCAGACTGACCCCATCACGAGGCGAGACTGACACCAGACTGACCCCATCACGGGACGAGGCTGACACCAGACTGACCCCATCACGAGGCGAGACTGACACCAGACTGACCCCATCACGAGGCGAGACTGACACCAGACTGACCCCATCATGATGTGAGGCTGACACCAGACTGACCCCAATCCGAGGCGAGGCTGACACAAGACTGACCCCATCACGAGGCGAGGCTGACACCAGACTGACCCCATCACGAGGCGAGGCTGACACCAGACTTACCCCATCACGAGGCGAGGCTGACACGAGACTGACCCCATCACGAGGCGAGGCTGACACCAGACTGACCCCATCACGAGGCGAGGCTGACACCAGACTGACCCCATCACGAGGCGAGGCTGACACCAGACTGACAACATCACAAGGCGAAGCTGACACAAGATTGACACCATCATGATGTGAGGCTGACACCAGACTGACCCCTTCACGGGGCAAGGCTGACACCAGACTGACCCCATCACGGGGCGAGGCTGACACCAGACTGACCCCATCATGAGACTAGACTGACACCAGACTGACCCCATTAAGAGGCGAGGCTGACACCAGACTGACCCCGTCACGAGGCGAGGCTGACACCAGACTGACCCCGTCACGAGGCGAGGCTGACACCAGACTGACCCCATCACGAGGCGAGACTGAAACCGGACTGACCCCATCATGAGGCGAGGCTGACACCAGACTGACACCATCATGATGTGAGGCTGACAACAGACTGACCCCATCACGAGGTGAGGCTGACACCAGACTGACTCCATCACGAGGCGAGGCTGACACCAGACTGACCCCATCACGAGGCGAGACTGACACCAGACTGACCCCATCATGATGTGAGGCTGACACCAGACTGACACCATCACAAGGCGAAGCTGACACCAGATTGACACCATCATGATGTGAGGCTGACACCAGACTGACCCCGTCACGGAGCAAGGCTGACACCAGACTGACCCCATCACGAGGCGAGGCTGACACCAGACTGACCCCATCACGAGGCGAGGCTGACACCAGACTGACCCCATTACTAGCGAGGCTGACGCCAGACTGACCCCATCACTAGCGAGGCTGACACCGGACTTACCCCATCACGAGGCGAGGCTGACACCAGACTGACACCATCACGAGTAGAGACTGACACCAGACTGACACCATCACGAGGCGAGGCTGACACCAGACTGACCCCATCACGAGGCGAGGCTGACACCAGACTGACACCATCACGAGTAGAGACTGAAACCAGACTGACACCATCACGAGGCGAGGCTGACACCAGACTGACACCATCATGATGTGAGGCTGACACCAGACTGACCTCATCACGAGGCGAGGCTGACACCAGACTGACACCATCACGAGGCGAGGCTGAAAACCAGACTGTCACCATCATGATGTGAGGCTGACACCAGACTGACCCCATCACTAGGCGAGGCTGACACCAGACTGACACGATCACGAGGCGAGGCTGAAACCAGACTGACCCCATCACGAGGCGAGACTGACACGAGACTGACCCCATCACGAGGCGAGACTGACACCAGACTGACCCCATCACGAGGCAAGGCTGACACCAGACTGATCCCATCACGAGGCGAGGCTGACACCAGACTGACACCATCACTAGGCGAGGCTGACACCAGACTGACCCCATCATGAGGCGAGGCTGACACCAGACTGACACGATCACGAGGCGAGGCTGACACCAGACTGACACCATCGTGATGTGAGGCTGACACCAGACTGACCCCATCACTAGGCGAGGCTGACACCAGACTGACCCCATGACGAGGCGAGGCTGACTCCAGACTGACCCCATCATGTTGTGAGACTGACACCAGACTGACCCCATCACGAGGCGAGGCTGACACCAGACTGATCCCATCACGAGGCGAGGCTGACACCAGACTGACCCCATCACTAGGCGAGGCTGACACCAGACTGACCCCATCATGTTGTGAGGCTGACACCAGACTGACCCCATCACGAGGCGATGCTGACACCAGACTGACGCCATCACGAGGCGATACTGACACCAGACTGACCCCATCACGAGGCGAGACTGACACCAGACTGACCCCATCACGGGACGAGGCTGACACCAGACTGACCCCATCATGAGGCGAGACTGACACCAGACTGACACCATCACGAGGCGAGACTGACACCAGACTGACCCCATCATGATGTGAGGCTGACACCAGACTGACCCCATCACGAGGCGATGCTGACACCAGACTGACCCCATCACGAGGCGAGACTGACACCAGACTGACCCCTTCATGAGGCGAGACTGACACCAGACTGACCCCATCACGAGACGAGGCTGACACCAGACTGACCCCATCACGAGGCGAGACTGACAGCAGACTGACACCATCACGAGGCGAGACTGACACCAGACTGACCCCATCACGAGGCGAGGCTGACACCAGACTGAACCCATCACGAGGCGGGGCTGACACCAGACTGACCCCATCATGAGGCGAGGCTGACACCAGACTGACACCATCACGAGGCGAGGCTGACACCAGACTGACACCATCACGAGGCGAGGCTGACACCAGACTGACACCATCACGAGACGAGGCTGACACCAGACTGACACCATCATGATGTGAGGCTGACACCAGACTGACCCCATCACGAGGCGAGACTGACACCAGACTGACCACATCACGAGGCGAGGCTGACACCAGACTGACACCATCACGAGGCGAGGCTGACACCAGACTGACACCATCATGATGTGAGGCTGACACCAGACTGACCCCATCACTAGGCGAGCCTGACACCAGACTGACCCCATCACGAGGCGAGACTGACACCAGACTGACCCCATCACGAGGCGAGACTGACACCAGACTGACCCCATCACGAGGTGAAGCTGACACCAGACTGACCCCATCACGAGGCGAGGCTGAAACCAGACTGACCCCGTCACGAGGCAAGGCTGACACCAGACTGACCCAATCACAAGGCGAGGCTGACACCAGACTGACACCATCACGAGGCGAGGCTGACACCAGACTGACCCCATCACGAGGCGAGACTGACACCGGACTGACCCCATCACGAGGCGAGGCTGACACCAGACTGACACCATCATGATGTGAGGCTGACACCAGACTGACCCCATCACGAGGTGAGGCTGACACCAGACTGACTCCATCACGAAGCGAGGCTGACACCAGACTTACCCCATCACGGGGCGAGGCTGACACCAGACTAACCCCATCACGAGGCGAGACTGACACCAGACTGACCCCATCACGAGGCGAGACTGACACCAGACTGACCCCATCATGATGTGAGGCTGACACCAGACTGACCCCATCACGAGGCGATGCTGACACCAGACTGACGCCATCACGAGGCGATACTGACACCAGACTGACCCCATCACGAGGCGAGACTGACACCAGACTGACCCCATCACGGGACGAGGCTGACACCAGACTGACCCCATCATGAGGCGAGACTGACACCAGACTGACACCATCACGAGGCGAGACTGACACCAGACTGACCCCATCATGATGTGAGGCTGACACCAGACTGACCCCATCACGAGGCGATGCTGACACCAGACTGACCCCATCACGAGGCGAGACTGACACCAGACTGACCCCTTCATGAGGCGAGACTGACACCAGACTGACCCCATCACGAGACGAGGCTGACACCAGACTGACCCCATCACGAGGCGAGACTGACAGCAGACTGACACCATCACGAGGCGAGACTGACACCAGACTGACCCCATCACGAGGCGAGGCTGACACCAGACTGAACCCATCACGAGGCGGGGCTGACACCAGACTGACCCCATCATGAGGCGAGGCTGACACCAGACTGACACCATCACGAGGCGAGGCTGACACCAGACTGACACCATCACGAGGCGAGGCTGACACCAGACTGACACCATCACGAGACGAGGCTGACACCAGACTGACACCATCATGATGTGAGGCTGACACCAGACTGACCCCATCACGAGGCGAGACTGACACCAGACTGACCACATCACGAGGCGAGGCTGACACCAGACTGACACCATCACGAGGCGAGGCTGACACCAGACTGACACCATCATGATGTGAGGCTGACACCAGACTGACCCCATCACTAGGCGAGCCTGACACCAGACTGACCCCATCACGAGGCGAGACTGACACCAGACTGACCCCATCACGAGGCGAGACTGACACCAGACTGACCCCATCACGAGGTGAAGCTGACACCAGACTGACCCCATCACGAGGCGAGGCTGAAACCAGACTGACCCCGTCACGAGGCAAGGCTGACACCAGACTGACCCAATCACAAGGCGAGGCTGACACCAGACTGACACCATCACGAGGCGAGGCTGACACCAGACTGACCCCATCACGAGGCGAGACTGACACCGGACTGACCCCATCACGAGGCGAGGCTGACACCAGACTGACACCATCATGATGTGAGGCTGACACCAGACTGACCCCATCACGAGGTGAGGCTGACACCAGACTGACTCCATCACGAAGCGAGGCTGACACCAGACTTACCCCATCACGGGGCGAGGCTGACACCAGACTAACCCCATCACGAGGCGAGACTGACACCAGACTGACCCCATCACGAGGCGAGACTGACACCAGACTGACCCCATCATGATGTGAGGCTGACACCAGACTGACCCCATCACGAGGCGATGCTGACACCAGACTGACCCCATCACGAGGCGAGCCTGACACCAGACTGACCCCATCACAAGGCGAGACTGACACCAGACTGACCCCATCACAAGGCGAGGCTGACACCAGACTGATCCCATCACGAGGCGAGGCTGACACCAGACTGACCCCATCATGAGGCGAGGCTGACACCAGACTGACACGATCACGAGGCGAGGCTGACACCAGACTGACCCCATCACGAGGCGAGACTGACACGAGACTGACCCCATCACGAGGCGAGACTGACACCAGACTGACCCCATCACGAGGCAAGGCTGACACCAGACTGATCCCATCACGAGGCGAGGCTGACACCAGACTGACACCATCACTAGGCGAGGCTGACACCAGACTGACCCCATCATGAGGCGAGGCTGACACCAGACTGACACCATCATGATGTGAGGCTGACACCAGACTGACCCCATCACTAGGCGAGGCTGACACCAGACTGACCCCATGACGAGGCGAGGCTGACTCCAGACTGACCCCATCATGTTGTGAGACTGACACCAGACTGACCCCATCACGAGGCGAGGCTGACACCAGACTGATCCCATCACGAGGCGAGGCTGACACCAGACTGACCCCATCACTAGGCGAGGCTGACACCAGACTGACCCCATCATGAGGCGAGGCTGACACCAGACTGACACGATCACGAGGCGAGGCTGACACCAGACTGACACCATCATGATGTGAGGCTGACACCAGACTGACCCCATCACTAGGCAAGGCTGACACCAGACTGACCCCATGACGAGGCGAGACTGACTCCAGACTGACCCCATCATGTTGTGAGGCTGACACCAGACTGACCCCATCACGAAGCGATGCTGACACCAGACTGACGCCATCACGAGGCGAGACTGACACCAGACTGACCCCATCACGAGGCGAGACTGACACCAGACTGACCCCATCACGGGACGAGGCTGACACCAGACTGACCCCATCACGAGGCGAGACTGACACCAGACTGACACCATCACGAGGCGAGACTGACACCAGACTGACCCCATCATGATGTGAGGCTGACACCAGACTGACCCCATCACGAGGCGATGCTGACACCAGACTGACCCCATCACGAGGCGAGACTGACACCAGACTGACCCCTTCATGAGGCGAGACTGACACCAGACTGACCCCATCACGGGACGAGGCTGACACCATACTGACCCCATCACGAGGCGAGACTGACAGCAGACTGACACCATCACGAGGCGAGACTGACACCAGACTGACCCCATCACGAGGCGAGGCTGACACCAGACTGAACCCATCACGAGGCGGGGCTGACACCAGACTGACCCCATCATGAGGCGAGGCTAACACCAGACTGACACCATCACGAGGCGAGGCTGACACCAGACTGACACCATCACGAGGCGAGGCTGACACCAGACTGACACCTTCACGAGACGAGGCTGACACCAGACTGACACCATCATGATGTGAGGCTGACACCAGACTGACCCCATCACGAGGCGAGACTGACACCAGACTGACCACATCACGAGGCGAGGCTGACACCAGACTGACACCATCACGAGGCGAGGCTGACACCAGACTGACACCATCATGATGTGAGGCTGACACCAGACTGACCCCATCACTAGGCGAGACTGACACCAGACTGACCCCATCACGAGGCGAGACTGACACCAGACTGACCCCATCACGAGGCGAAGCTGACACCAGACTGACCCAATCACAAGGCGAGGCTGACACCAGACTGACACCATCACGAGGCGAGACTGACACCAGACTGACCCCCTCACGAGGCGAGGCTGACACCAGACTGACCTCGTCACGAGGCGGGGCTGACACCAGACTGACCCCATCACGAGGCGAGACTGACACCAGACTTACCCCATCACGAGGCGAGGCTGACTCCAGACTGACACCATCACAAGGCAAAGCTGACACCAGATTGACACCATCATGATGTGAGGCTGACACCAGACTGACCCCATCACGGGACGAGGCTGACACCAGACTGACCCCATCACGAGGCGAGACTGACACCAGACTGACCCCATCACGAGGCGATGCTGACACCAGACTGACCCCATCACGAGGCGATGCTGACACCAGACTGACCCCATCACGAGGCGATGCTGACACCAGACTGACCCCATCACGAGGCGAGACTGACACCAGACTGACCCCATCACGAGGCGAGACTGACACCAGACTGACCCCATCACGATCTGAGGCTGACACCAGACTGACCCCATCACAAGGCAAGGCTGACACCAGACTGACCCCATCACGAGGCGAGACTGACACCGGACTGACCCCATCACGAGGCGAGGCTGACACCAGACTGACACCATCATGATGTGAGGCTGACACCAGACTGACCCCGTCACGGGGCGAGGCTGACACCAGACTGACCCCATCACGAGGCGAGGCTGACACCAGACTGACCCCATCACGAGGCGAGACTGACACCGGAATGACCCAATCACGGGTCGAGGCTGACACCAGACTGACCCCATCACGAGGCGAGGCCGACACCAGACTGACACCATCACGAGGCGTGGCTGACACCAGACTGACCCCATCATGATGTGAGGCTGACACCAGACTGACCCCATCACGAGGCGATGCTGACACCAGACTGACACCATCATGATATAAGGCTGACACCAGACTGACCCCGTCACGGGGCGAGGCTGACACCAGACTGACCCCATCACGAGGCGAGGCTGACACCAGACTGACGCCATCACGAGGCGAGACTGACACAGGACTGACCCCATCACGGGGCGAGGCTGACACCAGACTGACCCCATCACGAGGCGAGGCTCACACCAGACTGACACCATCACGAGGCGTGGCTGACACCAGACTGACCCCATCATGATGTGAGGCTGACACCAGACTGACCCCATCACTAGGCGAGGCTGACACCAGACTGACCCCATCACGAGGCGAGGCTGACACCAGACTGACACCATCACGAGGCGAGGCTGACACCAGACTGACACCATCACTAGGCGAGGCTGACACCAGACTGACCCCATCACGAGGCGAGACTGACACCAGACTGACCCCATCACGAGGCGAGGCTGACACCAGACTGACCCCATCACGAGGCGAGGCTGACACCAGACTGACCCCATCACTAGGCGAGGCTGACATCAGACTGACCCCATCACAAGGCGAGGCTGACACGAGACTGACCCCATCACGAGGCGAGGCTGACACCAGACTGACCCCATCACGAGGCGAGGCTGACACCAGACTGACCCCATCACGAGGCGAGACTGACACCAGACTGACCCCATCATGATGTGAGGCTGACACCAGACTGACCCCATCACTAGGCGAGGCTGACACCAGACTGACCCCATCACGAGGCGAGGCTGACACCAGACTGACACCATCACGAGGCGAGGCTGACACCAGACTGACACCATCATAATGCGAGGCTGACACCAGACTGACCCCATCACGAGGCGAGACTGACACCAGACTGACCCCATCATGATGTGAGGCTGACACCAGACTGACCCCATCACGAGGCGAGGCTGACACGAGACTGACCCCATCACGAGGCGAGGCTGACACCAGACTGACCCCATCACGAGGCGAGGCTGACACCAGACTGACCCCATCACGAGGCGAGGCTGACACCAGACTGACAACATCACAAGGCGAAGCTGACACAAGATTGACACCATCATGATGTGAGGCTGACAGCAGACTGACCCCGTCAAGGGGCGAGGCTGACACCAGACTGACCCCATCACGGGGCGAGACTGACACCAGACTAACCCCATCACGAGACTAGACTGACACCAGACTGACCCCATCAAGAGGCGAGGCTGACACCAGACTGACCCCGTCACGAGGCGAGGCTGACACCAGACTGACCCCGTCACGAGGCGAGGCTGACACCAGACTGACCCAATCACGAGGCGAGGCTGACACCAGACTGACCCCATCACGAGGCGAGACTGACACCGGACTGACCCCATCACGAGGCGAGGCTGACACCAGACTGACACCATCATGATGTGAGGCTGACACCAGACTGACCCCATCACGAGGTGAGGCTGACACCAGACTGACTCCATCACGAGGCGAGGCTGACACCAGACTGACCCCATCACGAGGCGAGACTGACACCAGACTGACCCCATCATGATGTGAGGCTGACAACAGACTGACCCCATCACTAGGCGAGGCTGACACCAGTCTTACCCAATCACGAGGCGAGGCTGACACCAGACTGACACCATCACAAGGCGAAGCTGACACCAGACTGACACCATCATGATGTGAGGCTGACAACAGACTGACCCCATCACGAGGCGAGACTGACACGAGACTGACCCCATCACGAGGCGAGACTGACACCAGACTGACCCCATCACGAGGCAAGGCTGACACCAGACTGATCCCATCACGAGGCGAGGCTGACACCAGACTGACACCATCACTAGGCGAGGCTGACACCAGACTGACCCCATCATGAGGCGAGGCTGACACCAGACTGACACCATCATGATGTGAGGCTGACACCAGACTGACCCCATCACTAGGCGAGGCTGACACCAGACTGACCCCATGACGAGGCGAGGCTGACTCCAGACTGACCCCATCATGTTGTGAGACTGACACCAGACTGACCCCATCACGAGGCGAGGCTGACACCAGACTGATCCCATCACGAGGCGAGGCTGACACCAGAATGACCCCATCACTAGGCGAGGCTGACACCAGACTGACCCCATCATGAGGCGAGGCTGACACCAGACTGACACGATCACGAGGCGAGGCTGACACCAGACTGACACCATCATGATGTGAGGCTGACACCAGACTGACCCCATCACTAGGCAAGGCTGACACCAGACTGACCCCATGACGAGGCGAGACTGACTCCAGACTGACCCCATCATGTTGTGAGGCTGACACCAGACTGACCCCATCACGAAGCGATGCTGACACCAGACTGACGCCATCACGAGGCGAGACTGACACCAGACTGACCCCATCACGAGGCGAGACTGACACCAGACTGACCCCATCACGGGACGAGGCTGACACCAGACTGACCCCATCACGAGGCGAGACTGACACCAGACTGACACCATCACGAGGCGAGACTGACACCAGACTGACCCCATCATGATGTGAGGCTGACACCAGACTGACCCCATCACGAGGCGATGCTGACACCAGACTGACCCCATCACGAGGCGAGACTGACACCAGACTGACCCCTTCATGAGGCGAGACTGACACCAGACTGACCCCATCACGGGACGAGGCTGACACCATACTGACCCCATCACGAGGCGAGACTGACAGCAGACTGACACCATCACGAGGCGAGACTGACACCAGACTGACCCCATCACGAGGCGAGGCTGACACCAGACTGAACCCATCACGAGGCGGGGCTGACACCAGACTGACCCCATCATGAGGCGAGGCTAACACCAGACTGACACCATCACGAGGCGAGGCTGACACCAGACTGACACCATCACGAGGCGAGGCTGACACCAGACTGACACCTTCACGAGACGAGGCTGACACCAGACTGACACCATCATGATGTGAGGCTGACACCAGACTGACCCCATCACGAGGCGAGACTGACACCAGACTGACCACATCACGAGGCGAGGCTGACACCAGACTGACACCATCACGAGGCGAGGCTGACACCAGACTGACCCCATCATGATGTGAGGCTGACACCAGACTGACCCCATCACTAGGCGAGGCTGACACCAGACTGACCCCATCACGAGGCGAGACTGACACCAGACTGACCCCATCATGATGTGAGGCTGACACCAGACTGACCCCATCACTAGGCGAGGCTGACACCAGACTGACCCCATCACGAGGCGAGGCTGACACCAGACTGACACCATCACGAGGCGAGGCTGACACCAGACTGACACCATCACTAGGCGAGGCTGACACCAGACTGACCCCATCACGAGGCGAGACTGACACCAGACTGACCCCATCACGAGGCGAGGCTGACACCAGACTGACCCCATCACGAGGCGAGGCTGACACCAGACTGACCCCATCACTAGGCGAGGCTGACATCAGACTGACCCCATCACAAGGCGAGGCTGACACGAGACTGACCCCATCACGAGGCGAGGCTGACACCAGACTGACCCCATCACGAGGCGAGGCTGACACCAGACTGACCCCATCACGAGGCGAGACTGACACCAGACTGACCCCATCATGATGTGAGGCTGACACCAGACTGACCCCATCACTAGGCGAGGCTGACACCAGACTGACCCCATCACGAGGCGAGGCTGACACCAGACTGACACCATCACGAGGCGAGGCTGACACCAGACTGACACCATCATAATGCGAGGCTGACACCAGACTGACCCCATCACGAGGCGAGACTGACACCAGACTGACCCCATCATGATGTGAGGCTGACACCAGACTGACCCCATCACGAGGCGAGGCTGACACGAGACTGACCCCATCACGAGGCGAGGCTGACACCAGACTGACCCCATCACGAGGCGAGGCTGACACCAGACTGACCCCATCACGAGGCGAGGCTGACACCAGACTGACAACATCACAAGGCGAAGCTGACACAAGATTGACACCATCATGATGTGAGGCTGACAGCAGACTGACCCCGTCAAGGGGCGAGGCTGACACCAGACTGACCCCATCACGGGGCGAGACTGACACCAGACTAACCCCATCACGAGACTAGACTGACACCAGACTGACCCCATCAAGAGGCGAGGCTGACACCAGACTGACCCCGTCACGAGGCGAGGCTGACACCAGACTGACCCCGTCACGAGGCGAGGCTGACACCAGACTGACCCAATCACGAGGCGAGGCTGACACCAGACTGACCCCATCACGAGGCGAGACTGACACCGGACTGACCCCATCACGAGGCGAGGCTGACACCAGACTGACACCATCATGATGTGAGGCTGACACCAGACTGACCCCATCACGAGGTGAGGCTGACACCAGACTGACTCCATCACGAGGCGAGGCTGACACCAGACTGACCCCATCACGAGGCGAGACTGACACCAGACTGACCCCATCATGATGTGAGGCTGACAACAGACTGACCCCATCACTAGGCGAGGCTGACACCAGTCTTACCCAATCACGAGGCGAGGCTGACACCAGACTGACACCATCACAAGGCGAAGCTGACACCAGACTGACACCATCATGATGTGAGGCTGACAACAGACTGACCCCATCACGAGGCGAGGCTGACACCAGACTGTCCCCATCACGAGGCGAGGCTGACACCAGACTGACACCATCACGAGGCGAGGCTGACACCAGACTGACACCATCATGATGTGATGCTGACACCAGACTGACCTCATCACGAGGCGAGGCTGACACCAGACTGACCCAATCACATGGCGAGGCTTACACCAGACTAACACCATCATGATGTGATGCTGACACCAGACTGACCCCATCACGAGGCGAGGCTGACACCAGACTGACCCCATCACGAGGCGAGGCTGACACCAGACTGACACCATCAGGATGTGAGGCTGACACCAGACTGACCCCATCACGAGGCGAGGCTTACACCAGACTGACACCATCACGAGGCGAGGCTTACACCAGACTGACACCATCACGAGGCGAGGCTGACACCAGACTGACACCATCAGGATGTGAGGCTGACACCAGACTGACCCCATCACGAGGCGAGACTGACACCAGACTGACCACATCACGAGGCGAGGCTGACACCAGACTGACACCATCACGAGGCGAGGCTGACACCAGACTGACACCATCATGATGTGAGGCTGACACCAGACTGACCCCATCACTAGGCGAGACTGACACCAGACTGACCCCATCACGAGGCGAGACTGACACCAGACTGACCCCATCACGAGGCGAAGCTGACACCAGACTGACCCAATCACAAGGCGAGGCTGACACCAGACTGACACCATCACGAGGCGAGACTGACACCAGACTGACCCCCTCACGAGGCGAGGCTGACACCAGACTGACCTCGTCACGAGGCGGGGCTGACACCAGACTGACCCCATCACGAGGCGAGACTGACACCAGACTTACCCCATCACGAGGCGAGGCTGACTCCAGACTGACACCATCACAAGGCAAAGCTGACACCAGATTGACACCATCATGATGTGAGGCTGACACCAGACTGACCCCATCACGGGACGAGGCTGACACCAGACTGACCCCATCACGAGGCGAGACTGACACCAGACTGACCCCATCACGAGGCGATGCTGACACCAGACTGACCCCATCACGAGGCGATGCTGACACCAGACTGACCCCATCACGAGGCGATGCTGACACCAGACTGACCCCATCACGAGGCGAGACTGACACCAGACTGACCCCATCACGAGGCGAGACTGACACCAGACTGACCCCATCACGATCTGAGGCTGACACCAGACTGACCCCATCACAAGGCAAGGCTGACACCAGACTGACCCCATCACGAGGCGAGACTGACACCGGACTGACCCCATCACGAGGCGAGGCTGACACCAGACTGACACCATCATGATGTGAGGCTGACACCAGACTGACCCCGTCACGGGGCGAGGCTGACACCAGACTGACCCCATCACGAGGCGAGGCTGACACCAGACTGACCCCATCACGAGGCGAGACTGACACCGGAATGACCCAATCACGGGTCGAGGCTGACACCAGACTGACCCCATCACGAGGCGAGGCCGACACCAGACTGACACCATCACGAGGCGTGGCTGACACCAGACTGACCCCATCATGATGTGAGGCTGACACCAGACTGACCCCATCACGAGGCGATGCTGACACCAGACTGACACCATCATGATATAAGGCTGACACCAGACTGACCCCGTCACGGGGCGAGGCTGACACCAGACTGACCCCATCACGAGGCGAGGCTGACACCAGACTGACGCCATCACGAGGCGAGACTGACACAGGACTGACCCCATCACGGGGCGAGGCTGACACCAGACTGACCCCATCACGAGGCGAGGCTCACACCAGACTGACACCATCACGAGGCGTGGCTGACACCAGACTGACCCCATCATGATGTGAGGCTGACACCAGACTGACCCCATCACTAGGCGAGGCTGACACCAGACTGACCCCATCACGAGGCGAGGCTGACACCAGACTGACACCATCACGAGGCGAGGCTGACACCAGACTGACACCATCACTAGGCGAGGCTGACACCAGACTGACCCCATCACGAGGCGAGACTGACACCAGACTGACCCCATCACGAGGCGAGGCTGACACCAGACTGACCCCATCACGAGGCGAGGCTGACACCAGACTGACCCCATCACTAGGCGAGGCTGACATCAGACTGACCCCATCACAAGGCGAGGCTGACACGAGACTGACCCCATCACGAGGCGAGGCTGACACCAGACTGACCCCATCACGAGGCGAGGCTGACACCAGACTGACCCCATCACGAGGCGAGACTGACACCAGACTGACCCCATCATGATGTGAGGCTGACACCAGACTGACCCCATCACTAGGCGAGGCTGACACCAGACTGACCCCATCACGAGGCGAGGCTGACACCAGACTGACACCATCACGAGGCGAGGCTGACACCAGACTGACACCATCATAATGCGAGGCTGACACCAGACTGACCCCATCACGAGGCGAGACTGACACCAGACTGACCCCATCATGATGTGAGGCTGACACCAGACTGACCCCATCACGAGGCGAGGCTGACACGAGACTGACCCCATCACGAGGCGAGGCTGACACCAGACTGACCCCATCACGAGGCGAGGCTGACACCAGACTGACCCCATCACGAGGCGAGGCTGACACCAGACTGACAACATCACAAGGCGAAGCTGACACAAGATTGACACCATCATGATGTGAGGCTGACAGCAGACTGACCCCGTCAAGGGGCGAGGCTGACACCAGACTGACCCCATCACGGGGCGAGACTGACACCAGACTAACCCCATCACGAGACTAGACTGACACCAGACTGACCCCATCAAGAGGCGAGGCTGACACCAGACTGACCCCGTCACGAGGCGAGGCTGACACCAGACTGACCCCGTCACGAGGCGAGGCTGACACCAGACTGACCCAATCACGAGGCGAGGCTGACACCAGACTGACCCCATCACGAGGCGAGACTGACACCGGACTGACCCCATCACGAGGCGAGGCTGACACCAGACTGACACCATCATGATGTGAGGCTGACACCAGACTGACCCCATCACGAGGTGAGGCTGACACCAGACTGACTCCATCACGAGGCGAGGCTGACACCAGACTGACCCCATCACGAGGCGAGACTGACACCAGACTGACCCCATCATGATGTGAGGCTGACAACAGACTGACCCCATCACTAGGCGAGGCTGACACCAGTCTTACCCAATCACGAGGCGAGGCTGACACCAGACTGACACCATCACAAGGCGAAGCTGACACCAGACTGACACCATCATGATGTGAGGCTGACAACAGACTGACCCCATCACGAGGCGAGGCTGACACCAGACTGTCCCCATCACGAGGCGAGGCTGACACCAGACTGACACCATCACGAGGCGAGGCTGACACCAGACTGACACCATCATGATGTGATGCTGACACCAGACTGACCTCATCACGAGGCGAGGCTGACACCAGACTGACCCAATCACATGGCGAGGCTTACACCAGACTAACACCATCATGATGTGATGCTGACACCAGACTGACCCCATCACGAGGCGAGGCTGACACCAGACTGACCCCATCACGAGGCGAGGCTGACACCAGACTGACACCATCAGGATGTGAGGCTGACACCAGACTGACCCCATCACGAGGCGAGGCTTACACCAGACTGACACCATCACGAGGCGAGGCTTACACCAGACTGACACCATCACGAGGCGAGGCTGACACCAGACTGACACCATCAGGATGTGAGGCTGACACCAGACTGACCCCATCACGAGGCGAGGCTTACACCAGACTGACACCATCACGAGGCGAGGCTTACACCAGACTGACACCATCACGAGGCAAGGCTGACACCAGACTGACACCATCACGATGTGAGGCTGACACCAGACTGACCCCATCACGAGGCGAGACTGACACCAGACTTACTCCATCACGAGGCGAGGCTGACACCAGACTGACACCATCACGAGGCAAGACTGACACCAGACTGACACCATCACGATGTGAGGATGACACCAGACTGACCCCATCACTAGGCGAGGCTGACACCAGACTGACCCCATCACGAGGCAAGACTGACACCAGACTGACACCATCATGATGTGAGGCTGACACCAGACTGACCCCATCATGAGGCGAGGCTGACACCAGACTGACACAATCAAGATGTGAGGCTGACACCAGACTGACCCCATCACGAGGCGAGGCTGACACCAGACTGACCCTATCACGAGGCGAGGCTGACACCAGACTGACCCCATCACGAGGCGAGGCTGACTCCAGACTGACCCCATCTCGAGGCGAGGCTGACACCAGACTGACCCCATCACGGGGCGAGGCTAACACCAGACTGACCCCATCACGAGGCGAGGCTGACACCAGACTGACCCCATCACGAGGCGAGGCTGACACCAGACTGACCCCATCACGAGGCGAGGCTGACACCAGACTGACCCCATCACGAGGCGAGGCTGACACCAGACTGACCCCATCACGAGGCGAGGCTGACACCAGACTGACCCCATCACGAGGCGAGGCTGACACCAGACTGACCCCATCACGAGGCGAGGCTGACACCAGACTGACTCCATCACGAGGCGATATTGACACCAGACTGACCCCATCACTAGCGAGGCTTACACCAGACTGACACCATCACGAGGCGAGGCTTACACCAGACTGACACCATCACGAGGCGAGGCTGACACCAGACTGACTCCATCACGAGGCGAGATTGACACCAGACTGACCCCATCACGAGGCGAGGCTGACACCAGACTGACCCCATCACGAGGCAAGACTGACACCAGACTGACACCATCATGATGTGAGGCTGACACCAGACTGACCCCATCACGAGGCGAGGCTGACACCAGACTGACACAATCATGATGTGAGGCTGACACCAGACTGACCCCATTACGAGGTGAGGCTGACACCAGACTGACCCCATCACGAGGCGAGGCTGACACCAGACTGACCCCATCACGAGGCGAGGCTGACTCCAGACTGACCCCATCTCGAGGCGAGGCTGACACCAGACTGACCCCATCACGAGGCGAGGATGACACCAGACTGACCCCATCACGAGGCGAGGCTGACACCAGACTGACACCATCACGAGGCGAGGCTGACACCAGACTGACCCCATCACGAGGCGAGGCTGACACCAGACTGACCCCATCACGGGGCGAGGCTGACACCAGACTGACCCCATCACGAGGCGAGGCTGACACCAGACTGACCCCATCACGAGGCGAGGCTGACACCAGACTGACCCCATCACGAGGCGAGGCTGACACCAGACTGACCCCATCACGAGGCGAGGCTGACACCAGACTGACACCATCACGAGGCGAGGCTGACACCAGACTGACCCCATCACGAGGCGAGGCTGACACCAGACTGACCCCATCACGGGGCGAGGCTGACACCAGACTGACCCCATCACGAGACGAGGCTGACACCAGACTGACCCCATCACGAGGCGAGGCTGACACCAGACTGACCCCATCACGGGGCGAGGCTGACACCAGACTGACCCCATCACGAGGCGAGGCTGACACCAGACTGACCCCATCACGAGGCGAGGCTGACACCAGACTGACCCCATCACGGGGCGAGGCTGACACCAGACTGACCCCATCACGAGGCGAGGCTGACACCAGACTGACCCCATCATGATGTGAGGCTGACACCAGACTGACCCTATCACTAGGCGAGGCTGACACCAGACTGACCCCATCACGAGGCGAGGCTGACACCAGACTGACCCCATCACGAGGCGAGGCTGACACCAGACTGACCAAATCACGAGGCGAGACTGACACCAGACTGACCCCATCACGAGGCGAGGCTGACACCAGGCTGACCCCATCACTAGCGAGGCTGACACCAGACTGACACCATCACGAGGCGAAGCTGACACCAGACTGACCCCATCACGAGGCGAGACTGACACCAGACTGACCCCATCATGATGTGAGGCTGACACCAGACTGACCTCATCACGAGGCGTTGCTGACACCAGACTGACCCCATCACGAGACGAGACTGACACCAGACTGACCCCATCACGAGGCGAGGCTGACACCAGACTGACACCATCACGAGGCGAGGCTGACACCAGACTGACACCATCATGATGTGAGGCTGACACCAGACTGACCCCATCACGAGGCGAGACTGACACCAGACTGACCCCATCACGAGGCGAGACTGACACAAGACTGACCCCATCACGAGGCGAGACTGACACCAGACTGACACCATCATGATGTGAGGCTGACACCAGACTGACACCATCACTAGGCGAGGCTTACACCAGACTGACCCCATCACGAGGCAAGGCTGACACCAGACTGACACCATCATGATGTGAGGCTGACACCAGACTGACCCCATCACGAGGCGAGGCTGACACCAGACTGACACCATCATGATGTGAGGCTGACACCAGACTGACCCCATCACGAGGCGAAACTGACACCAGACTGACTCCATCACGAGGCGAGATTGACACCAGACTGACCCCATCACTAGCGAGGCTGACACCAGACTGACACCATCACGAGGCGAGGCTGACACCAGACTGACACAATCACGAGGCGAGGCTGACACCAGACTGACACCATCATGATGTGAGGCTGACACCAGACTGACCCCATCACTAGGCGAGACTGAAACCAGACTGACCCCATCACGAGGCGAGGCTGCCTCCAGACTGACTCCATCACGAGACGAGACTGACACCAGACTGACCCCATCACGAGACGAAGCTGACACCAGACTGACCCCATCACGAGGCGAGTCTGACACCAGACTGACCACATCACGAGGCGAGGCTGACACCAGACTGACCCCATCACGAGGCGAGGCTGACACCAGACTGACCCCATCACTAGCGAGGCTGACACCAGACTGACCCCATCACGAGGCGAGGCTGACACCAGACTGACCCCATCACGAGGCGAGGCTGACACCAGACTGACCCCATCACGGGGCGAGGCTGACACCAGACTGTCCCCATCACGAGGCGAGGCTGACACCGGACTGACCCCATAACGAGGCGAGGCTGACAGCGGACTGACCCCATTACGAGGCGAGGCTGACACCGGACTGATACCATCACGAGGCGAGGCTGACACCGGACTGACACCATCACGAGGCGAGGCTGACACCGGACTGACACCATCACAATGTGAGGCTGACACCAGACTGACCCCATCACGAGGCGAGACTGACACCGGACTGACCCCATCACGAGGCGAGGCTGACACCAGACTGACCCCATCACGAGGCGAGGCTGACACTAGACTGACCCCATCACGAGGCGAGGCTGATACTAGACTGACCCCATCACGAGGTGAGGCTGACACCAGACTGACACCATCACGATGTGAGGCTGACACCAGACTGACCCCATCATGAGGCGAGGCTGACACCAGACTGACACCATCACGAGGCAAGGCTGACACCAGACTGACCCCATCACGAGGCGAGACTGACACCGGACTGACCCTATCACTAGGCGAGGCTGACACCAGACTGACACCATCACGAGGCGAGGCTGACACCAGACTGACCCCATCAGGTGGCGTGGCTGACATCAGACTGACCCCATCACGAGGCGAGGCTGACACCAGACTGACACCATCATGATGTGAGGCTGATACCATACTGACCCCATCACGAGGCGAGGCTGACAGCAGACTGACCCCATCAGGTGGCGAGGCTGACATCAGACTGACCCCATCACGAGGCGAGGCTGACACCAGACTGACACCATCATGATGTGAGGCTGATACCATACTGACCCCATCACGATATGAAACTGACACCAGACTGACCCCATCACGAGGCGAAGCTGACACCAGACTGACCAAATCACAAGGCGAGACTGACACCAGACTGACCCCATCACGAGGTGAGACTGACACCAGACTGACACCATCACGAGGCGAGGCTGACACCAGACTGACCCCATCACTAGCGAGGCTGACACCAGACTGACACCATCACGAGGCGAGGCTGACACCAGACTGACCCCATCACGAGGCGAGACTGACACCTGACTGACCCCATCACGAGGCGAAGCAGACACCAGACTGACCCCATCATGAGGCGAGACTGACACCAGACTGACCCCATCACGAGGCGAGGCTGACACCAGACTGACCCCATCACGAGGCGAGACTGACACCAGACTGACCCCATCACGAGGCGAAGCTGACACCAGACTGACACCATCACGAGGCGAGACTGACACCAGACTGACCCCATCAGGAGGCGAGACTGACACCAGACTGACACCATCACGAGGCGAAGCTGACACCAGACTGACACCATCACGAGGCGAGACTGACACCAGACTGACCCCACCAAGAGGCGAGACTGACACCAGACTGACCCCATCACGAGGCGAGGCTGCCACCAGACTGACCCCATAACGAGGCGAGACTGACACAAGACTGACCCCATCACGAGGCGAGGCTGACGCCAGACTGACACCATCACGAGGCGAGGCTGACACCAGACTGACACCATCACGAGGCGAGGCTGACACCAGACTGACACCATCATGATGTGAGGCTGACACCAGACTGACCCCATCACGAGGCGAGACTGACACCAGACTGACCCCATCACGAGGCGAGACTGACACCAGACTGACCCCATCACGAGGCGAGACTGACACCAGACTGACACCATCATGATGTGAGGCTGACACCAGACTGACACCATCACTAGGCGAGGCTGACACCAGACTGACCCCATCACGAGGCAAGGCTGACACCAGACTGACACCATCATGATGTGGGGCTGACACCAGACTGACCCCATCACGAGGCGAGGCTGACACCAGACTGACACCATCATGATGTGAGGCTGACACCAGACTGACCCCATCACGAGGCGAAACTGACACCAGACTGACTCCATCACGAGGCGAGATTGACACCAGACTGACCCCATCACTAGCGAGGCTGACACCAGACTGACACCATCAAGAGGCGAGGCTGACACCAGACTGACACAATCACGAGGCGAGGCTGACACCAGACTGACACCATCATGATGTGAGGCTGACACCAGACTGACCCCATCACTAGGCGAGACTGAAACCAGACTGACCCCATCACGAGGCGAGGCTGACTCCAGACTGACTCCATCACGAGACGAGACTGACACCAGACTGACCCCATCACGAGACGAAGCTGACACCAGACTGACCCCATCACGAGGTGAGACTGACACCAGACTGACCACATCACGAGGCGAGGCTGACACCAGACTGACCCCATCACTAGCGAGGCTGACACCAGACTGACACCATCACGAGGCGAGACTGACACCAAACTGACCCCATCACGAGGCGAGGCTGACACCAGACTGACCCCATCACTAGCGAGGCTGACACCAGACTGACACCATCACGAGGCAAGACTGACACCAGACTGACACCATCACGATGTGAGGCTGACACCAGACTGACCCCATCACTAGGCGAGGCTGACACCAGACTGACCCCATCACGAGGCAAGACTGACACCAGACAGACACCATCATGATGTGAGGCTGACACCAGACTGACCCCATCACGAGGCGAGGCTGACACCAGACTGACACAATCATGATGTGAGGCTGACACCAGACTGACCCCATCACGAGGCGAGGCTGACACCAGACTGACCCTATCACTAGGCGAGGCTGACACCAGACTGACCCCATCACGAGGCGAGGCTGACACCAGACTGACACCATCATGATGTGAGGCTGACACCAGACTGACCCCATCACGAGGCGAGGCTGACACCAGACTGACACAATCATGATGTGAGGCTGACACCAGACTGACCCCATCACGAGGCGAGGCTGACACCAGACTGACCCTATCACTAGGCGAGGCTGACACCAGACTGAACCCATCACGAGGCGAGGCTGACACCAGACTGACACCATCATGATGTGAGGCTGACACCAGACTGACCCCATCACGAGGCGAGACTGACACTAGACTGACCCCATCATGATGTGAGGCTGACACCAGACCGACCCCATCACTAGGCGAGGCTGACACCAGACTGACCCCATCACGAGGCGAGTCTGACACCAGACTGACACCATCACGAGGCGAGGCTGACACCAGACTGACACCATCATAATGCGAGGCTGACACCAGACTGACCCCATCACGAGGCGAGACTGACACCAGACTGACCCCATCATGATGTGAGGCTGACACCAGACTGACCCCATCACTAGGCGAGGCTGACACCAGACTGACCCCATCACGAGGCAAGACTGACACCAGACTGACACCATCATGATGTGAGGCTGACACCAGACTGACCCCATCACGAGGCGAGGCTGACACCAGACTGACACAATCATGATGTGAGGCTGACACCAGACTGACCCCATCACGAGGCGAGGCTGACACCAGACTGACCCTATCACTAGGCGAGGCTGACACCAGACTGACCCCATCACGAGGCGAGGCTGACACCAGACTGACACCATCATGATGTGAGGCTGACACCAGACTGACCCCATCACGAGGCGAGGCTGACACCAGACTGACACAATCATGATGTGAGGCTGACACCAGACTGACCCCATCACGAGGCGAGGCTGACACCAGACTGACCCTATCACTAGGCGAGGCTGACACCAGACTGACCCCATCACGAGGCGAGGCTGACACCAGACTGACACCATCATGATGTGAGGCTGACACCAGACTGACCCCATCACGAGGCGAGGCTGACACCAGACTGACACAATCATGATGTGAGGCTGACACCAGACTGACCCCATCACGAGGCGAGGCTGACACCAGACTGACCCTATCACTAGGCGAGGCTGACACCAGACTGACCCCATCACGAGGCGAGGCTGACACCAGACTGACACCATCATGATGTGAGGCTGACACCAGACTGACCCCATCACGAGGCGAGACTGACACCAGACTGACCCCATCATGATGTGAGGCTGACACCAGACTGACCCCATCACTAGGCGAGGCTGACACCAGACTGACCCCATCACGAGGCGAGGCTGACACCAGACTGACCAAATCACGAGGCGAGACTGACACCAGACTGACCCCATCACGAGGCGAGGCTGACACCAGGCTGACCCCATCACTAGCGAGGCTGACACCAGACTGACCCCATCACTAGGCGAGACTGAAACCAGACTGACCCCATCACGAGGCAAGGCTGACACCAGACTGACCCCATCACGAGACGAGACTGACACCAGACTGACCCCATCACGAGGCGAAGCTGACACCAGACTGACCCCATCACGAGGCGAGGCTGACACCAGACTGACCCCATCACTAGCGAGGCTGACACCAGACTGACACCATCACGAGGCGAGGCTGACACCAGACTGACACCATCATGATGTGAGGCTGACACAAGACTGACCCCATCACTAGGCGAGACTGAAACCAGACTGACCCTTTCACGAGGCGAGGCTGACTCCAGACTGACCCCATCACGAGACGAGACTGACACCAGACTGACCCCATCACGAGGCAATGCTGACACCAGACTGAACCCATCACGAGGCGTTACTGACACCAGACTGACCCCATCACGAGGCGAGACTGACACCAGACTGACCCCATCACGAGGCGAGGCTGACACCACACTGACCCCATCACTAGCGAGGCTGACACCAGACTGACCCCATCACGAGCCGAGGCTGACACCAGACTGACCCCATCACTAGCGAGGCTGACACCAGACTGACACCATCACGAGGCGAGGCTGACACCAGACTGACCCCATCACGAGGCGAGGCTGACACCAGACTGACCCCATCACGGGGCGAGGCTGACACCAGACTGTCCCCATCACGAGGCGAGGCTGACACCGGACTGACCCCATAACGAGGCGAGGCTGACAGCGGACTGACCCCATTACGAGGCGAGGCTGACACCGGACTGACACCATCACGAGGCGAGGCTGACACCGGACTGACACCATCACGAGGCGAGGCTGACACCGGACTGACACCATCACAATGTGAGGCTGGGGGTGGAGCCTGGCTATGGCGGTTCGGGAGTGTGTGTAGCTAGCACTCTCCGTTAGCTTCCCCTCGTTTATCCTCCCCATGAGGCCCCGTGGATAGAGAGACCAGCAGCATGGAGAGGGATCAGCAACTCACCCTCTGAAGAGAGTTCACGGAGGTCCGGGGACGGTTGGGCTGCTGAGACCCAGGAGAGCGCCGGGGAGAGAGCCGAGGGGTGGACGCTCTGGGATTGTCCCCTGACGGCCGCCGGCGTCTGCGGAGGAGCGTGTGGAGTTGTCGGGGAAACAGTCGGAGCCTGGATCCAGGAGAGTGCCGGGAGAAGGAAGCCTCGTGGCTTCCCCTGCTGTCTAGCGTTGGCCTCGGAGGAGGAGTAGGGTTGCCAGGGAGACGCCACTGAGACGGCTGAGGCATTGGAGCGGCCCCGACACGTGGGAAGCCGCAGAGGAGCTCTGGGAGCTCCGAGTGTCAGCGCGAGAGAGAGAGAGAGGTGCCCGACATCTGACAGCTGAGTAAGTGGGTGAAGAGATGCTGGGTAAATATTGTATTGCCCCACAATATAATATATTACAATATTACAACATTTATAGTTGCCCACCATCGTCCTGTCTCCTCTATTCACCCACATCTCAACACTACCTATATACCACATCATATCAGCTCTGCAGTTCAACAGTTTTATAGTATCACCTCCTTAAAACGGCTAAAACCTCCAACTTCCACATTACTCCTGTTTTTTTTTTTCCATTGTGTTTTCAACTCGTGAACCACCTTCAATTTAAGGAGCCATGTGATGAGAAGACAAGCTATATGAGGTAAATGAGATCCATAGGAATCCCTCCTAGAGGACACAATTATAGAGGAGGAACGCTCTTGGAGTGGAGTTCCAGCGAGGAGGGTGAGTGATTCCTGCAGGTCCTCTTTAACACTCTATATACATTGGACTTGTATATCAGACCTATACATACATTGAGTCTCCGCACTAGATTCCCATGTGCCTATAATAAGACTTTGTATTAAAAATTTAATTTGAAGAAACAGGAGATTCCCAGGGTGGGTCTGAAGATTGGGAGGTGTAAGAGAACAGGAGTTCCTTGAAATAAGAGCAAAAAGTTCCAAAAATAACATGAAAGGTAAAAATACCAAAGGGAGTGGGACTAAGAACACCCAAACTGGTACGATCAAGAAGTATGTGTCACAAGGAAACGTTACCCCAGAAAGATCCCAAGGAATAAGTGAAAAAAGTGATTTGGAAATAAGCTTGGATAATAGCCCGAGACTCTCCCTGGGCCCAGTATATAATAGTCAATTGGAAGGCATTGAACCGAGAGAACCTGAAAGAGATATGCAAATACCTAATAAAAAAGAAATGGCGGAAATGTTTAAAGGCTTGGAAAAATCAATAAAGCAAGAGATGGGGATGATCCGAGAAGACTTGGGACAATTATTAACTAGGGTGGAGGAAATAGAGGAGAAGGTTCATGCCCAAGATCAGGCCATCCCTAAATTAGAGAAGTGGATAATGGAAGATAGAAAAGAACAAAAGAGATTGCTTTATATGATGGAAGAACAACAAAATAGAGAAAGGAGAAATAATCTTAGAGTAAGAGGAGTCCCGGAACTGACACAGGGAGAAGATTTAAAAGAACTAACTGCCAAAATTCTGATCTTTATAATGGATAAATTGGAGGAGGAGATGCTTAAATTGGATGAAGTATACAGGATTGGGAAGTATCAACAAGAAAAAGGGGTAGAAAAACCAAGGGATATAATTGTTAAACTTCATAACTACAGAGATAGAGAAGAAATATGGAAAAAGATTAAAGGAAGAACAAATATTATATATGAAGGAAAAAGTATCCAAATTTTTGCAGATTTAACAGCAGAGACTCTGAGAAGGAAGAGATCACTGAAACCCCTTCTAGAAGTGATGAGAAAACATAATGTGAAATACAGATGGGGCCGGGACACAAGTTTAATTGGGTGGAGGGATGGAACTACAGCAATACTGAGATTCCCGGAAGATATGGAAGAATTTTGTGATAAATTGGGACTGCAGAGACAAGAGATTCCTGAATGGGATGTGGGGGCGGGAGTGCTGGACAGTGGTGGGTCAAGAAAGTGGCAGCTGGTCGAAAGAGGAAATAGAGAAATAATAGATAAGGGGGTACCGGGGAGGAGGGGGGGAAGGTGAGCGGTCATTGTCAGAGTCGAACCCTAATAGAGGGATCAGAGGTGGATAATGATCCGAGGGCACAGGAGGCCTGGGGGGGATGGGGAGAGGGGAGGTTGGGTAGGACGGAGATTTCAGGGGGGGAGGGATAGGGAGGATGGGGTTTTTAGGGGTAACACTCTGTATAATGGGCGAGAAAGAGATAGGAAAAGAGAGAAAGGATAAGACATGAAAGATGGACGATATCCGATTTGTAACTTATAATGTAAAGGGATTGAATTGTCCTGGGAAGAGATTTAAATTACTTAAGGAGCTACAGTATAGGGAGGCTTCGGTGGTATTCCTGCAGGAGACACACCTAGAGATTAAGTCAAATATAAAGTTGTACTCTAGAAGTTACCCTACATGGTTCTATGCGGATTCCCCAATCAAGAGAGCTAAGGGAGTAGCAATAGGATTTGAAAAAAATGTAAGGCTGGAGATAGATGAGAGAGAGGTTGATCCTGAGGGAAGATTTCTGTTTTTAAAGGGTAGATTACAAGAGCAAGAATGTACAATTGTAAATATCTACTGCCCAAATAAAAGACCAGAAGTTTTTCTGAAGGGTGTCCTGAGAAAACTGATGGCCTTTAAGAAAGGACGTTTGATAGTGGCAGGTGATCTGAATTTTTGTATGGACCCACAAATGGATACGACATCTTCTGTGCAAAGAGATGGAGGTAGAGCTCTGAGAATCTTGAAGAGGGCCATCCAGGAGTGTCAACTGGTGGATATTTGGAGAGTGATTCATGGAAGGGAGAGAGATTATACCTTCTTCTCCAAAGCACACGAGATGTACTCCAGATTGGATTATATATTAGTAGATCATCATCTTATAGATTTGGTGGATAAAGTAGAAATTGAGGCGATGTCTTTTTCGGATCACGCCCCTGTTTCATTGAAAATGAGGTGGAGAAGACGTTTGACAGGAGGGATAGGTTGGAAGCTGAATGAGGCTCTCCTCCTGGATCAGGTAGTGGATCGAAAAATTAGAGAGGAGATTGAAAGATATTTTCGAGAGAATGAGACAGGGGAGGTATCGTTGGCTACAGTGTGGGAGTCCCATAAGGCTTATATAAGAGGTATCCTGATTGCGTCTGGGGCAAAAAAGAAAAGGGAAAGAAGAGAAAAAGTTACTGGGCTGTTAAAAGAAATAGCTGAGTTAGAGCAAATACATAAAAATAAAAGATCAGAAAAGATAAAACAGAAGGTGATAAAAAAGAAAGAAGAACTAGAGCTTTTGCTGGAGGAGGAGAAGAGAAGAGTTTTTAATAAAGTTGCAAGTGAAAGATATAAATGGGGAGATAAACCAGGAAAATATTTAATGAGAGCTTTGAGGAAAAAAAAAAATAGAAATTATATTGAGAAAATAAAAAACCCCAAGGGGGAAATGGTTTACTCTACTAAAGAGATTATCGAGGTGTTTAAAGAATATTACAGCAAGCTATATAATATCGCCTCCCAAGACCCAGTAAATATAAATATAAATGGAAATGAGAGAAGAGAGAAAGGAAGGGAATATTTAAAAAATGCAGGTTTACCGAAGTTAAAGTATGATCAACTGAATTCCCTTCACTTGGAAATCACACAGGAAGAAATAATAAGAGCATTAAAGGACACTCCGACGGGTAAAAGCCCGGGCCCAGATGGATATACAGTGAGATACTACAAAAAATACAGTGACCTGTTAATACCCAAACTGAAGAGATATATGAATGCCCTGGGAGGAGACATGGAGATGAGAAAGGAATCTTTACAGGCCCATGTGGTGCTGATACAAAAGGAAGAGAAGGATCCCTCTCAGTGCTCTAGCTTTAGACCGATATCACTTTTGAATATAGACATCAAGCTCTATGCTAAGGTCCTAGCAAATAGACTAAAAAATCTCATGCCAGAATGGATTCAGGGGGACCAGGTGGGTTTTGTCCCGGGGAGGGAGGGCAGAGATAATGGCCTAAGAACTCTGTTGCTTATCCAAAAAGCTAGAAAGGGGAAAACCCCGGTAATAGTACTTTCGATCGATGCTGAGAAGGCATTCGATAGAGTAGATTGGAGTTTTATGATGGATACCCTGGAAACCCTAGGAATAGGAGTAAGAATGAGAGAATGGATAGGAAAGCTGTATAGAGAGCCCTCAGCGATAGTAATGGTTAATGGAGAGAGGTCGGAACCTATCAGAATGTCAAATGGAACTAGACAGGGATGTCCATTATCTCCATTGTTGTATATATTGGCATTGGAACCATTATTGGCAACTATCAGGAAGAACTTAGATATAAAAGGAGTGCAGATTGGGGAAGTTGAACATAAAGTAGCTGCCTATGCGGATGATCTTTTGTTTTATGTGGGAAATCCTAGGATAACACTCCCAATTCTAATGAAGAGCTTAAAAGAGTATGGGGAGTTGTCAAACTTGAAAATTAACCCAACTAAAACTGAGATCTTGAATGTAAACCTTTCAAATAGTGAAAAAGAAAATATACAAAAAGAATTCCCCTTTATATGGAAAAATAAAGAGATAAAGTATTTGGGAGTGAAACTTTCTGCCTCATATAGAAACCTGTATAAATTAAATTATATCCCACTCTTAAATGAGATTAAGAAGGAACTTAGGAGATTCGAAGGAGGTAACCCATCCTGGATAGGCCGTATAAACCTGATAAAAATGATAATTGTACCAAAAATCCTCTATAAATTTCAGATGATTCCAATCAAAATTCCGGAGGCCTTTTTTAAAGTAATAAAAAAAATGTTGACAAAATATATATGGAAAAATAAAAAACCCAGAATATCATATGACTTGTTAAATAGAAATAAAGAGAGAGGAGGACTGGGAGTGCCAGATATTAAAAGGTACTATAAAGCAGTAGTTTTAACAAGAATTTATGATTGGACACATAATTATGAGGGGAAAAAGTGGGTTCAGATTGAGAATGAACTAAGCGGAGTTACCCTGAAGAGAACTATTTGGGCACCAGCACAACATAGAGGGTTAAGGGATACCACAAGTGTTTTTACATTGAATGTTTTTAATGTCTGGGATAAATTGCATAAAATTATGAAATGGGATTTTAACTCACAACTAATACCACTGAGGAATACGGATTATTTTCCCCCAGGCAAGGAGGAAAGTATAGGGAAATGGATTAGAAAAAAAGATATCCAACTGAGAGACATAATGGATGGACAAGAATTGAGAACACTTGGTGATTTGAAAGGGGATAAAAAGGAACTTTTTATTAAAATAGATGAATGGAAATATTATCAATTAAAACATTTTGTCAGTAACCTCCCAAGACCGTTCAGATCGAGAGAGGATTGGAACGGCTTTGAGAGGTTGTTAGAAACACGAGGTGATGGGAGGCGAGGCACCGCAAAAATTTATAAAATCCTCACTGAGTTAGACACTTACACAAAACCAATGTATATAGGTAAATGGGAAAGAGATTTGGGAATAGAGATTGACGAGGATAAGCAAAGAAAAATTTACAGATTAATACACGAGAATATAAGTATGAGGGAGGTGGAGGTAAATTACAAGTGTTTAACGAGATGGCACATCACACCGAACATTGAGTATAAGATATGTGGGGAAAATTCACTAGAGTGCTGGAGGGGATGTGGAAAAGTAGGCACTTTATATCATATATGGTGGGAATGCCCAAAAATTCAAGGTTTCTGGGAGATGATCGTTCAATTAATTGAGAATATCACTGGGATAAAGATAGGATTGAACCCAGCAGTATGTCTCCTACATAGTACAAAGCTATCAGTAAATAACTACAAGGATTCGGGTATATGGTGCTATCTAAATGCGGCGAAGGGGTTGATACCTAAGTTTTGGCATAGACCAGAGGTGCCGAAGGTAGAGGATTGGGTGGAAAGAACTAATCAGATTTATAAGATGGAGAGACTGTGCTATATGCAGGAAGACAGGATGGGGTTGTTCTATAAGAGGTGGAGAACATGGGAAGAATTTATGGTGAAATATATGAAGTAACCACGTGAGAAAGATAGAAGGATTCGTACCCTATATTCGTGTATGAAGTGGGATAACACTATTATGCAGAGTGGGTGGGTTTATTTTGAGAAAGGGAGGTTTTTTTTTTTTTTTTTTTTTTTTTTTTTTTTTTTTTGGGTGGGGGGTAATTAGATAGTTCGGGGGGTGGTAATTGGGAATAAAGATTGATAGAAATGTTATTAAAGGTATGCAAATTTGTTTGTATGAGAACAAGAATGAAATGTGCAATATATGGAAAATAAATAAAAATTTAAATAAAAAAAAAAAAACAATGTGAGGCTGACACCAGACTGACCCCATCACGAGGCGAGACTGACACCGGACTGACCCCATCACGAGGCGAGGCTGACACCAGACTGACCCCATCACGAGGCGAGGCTGACACCAGACTGACCCCATCACGAGGCGAGGCTGACACTAGACTGACCCCATCACGAGGCGAGGCTGATACTAGACTGACCCCATCACGAGGTGAGGCTGACACCAGACTGACACCATCACGATGTGAGGCTGACACCAGACTGACCCCATCATGAGGCGAGGCTGACACCAGACTGACACCATCACGAGGCAAGGCTGACACCAGACTGACCCCATCACGAGGCGAGACTGACACCGGACTGACCCTATCACTAGGCGAGGCTGACACCAGACTGACACCATCACGAGGCGAGGCTGACACCAGACTGACCCCATCAGGTGGCGTGGCTGACATCAGACTGACCCCATCACGAGGCGAGGCTGACACCAGACTGACACCATCATGATGTGAGGCTGATACCATACTGACCCCATCACGAGGCGACGCTGACACCAGACTGACCCCATCAGGTGGCGAGGCTGACATCAGACTGACCCCATCACGAGGCGAGGCTGACACCAGACTGACACCATCATGATGTGAGGCTGATACCATACTGACCCCATCACGATACGAAACTGACACCAGACTGACCCCATCACGAGGCGAAGCTGACACCAGACTGACCAAATCACGAGGCGAGACTGACACCAGACTGACACCATCACGAGGCGAGGCTGACACCAGACTGACCCCATCACTAGCGAGGCTGACACCAGACTGACACCATCACGAGGCGAGGCTGACACCAGACTGACCCCATCATGAGGCAAGGCTGACACCAGACTGACACCATCATGATGTGAGGCTGACACCAGACTGACCCCATCACGAGGCGAGGCTGACACCAGACTGACCCCATCACGAGGCGAGGCTGACACAAGACTGACCCCATCACGAGGCGAGGCTGACGCCAGACTGACACCATCACGAGGCGAGGCTGACACCAGACTGACACCATCACGATCTGAGGCTGACACCAGACTGACCCCATCACTAGCGAGGCTGACACCAGACTGACCCCATCATGATGTGAGGCTGACACCAGACTGACCCCATCACGAGGCGAGGCTGACACCAGACTGACACAATCATGATGTGAGGCTGACACCAGACTGACCCCATTACGAGGCGAGGCTGACACCAGACTGACCCCATCACGAGGCGAGGCTGACACCAGACTGACCCCATCACGAGGCGAGGCTGACTCCAGACTGACCCCATCTCGAGGCGAGGCTGACACCAGACTGACCCCATCACGAGGCGAGGATGACACCAGACTGACCCCATCACGAGGCGAGGCTGACACCAGACTGACACCATCACGAGGCGAGGCTGACACCAGACTGACCCCATCACGAGGCGAGGCTGACACCAGACTGACCCCATCACGAGGCGATGCTGCCACCAGACTGACCCCATCACGAGGCGAGGCTGCCACCAGACTGACCCCATCACTAGCGAGGCTGACACCAGACTGACCCCATCACTAGCGAGGCTTACACCAGACTGACCCCATCATGATGTGAGGCTGACACCAGACTGACCCCATCACTAGCGAGGCTGACACCGGACTTACCCCATCACGAGGCGAGGCTGACACCAGACTGACCCCATCACGAGGCGAGGCTGACACCAGACTGACCCCATCACGAAGCGAGGCTGACACCAGACTGACACCATCACGATGCGAGGCTGACACCAGACTGACACCATCATGATGTGATGCTGACACCAGACTGACCTCATCACGAGGCGAGGCTGACACCAGACTGACCCCATCACAAGGCGAGGCTTACACCAGACTGACACCATCATGATGTGATGCTGACACCAGACTGACCCCATCACGAGGCGAGACTGACACCAGACTGACCCCATCACGAGGTGAGGCTGACACCAGACTGACACCATCATGATGTGAGGCTGACACCAGACTGACACCATCACGAGGCAAGGCTGACACCAGACTGAACCCATCACGAGGCGAGGCTGACACCAGACTGACACCATCATGATGTGAGGCTGGCACCAGACTGACCCCATCACGAGGCGATGCTAACACCATACTGACTCCATCACGAGGCGAGACTGACACCAGACTGACCCCATCTCTAGCGAGGCTGACACCAGACTGACACCATCACGAGGCGAGGCTGATACCAGACTGACACCATCACGATGTGAGGCTGACACCAGACTGACCCCATCACGAGGCGAGGCTGACACCAGACTGACCCCATCATGAGGCGAGGCTGACACCAGACTGACCCCATCATGATGTGAGGCTGACACCAGACTGACCCCATCACGAGGCGATGCTGACACCAGACTGACCCCATCACGAGGCGAGACTGACACCAGACTGACCCCATCACGAGGCGAGGCTGACACCAGACTGATCCCATCACGAGGCAAGGCTGACACCAGACTGACACCATCACGAGGCGAGGCTGACACCAGACTGACCCCATCACGAAGCGAGACTGACACCAGACTGACACCATCACGAGGCGAGGCTGACACCAGACTGACCCCATCACGAGGCGATGCTGACACCAGACTGACCCCATCACGAGGCGAGACTGACACCAGACTGACCCCATCACGAGGCGAGGCTGACACCAGACTGATCCCATCACGAGGCAAGGCTGACACCAGACTGACACCATCACGAGGCGAGGCTGACACCAGACTGACCCCATCAAGAAGCAAGACTGACACCAGACTGACACCATCACGAGGCGAGGCTGACACCAGACTGACCCCATCACGAAGCGAGACTGACACCAGACTGACCCCATCACGAAGCCAGACTGACACCAGACTGACCCCATCACGGGGCGTGGCTGACACCAGACTATCCCCATCACTAGGTGAGACTGACACCAGACTGACCCCATCACGAGGCAAGACTGACACCAGACTGACCCCATCATGATGTGAGGCTGACACCAGACTGACCCCATCACGAGGCGATGCTGACACCAGACTGACCCCATCACGAGGCGAGACTGACACCAGACTGACCCCATCACGAGGCGAGGCTGACACCAGACTGACACCATCACGAGGCGAGGCTGACACCAGACTGACACCATCATGATGTGAGGCTGACATCAGACAGATCCCATCACGAGGTGAGGCTGACACAAGACTGACATCATCACGAGGCGAGGCTGACACCAGACTGACACCATCACGAGGCGAGGCTGACACCAGACTGACCCCATCACGAGGCGAGGCTGACACCAGACTGACACCATCATGATGTGAGGCTGACACCAGACTGACCCCATCACGAGGCGAGGCTGACACCAGACTGACCCTATCACTAGGCGAGGCTTATACCAGACTGACACCATCTCGAGGCGAGGCTGACACCAGACTGACCACATAACGAGGCGAGGCTGACACCAGACTGACCCCATCATGATGTGAGGCTGACACCAGTCTGACCCCATCACGAGGCGAGGCTGACACCAGACTGACCCCATCACGAGGCGAGGCTGACACCAGACAGACCCCATCACGAGGCGAGGCTGACACCAGAGTGACGCCATCACGAGGCGAGACTGACACAGGACTGACCCCATCACGGGGCGAGGCTGACACCAGACTGACCCCATCACGAGGCGAGGCTGACACCAGACTGACACCATCACGAGACATGGCTGACACCAGACTGACACCATCATGATGTGAGGCTGACACCAGACTGACCCCATCACTAGGCGAGGCTGACACCAAACTGACCCCATCACGAAGCGAGGCTGACACCAGACTGACACCATCACAAGGCGAAGCTGACACAAGATTGACACCATCACGATGTGAGGCTGACACCAGACTGACCCCATCACGGGGCGAGGCTGACACCAGACTGACCCCATCACGAGACGAGACTGACACCAGACTGACCCCATCAAGAGCCGAGGCTGACACCAGACTGACCCCATCACGAGGCGAGGCTGAAACCAGACTGAACCCGTCACGAGGCAAGGCTGACACCAGACTGACCCAATCACAAGGCGAGGCTGAAACCAGACTGACACCATCACGAGACGAGGCTGACACCAGACTGACCCCATCACGAGGCGAGACTGACACCGGACTGACCCCATCACGAGGCGAGGCTGACACCAGACTGACACAATCATGATGTGAGGCTGACACCAGACTGACCCCATCACGAGGTGAGGCTGACACCAGACTGACTCCATCACGACGCGAGGCTGACACCAGACTGACCCCATCACGGGGCGAGGCTGACCCCAGACTAACCCCATCACGAGGCGAGACTGACACCAGACTGACCCCATCACGAGGCGAGACTGACACCAGACTGACCCCATCATGATGTGAGGCTGACACCAGACTGACCCCATCACGAGACGATGCTGACACCAGACTGACCCCATCACGAGGCGAGACTGACACCAGACTGACCCCATCACGAGGCGAGACTGACACCAGACTGACCCCATCACGAGGCGAGGCTGACACCAGACTGACCCCATCACGAGGCGAGGCTGACACCAGACGAGGCGAGACTGACACCAGACTTACACCATCACTAGACAAGGCTGACACCAGACTGACCCCATCACGATGTGAGGCTGACACCAGACTGACACCATCACGAGGCGAGGCTGACACCAGACTGACCCCATCACGAGGCGAGGCTGACACCAGACTGACCCCAACACGAGGCGAGGCTGACACCAGACTGACCCCATCACGAGGCGAGGCTGACACCAGACTGACCCCATCATGAGGAGAGGCTGACACCAGACTGACACCATCACGAGGCGAGACTGACACCAGACTGACACCATCACGAGGCGAGGCTGACCCCAGACTGACACCATCATGATGTGAGGCTGACACCAGACTGACCCCATCACGAGGCGAGGCTGACTTCAGACTGACCCCATCACGAGGTGAGGCTGACACCAGACTGACCCCATTACGAGGCGAGGCTGACACCAGACTGACCCCATCACGAGGCGAGAGTGACACCGGACTGACCCTATCACGATGCGAGGCTGACACCAGACTGACACCATCACAAGGCGAGGCTGACACCAGACTGACATCATCACGAGGCGAGGCTGACACCAGACTGACACCATCACGAGGCGAGGCTGACACCAGACGGACACCATCACGATGTGAGACTGACACCAGACTGACCCCATCACAAGGAGAGACTGACACCAGACTGACCCCATCACGAGGCGAGGCTGACACCAGACTGACCCCATCACGAGGCGCGGCTGACACCTGACTGACACCATCATGATGTGAGGCTGACACCAGACTGACCCCATCACTAGGCGAGGCTGACACCAGACTGACCCCATCACGATGCGATGCTGACACCAGACTGACCCCATCACGATGCGATGCTGACACCAGACTGACCCCATAACGAGGCGAGGCTGACACCAGACTGACCCCATCACGAGGCGAGGCTGACACCGGACTGACCCCACCACGAGGCGAGGCTGACACCAGACTGACACCATCATGATGTGAGGCTGACACCAGACTGACCCCATCACGAGGCGAGGCTGACACCAGACTGACCCTATCTCTAGGCGAGGCTGACACCAGACTGACACCATCACGAGACGAGGCTGACACCAGACTGACCCCATCACGAGGCGAGGCTGACACCAGACTTACCCCATCACGATGCGATGCAGACACCAGACTGACCCCATAACGAGGCGAGGCTGACAACAGACTGACACCATCACGAGGCGAGGCTGACACCAGACTGACCCCATCACGAGGCGAGGCTGACACCAGACTGACCCCATCACGAGGCGAGGCTGACACCAGACTGACACCATCACGAAGCGAGACTGACACCAGACTGACCCCATCACGAGGCGAGGCTGACTCCAGACTGACACCATCATGATGTGAGGCTGACACCAGACTGACCCCATCACGAGGCGAGGCTGACACCGGACTGACCCCATCACGAGGCGAGACTGACACAGGACTGACCCCACCACGAGGCGAGGCTGACACCAGACTGACACCATCATGATGTGAGGCTGACACCAGACTGACCCCATCACGAGGCGAGGCTGACACCAGACTGACCCCATCACGAGGCGAGACTGACACCAGACTGACCCCATCACGAGGCGAGGCTGACACCAGACTGACACCATCATGATGTGAGGCTGACACCAGACTGACCCCATCACGAGGCGAGGCTGACACCAGACTGACCCTATCACTAGGTGAGGCTGACACCAGACTGACACCATCTCGAGGCGAGGCTGACACCAGACTGACCCCATCACGAGGCGGGGCTGACACCAGACTGACCCCATCACGAGGCGAGGCTGACACCAGACTGACCCCATCACGAGGCGAGGCTGACACCAGACTGACCCCATCACGAGGCGAGGCTGACACCAGACTGACCCCATCACGAGGCGAGGCTGACACCAGACTGACACCATCACGATGTGAGGCTGACACCAGACTGACCCCAGCACGAGGCGAGGCTGACACCAGACTGACCCCATCACGAGGCGAGGCTGACACCAGACTGACACCATCACGAGGCGAGGCTGACACCAGACTGACACCATCCAGAGGCGAGGCTGACACCAGACTGACACCATCACGAGGCGAGGCTGACACCACACTGACCCCATCACGAGGCGAGGCTGACACGTGACTGACACCATCATGATGTGAGGCTGACACCAGACTGACCCCATCACGAGACGAGGCTGACACCAGACTGACCCTATCACTAGGCAAGGCTGACACCAGACTGACACCATCACGAGGCGAGGCTGACACCAGACTGACCCCATCACGAGGCGAGGCTGACACCAGACTAACCCCATCACGAGGCGAGACTGACACCAGACTGACCCCATCACGAGGCGAGACTGACACCAGACTGACCCCATCACGAGGCGAGGCTGATACCAGACTGACCACATCACGAGGCGAGGCTGACACCAGACGAGGCGAGACTGACACCAGACTTACACCATCACTAGACAAGGCTGACACCAGACTGACCCCATCACGATGTGAGGCTGACACCAGACTGACACCATCACGAGGCGAGGCTGACACCAGACTGACCCCATCACGAGGCGAGACTGACACCGGACTGACCCTATCACGATGCGAGGCTGACACCAGAATGACATCATCACGAGGCGAGGCTGACACCAGACTGACACCATCACGAGGCGAGGCTGACACCAGACGGACACCATCACGATGTGAGACTGACACCAGACTGACCCCATCACAAGGAGAGACTGACACCAGACTGACCCCATCACAAGGCGAGGCTGACACCAGACTGACCCCATCACGGGGCGAGGCTGACACCAGACTGACCCCATCACGAGACGAGACTGACACCAGACTGACCCCATCAAGAGCCGAGGCTGACACCAGACTG
The DNA here is from genome assembly GCF_062004578.1 of Staurois parvus. Lineage (NCBI taxonomy): Eukaryota > Metazoa > Chordata > Amphibia > Anura > Ranidae > Staurois > Staurois parvus. The sequence continues at coordinate 863,081 of NW_028320161.1, forward strand.
ACCCCATCACGAGGCGAGGCTGAAACCAGACTGAACCTGTCACGAGGCAAGGCTGACACCAGACTGACCCAATCACAAGGCGAGGCTGAAACCAGACTGACACCATCACGAGGCGAGGCTGACACCAGACTGACCCCATCACGAGGCGAGACTGACACCGGACTGACCCCATCACGAGGCGAGGCTGACACCAGACTGACACAATCATGATGTGAGGCTGACACCAGACTGACCCCATCACGAGGTGAGGCTGACACCAGACTGACTCCATCACGACGCGAGGCTGACACCAGACTGACCCCATCATGGGGCGAGGCTGACCCCAGACTAACCCCATCACGAGGCGAGACTGACACCAGACTGACCCCATCACGAGGCGAGACTGACACCAGACTGACCCCATCATGATGTGAGGCTGACACCAGACTGACCCCATCACGAGACGATGCTGACACCAGACTGACCCCATCACGAGGCGAGACTGACACCAGACTGACCCCATCACGAGGCGAGACTGACACCAGACTGACCCCATCACGAGGCGAGGCTGACACCAGACTGACCCCATCACGAGGCGAGGCTGACACCAGACGAGGCGAGACTGACACCAGACTTACACCATCACTAGACAAGGCTGACACCAGACTGACCCCATCACGATGTGAGGCTGACACCAGACTGACACCATCACGAGGCGAGGCTGACACCAGACTGACCCCATCACGAGGCGAGGCTGACACCAGACTGACCCCAACACGAGGCGAGGCTGACACCAGACTGACCCCATCACGAGGCGAGGCTGACACCAGACTGACCCCATCATGAGGAGAGGCTGACACCAGACTGACACCATCACGAGGCGAGACTGACACCAGACTGACACCATCACGAGGCGAGGCTGACCCCAGACTGACACCATCATGATGTGAGGCTGACACCAGACTGACCCCATCACGAGGCGAGGCTGACTTCAGACTGACCCCATCACGAGGTGAGGCTGACACCAGACTGACCCCATTACGAGGCGAGGCTGACACCAGACTGACCCCATCACGAGGCGAGAGTGACACCGGACTGACCCTATCACGATGCGAGGCTGACACCAGACTGACACCATCACAAGGCGAGGCTGACACCAGACTGACATCATCACGAGGCGAGGCTGACACCAGACTGACACCATCACGAGGCGAGGCTGACACCAGACGGACACCATCACGATGTGAGACTGACACCAGACTGACCCCATCACAAGGAGAGACTGACACCAGACTGACCCCATCACGAGGCGAGGCTGACACCAGACTGACCCCATCACGAGGCGCGGCTGACACCTGACTGACACCATCATGATGTGAGGCTGACACCAGACTGACCCCATCACTAGGCGAGGCTGACACCAGACTGACCCCATCACGATGCGATGCTGACACCAGACTGACCCCATCACGATGCGATGCTGACACCAGACTGACCCCATAACGAGGCGAGGCTGACACCAGACTGACCCCATCACGAGGCGAGGCTGACACCGGACTGACCCCACCACGAGGCGAGGCTGACACCAGACTGACACCATCATGATGTGAGGCTGACACCAGACTGACCCCATCACGAGGCGAGGCTGACACCAGACTGACCCTATCTCTAGGCGAGGCTGACACCAGACTGACACCATCACGAGACGAGGCTGACACCAGACTGACCCCATCACGAGGCGAGGCTGACACCAGACTTACCCCATCACGATGCGATGCAGACACCAGACTGACCCCATAACGAGGCGAGGCTGACAACAGACTGACACCATCACGAGGCGAGGCTGACACCAGACTGACCCCATCACGAGGCGAGGCTGACACCAGACTGACCCCATCACGAGGCGAGGCTGACACCAGACTGACACCATCACGAAGCGAGACTGACACCAGACTGACCCCATCACGAGGCGAGGCTGACTCCAGACTGACACCATCATGATGTGAGGCTGACACCAGACTGACCCCATCACGAGGCGAGGCTGACACCGGACTGACCCCATCACGAGGCGAGACTGACACAGGACTGACCCCACCACGAGGCGAGGCTGACACCAGACTGACACCATCATGATGTGAGGCTGACACCAGACTGACCCCATCACGAGGCGAGGCTGACACCAGACTGACCCCATCACGAGGCGAGACTGACACCAGACTGACCCCATCACGAGGCGAGGCTGACACCAGACTGACACCATCATGATGTGAGGCTGACACCAGACTGACCCCATCACGAGGCGAGGCTGACACCAGACTGACCCTATCACTAGGTGAGGCTGACACCAGACTGACACCATCTCGAGGCGAGGCTGACACCAGACTGACCCCATCACGAGGCGGGGCTGACACCAGACTGACCCCATCACGAGGCGAGGCTGACACCAGACTGACCCCATCACGAGGCGAGGCTGACACCAGACTGACCCCATCACGAGGCGAGGCTGACACCAGACTGACCCCATCACGAGGCGAGGCTGACACCAGACTGACACCATCACGATGTGAGGCTGACACCAGACTGACCCCAGCACGAGGCGAGGCTGACACCAGACTGACCCCATCACGAGGCGAGGCTGACACCAGACTGACACCATCACGAGGCGAGGCTGACACCAGACTGACACCATCCAGAGGCGAGGCTGACACCAGACTGACACCATCACGAGGCGAGGCTGACACCACACTGACCCCATCACGAGGCGAGGCTGACACGTGACTGACACCATCATGATGTGAGGCTGACACCAGACTGACCCCATCACGAGACGAGGCTGACACCAGACTGACCCTATCACTAGGCAAGGCTGACACCAGACTGACACCATCACGAGGCGAGGCTGACACGAGACTGACCCCATCACGAGGCGAGGCTGACACCAGACTAACCCCATCACGAGGCGAGACTGACACCAGACTGACCCCATCACGAGGCGAGACTGACACCAGACTGACCCCATCACGAGGCGAGGCTGATACCAGACTGACCACATCACGAGGCGAGGCTGACACCAGACGAGGCGAGACTGACACCAGACTTACACCATCACTAGACAAGGCTGACACCAGACTGACCCCATCACGATGTGAGGCTGACACCAGACTGACACCATCACGAGGCGAGGCTGACACCAGACTGACCCCATCACGAGGCGAGACTGACACCGGACTGACCCTATCACGATGCGAGGCTGACACCAGAATGACATCATCACGAGGCGAGGCTGACACCAGACTGACACCATCACGAGGCGAGGCTGACACCAGACGGACACCATCACGATGTGAGACTGACACCAGACTGACCCCATCACAAGGAGAGACTGACACCAGACTGACCCCATCACAAGGCGAGGCTGACACCAGACTGACCCCATCACGAGGCGCGGCATACACCTGACTGACACCATCATGATGTGAGGCTGACACCAGACTGACCCCATCACTAGGCGAGGATGACACCAGACTGACCCCATCACGATGCGATGCTGACACCAGACTGACCCCATAACGAGGCGAGGCTGACACCAGACTGACCCCATCACGAGGCGAGGCTGACACCAGACTGACCCCATCACGAGGCGAGGCTGACACCAGACTGACCCCATCACGAGGCGAGGCTGACACCAGACTGACCCCATCACGAGGCGAGGCTGACACCAAACTTACACCATCACGAGGCGAGGCTGACACCAGACTGACCCCATCACGGGGCGAGGCTGACACCAGACTGACCCCATCACGAGGCGAGGCTGACACCAGACTGACCCCATCACGAGGCGAGGATGACACCAGACTGACCCCATCACGAGGCGAGACTGACACCAGACTGACCCCATCACGAGGCGAGGCTGACACCAGACTGACCCCATCACTAGCGAGGCTGACAACAGACTGACACCATCACGAGGCGAGGCTGACACCAGACTGATCCCATCACGAGGCGAGGCTGACACCAGACTGACCCATCACGAGGCGAGGCTGACACCAGACTGACCCCATCACGAGGCGAGACTGACACTAGACTGACACCATCACGAGGCGAGGCTGACACCAGACTGACACCATCACGAGGCGAGGCTGACACCAGACTGACACCATCACGAGGCGAGGCTGACACCAGACTGACACCATCATGATGTGAGGCTGACACCAGACTGAACCCATCACTTGGCGAGACTGACACCAGACTGAGCCCATCACGAGGCGAGGCTGACACCAGACTGACACCATCATGATGTGAGGCTGACACCAGACAGACCCCATCACGAGGCGAGGCTGACACCAGACTGACCCCATCACGAGGCGAGGCTGACACCAGACTGACACCATCACGAGGCGAGGCTGACACCAGACTGACACCATCACGATGTGAGGCTGACACCAGACTGACCCCATCACGAGGCGAGGCTGACACCAGACTGACCCCATCACGAGGCGAGGCTGACACCAGACTGACCCCATCTAGAGGCGTGGCTGACACCAGACTGACCCCATCACGAGGCGAGACTGACACCAGACTGACCCCATCACGAGGCGAGGCTGTCACTAGACTGACCCCATCACTAGCGAGGCTGAACACAGACTGACACCATCACGAGGCGAGGCTGACACCAGACTGACCCCATCACGAGGCGAGGCTGACACCAGACTGACCCATCACGAGGCGAGGCTGACACCAGACTGACCCCATCACGAGGCGAGACTGACACTAGACTGACACCATCACGAGGCGAGGCTGACACCAGACTGACACCATCACGAGGCGAGGCTGACACCAGACTGACACCATCACGAGGCGAGGCTGACACCAGGCTGACCCCATCATGACGTGAGGCTGACACCAGACTGACCCCATCACTAGGCGAGGCTGACACCAGACTGACCCCATCACGAGGCGAGACTGACACCAGACTGACACCATCACGAGGCGAGACTGACACCAGACTGACCCCATCATGAGGCCAGGCTGACACCAGACTGACCCAATCATAGGGCTAGGCAGACACCAGACTGACCCCATCACGAGGCGAGGCTGACACCAGACTGACACCATCACGAGGCGAGGCTGACAGCAGACTGACACCATCATGATGTGAGGCTGACACCAGACTGACCTCATCACGAGGTGAGGCTGACACCAGACTGACACCATCATGATGTGAGGCTGACACCAGACTGACACCATCACTAGCGAGGCTGACACCAGACTGACACCATCACGAGGCGAGGCTGACACCAGACTGACACCATCACGAGGCGAGGCTGACACCAGACTGACCCCATCACGAGGCGAGACTGACACCAGACTGACCCCATCACGGGACGAGTCTGACACCAGACTGATCCCATCACGGGACGAGGCTGACACCAGACTGACCCCATCACGAGGCGAGGCTGACACAAGACTGAAACCATCACGAGGCGAGGCTGACCCCAGACTGTCCCCATCACGGGACGAGTTATGACACCAGACTGACACCATCACGAGGCGAGGCTGACAGCAGACTGACCCCATCACGAGGCGAGGCTGACACCAGACTGACCCCATCACGAGGCGAGGCTGACACCAAACTTACACCATCACGAGGCGAGGCTGACACCAGACTGACCCCATCACGAGGCGAGGCTGACACCAGACTGACCCCATCACGAGGCGAGGCTGACACCAGACTGACCCCATCACGAGGCGAGACTGACACCAGACTGACCCCATCACGGGACGAGTCTGACACCAGACTGATCCCATCACGGGACGAGGCTGACACCAGACTGACCCCATCACGAGGCGAGGCTGACACAAGACTGAAACCATCACGAGGCGAGGCTGACCCCAGACTGTCCCCATCACGGGACGAGTCTGACACCAGACTGACCCCATCACGGGACGAGGCTGACACCAGACTGACCCCATCACGAGGCGAGGCTGACACCAGACTGACCCCATCACGAGGCGAGGCTGACACCAAACTTACACCATCACGAGGCGAGGCTGACACCAGACTGACCCCATCACGGGGCGAGGCTGACACCAGACTGACCCCATCACGAGGCGAGGCTGACACCAGACTGACCCCATCACGAGGCGAGGCTGACACCAAACTTACACCATCACGAGGCGAGGCTGACACCAGACTGACCCCATCACGGGGCGAGGCTGACACCAGACTGACCCCATCACGAGGCGAGGCTGACACCAGACTGACCCCATCACGAGGCGAGGCTGACACCAGACTGACCCCATCACGAGGCGAGACTGACACCAGACTGACCCCATCACGAGGCTTGGCTGACACCAGACTGACCCCATCACTAGCGAGGTTGACAACAGACTGACACCATCACGAGGCGAGGCTGACACCAGACTGACCCCATCACGAGGCGAGGCTGACACCAGACTGACCCCATCACGAGGCGAGACTGACACTAGACTGACACCATCACGAGGCGAGGCTGACACCAGACTGATACCATCACGAGGCGAGGCTGACACCAGACTGACACCATCACGAGGCGAGGCTGACACCAGACTGACACCATCATGATGTGAGGCTGACACCAGACTGAACCCATCACTTGGCGAGGCTGACACCAGGCTGACCCCATCACGAGGCGAGGCTGACACGAGACTGACACCATCACGAGGCGAGGCTGACACCAGACTGACACCATCACGATGTGAGGCTGACACCAGACTGACCCCATCACGAGGCAAGGCTGACACCAGACTGACCCATCACGAGGCGAGGCTGACACCAGACTGACCCCATCACGAAGCGAGACTGACACCAGACTGACCCCATCACAAGGCGTTGCTGACACCAGACTGACCCCATCACTAGGCGAGGCTGACACCAGACTGACACCATCACGAGGCGAGACTGACACCAGACTGATCCCATCACGGGGCGAGGCTGACACCAGACTGACCCCATCACGAGGCTAGGCTGACACCAGACTGACACCATCACGAGGCGAGGCTGACACCAGACTGACACCATCACGATGTGAGGCTGACACCAGACTGACCCCATCACGAGGCGAGGCTGACACCAGACTGACCCATCACGAGGCGAGGCTGACACCAGACTGACCCCATCACGAAGCGAGACTGACACCAGACTGACCCCATCACAAGGCGTTGCTGACACCAGACTGACCCCATCACTAGGCGAGGCTGACACCAGACTGACACCATCACGAGGCGAGACTGACACCAGACTGATCCCATCACGAGGCGAGGCTGACACCAGACTGACCCCATCACGAGGCTAGGCTGACAGCAGACTGACACCATCACGAGGCGAGACTGACACCAGACTGACCCCATCACGAGGCGAGGCTGACACCAGACTGACACCATCACGAGGCGAGGCTGACACCAGACTGACACCATCACGATGTGAGGCTGACACCAGACTGACCCCATCACGAGGCGAGGCTGACACCAGACTGACCCCATCACGAGGCGAGGCTGACACCAGACTGACCCCATCACGATGTGAGGCTGACACCAGATTGACCCCATCACGAGGCGAGGCTGACACAAGACTGACCCCATCACGAGGCGAGGTTGACACCAGACTGACACCATCACGAGGCGAGACTGACACCAGACTGACAACATCACGAGGCAAGGCTGACACCAGACTGACCCCATCACGAGGCAAGGCTGACACCAGACTGACCCCATAACGAGGCGAGGCTGACACCAGACTGACCCCATCACGAGGCGATGCTGACAACAGACTGACACCATCATGATGTGAGGCTGACACCAGACTGACCTGATCACGAGGCGAGGCTGACACCAGACTGACAAAATCATGATGTGAGGCTGACACCAGACTGACCCCATCACGGGGTGAAGCTGACACCAGACTGACACCATCACGAGGCGAGGCTGACACCAGACTGACACCAAAACTAGCGAGGCTGACACCAGACTGACCCAATCACGAAGCGAGACTGACACCAGACTGACCCAATCACGAAGCGAGACTGACACCAGACTGACCCCATCACGGTGCGAGGCTGACACCAGACTGACCCCATCACGAAGCGAGACTGACACCAGATTGACCCCATCACAAGGCGTGTATGACACAAGACTGACACCATCATGATGTGAGGCTGACACCAGACTGACCCCATTACGAGGCGAGGCTGACAACAGACTGACCACATCACGAGACGAGACTGACACCAGACTGACCCCATCACGAGGCGAGGCTGACACCAGACTGACCCCATCACGAGGCGAGGCAGACACCAGACTGACCCCATCACGAGGCGAGGCTGACACCAGACTGACCCCATCACGAGGCGAGGTTGACACTAGACTGACACCATCACGAGGCAAGGCTGACACCAGACTGACACCATCACGAGATGAGGCTGACACCAGACTGACAATATCACGAGGCGAGGCTGACACCAGACTGACACCATCATGATGTTAGGCTGACACCAGACTGAACCCATCACTTGGCGAGACTGACACCAGACTGAGCCCATCACGAGGCGAGGCTGACACCAGACTGACACCATCATGATGTGAGGCTGACACCAGACTGACCCCATCACGAGGCGAGGCTTACACCAGACTGACCCCATCATGAGGCGAGGCTGACACCAGACTGACACCATCACGAGGCGAGGCTGACACCAGACTGACACCATCACGATGTGAGGCTGACACCAGACTGACCCCATCACGAGGCGAGGCTGACACCAGACTGACCCAACACGAGGCAAGGCTGACACCAGACTGACCCCATCACGAAGCGAGACGGACACCAGACTGACCCCATCACAGGGCAAGGCTGACACCAGACTGACCCCATCACGAGGCGAGACTGACACCAGATTGACCCCATCACAAGGCCTGGCTGACACCAGACTGACACCATCATGAGGCGAGGCTGACACCAGACTGACCACATCACGAGACGAGACTGACACCAGACTGACCCCATCACGAGGCGAGGCTGACACCAGACAGACCCCATCACGAGGCGAGGCTGACACCAGACTGACCACATCACGAGACGAGACTGACACCAGACTGACCCCATCACGAGGCGAAGCTGACACCAGACTGACCCCATCACGAGGCGAGGCAGACACCAGACTGACCCCATCACTAGGCGAGGCTGACACCAGACTGACCCCATCACGAGGCGAGGCTGACACCAGACTGACAACATCACGAGGCGAGGCTGACACCAGACTGACACCATCACGAGGCGAGGCTGACACCAGACTGACACCATCACGATGTGAGGCTGACACCAGACTGACACCATCACGAGGCGAGGCTGACACCAGACTGACCCATCATGAGGCGAGGCTGACACCAGACTGACCCCATCACGAAGCGAGACTGACACCAGACTGACCCCATCACAGGGCAAGGCTGACACCAGACTGACCCCATCACGAGGCGAGACTGACACCAGATTGACCCCATCACAAGGCGTGGCTGACACCAGACTGACACCATCACGAGGCGAGGCTGACACCAGACTGACCACATCACGAGACGAGGCTGACACCAGACTGACCCCATCACGAGGCGAGGCTGACACCAGACAGACCCCATCACGAGGCGAGGCTGACACCAGACTGACCACATCACGAGAAGAGTCTGACACCAGACTGACCCCATCACGAGGCGAGGCTGACACCAGACTGACCCCATCACGAGGCGAGGCAGACACCAGACTGACCCCATCACTAGGCGAGGCTGACACCAGACTGACCCCATCACGAGGCGAGGCTGACACCAGACTGACACCATCACGAGGCGAGGCTGACACCAGACTGACCCCATCACGAGGCGAGGCTGGCACCAGACTGACCCCATCACGAGGCTAGGCTGACACCAGACTGACACCATCACGAGGCAAGACTGACACCAGACTGACCCCATCACGAGGCGAGACTGACACCAGACTGACCCCATCACGAGGCGAGACTGACACCAGAATGACCCCATCACGAGGCGAGGCTGACACCAGACTGACCCCATCACGAGGCGAGGCTGACACCAGACTGACCCCATCACGAGGCGAGGCTGACACCAGACTGACACCATCACGAGGCGAGGCTGACACCAGACTGACACCATCATGATGTGAGGCTGACACCAGACTGACCCCATCACGAGGCGAGGCTGACACCAGACTGACCCCATCACGAGGCGAGGCTGACACCAGACTGACACCATCACGAGGCGTGGCTGACACCAGACTGACCCCATCACGAGGCGATGCTGATACCAGAATGACACCATCACGATGTGAGGCTGACACCAGGCTGACCCCATCACGAGGCGAGACTTACACCAGACTGACCCCATCAGGAGGCGAGGCTGACACCAGACTGACACCATCATGATGTGAGGCTGACACCAGACTGACCCCATCACGAGGCGAGGTTGACACCAGACTGACACCATCACGTGGCGAGACTGACACCAGACTGACACCATCATGATGTGAGGCTGACACCAGACTGACCCCATCACTAGGCAAGGCTGACACCAGACTGACCCCATCACGAGGCGAGACTGACACCAGACTGACACCATCACGAGGCGAGACTGGCACCAGACTGACCCCATCACGAGGCGAGGCTGACACCAGACTGACCCCATCACGGGACGAGTCTGACACCAGACTGACCCCATCACGGGACGAGGCTGACACCAGAATGACCCCATCACGAGGCGAGGCTGACATCAGACTGACCCCATCACGAGGCGAGGCTGACACCAGACTGACACCATCACGAGGCGAGGATGACACCAGACTGACACCATCATGATTTGAGGCTGACACCAGACTGACCCCATCACGAGGCGAGGCTGACACCAGACTGACCCCATCACGAGGCGAGGCTGACACCAGACTGACACCATCACGAGGCGAGGCTGACACCAGACTGACACCATCACGATGTGATGCTGACACCAGGCTGACCCCATCACGAGGCGAGACTGACACCAGATTGACCCCATCACAAGGCGTGGCTGACACCAGACTGACACCATCACGAGGCGAGGCTGACACCAGACTGACCACATCACGAGACGAGGCTGACACCAGACTGACCCCATCACGAGGCGAGGCTGACACCAGACAGACCCCATCACGAGGCGAGGCTGACACCAGACTGACCACATCACGAGACGAGTCTGACACCAGACTGACCCCATCACGAGGCGAGGCTGACACCAGACTGACCCCATCACGAGGCGAGGCAGACACCAGACTGACCCCATCACTAGGCTTGGCTGACACCAGACTGACCCCATCACGAGGCGAGGCTGACACCAAACTGACACCATCACGAGGCGAGGCTGACACCAGACTGACCCCATCACGAGGCGAGGCTGGCACCAGACTGACCCCATCACGAGGCTAGGCTGACACCAGACTGACACCATCACGAGGCAAGACTGACACCAGACTGACCCCATCACGAGGCGAGACTGACACCAGAATGACCCCATCACGAGGCGAGGCTGACACCAGACTGACCCCATCACGAGGCGAGGCTGACACCAGACTGACCCCATCACGAGGCGAGGCTGACACCAGACTGACCCCATCACGAGGCGAGGCTGACACCAGACTGACACCATCACGAGGCGAGGCTGACACCAGACTGACACCATCATGATGTGAGGCTGACACCAGACTGACCCCATCACGAGGCGAGGCTGACACCAGACTGACCCCATCACGAGGCGAGGCTGACACCAGACTGACACCATCACGAGGCGTGGCTGACACCAGACTGACCCCATCACGAGGCGATGCTGATACCAGAATGACACCATCACGATGTGAGGCTGACACCAGGCTGACTCCATCACGAGGCGAGACTGACACCAGACTGACCCCATCACGAGGCGAGGCTGACACCAGACTGACACCATCATGATGTGAGGCTGACACCAGACTGACCCCATCACGAGGCGAGGTTGACACCAGACTGACACCATCACGTGGCGAGACTGACACCATCACGTGGCGAGACTGACACCAGACTGACACCATCATGATGTGAGGCTGACACCAGACTGACCCCATCACTAGGCAAGGCTGACACCAGACTGACCCCATCACGAGGCGAGACTGACACCAGACTGACACCATCACGAGGCGAGACTGACACCAGACTGACCCCATCACGAGGCAAGGCTGACACCAGACTGACCCCATCACGGGACGAGTCTGACACCAGACTGACCCCATCACGGGACGAGGCTGACACCAGAATGACCCCATCACGAGGCGAGGCTGACACCAGACTGACCCCATCACGAGGCGAGGCTGACACCAGACTGACCCCATCACGAGGCGAGGCTGACACCAGACTGACACCATCACGAGGCGAGGATGACACCAGACTGACACCATCATGATTTGAGGCTGACACCAGACTGACCCCATCACGAGGCGAGGCTGACACCAGACTGACCCCATCACGAGGCGAGGCTGACACCAGACTGACACCATCACGAGGCGAGGCTGACACCAGACTAACACCATCACGATGTGATGCTGACACCAGGCTGACCCCATCACGAGGCGAGACTGACACCAGACTGACCCCATCACGAGGCGAGGCTGACACCAGACAGACCCCATCATGAGGCGAGGCTGACACCAGACTGACCACATCACGAGACGAGTCTGACACCAGACTGACCCCATCACGAGGCGAGGCTGACACCAGACTGACCCCATCACGAGGCGAGGCAGACACCAGACTGACCCCATCACGAGGCGAGACTGACACCAGACTGACCCCATCACGAGGCGAGGCTGACACCAAACTGACACCATCACGAGGCGAGGCTGACACCAGACTGACCCCATCACGAGGCGAGGCTGGCACCAGACTGACCCCATCACGAGGCTAGGCTGACACCAGACTGACACCATCACGAGGCAAGACTGACACCAGACTGACCCCATCACGAGGCGAGACTGACACCAGACTGACCCCATCACGAGGCGAGACTGACACCAGAATGACCCCATCACGAGGCGAGGCTGACACCAGACTGACCCCATCACGAGGCGAGGCTGACACCATACTGACCCCATCACGAGGCGAGGCTGACACCAGACTGACACCATCACGAGGCGAGGCTGACACCAGACTGACACCATCATGATGTGAGGCTGACACCAGACTGACCCCATCTTGAGGCGAGGTTGACACCAGACTGACACCATCACGAGGCGAGACTGACACCAGACTGACACCATCATGATGTGAGGCTGACACCAGACTGACCCCATCACTAGGCAAGGCTGACACCAGACTGACCCCATCACGAGGCGAGACTGACACCAGACTGACACCATCACGAGGCGAGACTGACACCAGACTGACCCCATCACGAGGCGAGGCTGACACCAGACTGACCCCATCATGGGACGAGTCTGACACCAGACTGACCCCATCACGGGACGAGGCTGACACCAGACTGACCCCATCACGAGGCGAGGCTGACACCAGACTGACACCATCACGAGGCGAGGATGACACCAGACTGACACCATCATGATTTGAGGCTGACACCAGACTGACCCCATCACGAGGCGAGGCTGACACCAGACTGACCCCATCACGAGGTGAGGCTGACACCAGACTGACACCATCACGAGGCGAGGCTGACACCAGACTGACACCATCACGATGTGATGCTGACACCAGGCTGACCCCATCACGAGGCGAGACTGACACCAGACTGACCCCATCACGAGGCGAGGCTGACACCAGACTGACACCATCATGATGTGAGTCTGACACCATACTGACCCCATCACTTGGCGAGACTGACACCAGACTGACCCCATCGCGAGGCGAGGCTGACACCAGACTGACACCATCATGATGTGAGGCTGACACCAGACTGACCCCATCATGAGGCGCGGCTGACACCAGACTGACCCCATCACGAGGCGAGACTGACACCAGACTGACCCCATCACGAGGCCAGGCTGACACTAGACTGACACCATCACGAGGCGATGCTGACACCAGACTGACACCATCACGAGGCGAGGCTGACACCAGACTGACACCATCACGAGGCGAGGCTGACACCAGACTGACACCATCATGATGTGAGGCTGACACCAGACTGAACCCATCACTTGGCGAGACTGACACCAGACTGAGCCCATCACGAGGCGAGGCTGACACCAGACTGAAACCATCATGTTGTGAGGCTGACACCAGACTGACCCCATCACGAGGCGAGGCTGACACCAGACTGACCCCATCACGAGGCGAGGCTGACACTAGACTGACACCATCACGAGGCGAGGCTGACACCAGACTGACACCATCACGATGTGAGGCTGACACCAGACTGACCCCATCACGAGGCAAGGCTGACACCAGACTGACCCATCACGAGGCGAGGCTGACACCAGACTGACCCCATCACGAGGCGAGACTGACACCAGACTGATCCCATCACGAGGCGAGGCTGACACCAGACTGACCCCATCACGAGGCTAGGCTGACACCAGACTGACCCCATCACGAGGCGAGGCTGACACCAGACTGACACCATCATGATGTGAGGCTGACACCAGACTGACCCCATCATGAGGCGCGGCTGACACCAGACTGACCCCATCACGAGGCGAGACTGACACCAGACTGACCCCATCACGAGGCGAGGCTGACACTAGACTGACACCATCACGAGGCGAGGCTGACACCAGACTGACACCATCACGAGGCGAGGCTGACACCAGACTGACACCATCACGAGGCGAGGCTGACACCAGACTGACACCATCATGATGTGAGGCTGACACCAGACTGAACCCATCACTTGGCGAGACTGACACCAGACTGAGCCCATCACGAGGCGAGGCTGACACCAGACTGACACCATCATGTTGTGAGGCTGACACCAGACTGACCCCATCACGAGGCGAGGCTGACACCAGACTGACCCCATCACGAGGCGAGGCTGACACCAGACTGACCCCATCACGAGGCGAGGCAGACACCAGACTGACCCCATCACTAGGCGAGGCTGACACCAGACTGACCCCATCACGAGGCGAGGCTGACACCAGACTGACACCATCACGAGGCGAGGCTGACCCCAGACTGACCCCATCACGTGGCGAGGCTGACACCAGACTGACCCCGTCACGAGGCAAGGCTGACATCAGACTGACCCCATCAGGAGGCGGGGCTGACACCAGACTGACCCCATCACGAGGTGAGACTGACACCAGACTGACCCAATCACGAGGCGAGGCTGACACCAGACAGACCCCATCACGGGACGAGTCTGACACCAGACTGACCCCATCACGGGACGAGGCTGATACCAGACTGACCCCATCACGAGGCGAGGCTGACCCCAGACTGACCCCATCACGTGGCGAGGCTGACACCAGACTGACCCCGTCACGAGGCGAGGCTGAAACCAGACTGACCCTATCACGAGGCGGGGCTGACACCAGACTGACCCCATCACGAGGCGAGGCTGACACCAAACTTACACCATCACGAGGCGAGGCTGACACCAGACTGACCCCATCACGGGGCGAGGCTGACACCAGACTGACCACATCACGAGGCGAGGCTGACACCAGACTGACCCCATCACGAGGCGAGGCTGACACCAGACTGACCCCATCACGAGGCGAGGCTGACACCAGACTGACCCCATCACGAGGTGAGGCTGACACCAGATTGACCCCATCACGAGGCGAGGCTGACACGAGACTGACACCATCACGAGGCGAGACTGACACCAGACAGACCCCATCACGTGGCGAGGCTGACACCAGACTGACCCCATAACTAGCGAGGCTGAAAACAGACTGACACCATCACGAGGCGAGGCTGACACCAGACTGACCCCATCACGAGGCGAGGCTGACACCAGACTGACCCCATCACGAGACGAGACTGACACCAGACAGAACCCATCACGGGGCGAGTCTGACACCAGACTGACCCCATCACGAGGCGAGACTGACACCAGACTGACCCCATCACGAGACGAGGCTGACACCAGACTGACCCGATCACGGGACGAGTCTGACACCAGACTGACCCCATCACGGGACGAGGCTGACACCAGACTGACCCCATCACGAGGCGAGGCTGACACCAGACTGACCCCATCACGAGGCGAGACTGACACCAGACTGACCCCATCACGTGGCGAGGCTGACACCAGACTGACCCCGTCACGAGGCAAGGCTGACACCAGACTGACCCCATCACGAGGCGGAGCTGACACCAGACTGACCCCATCACGAGGCGAGGCTGACACCAGACTGACCCCATCACGGGGCGAGGCTGACACCAGACTGACCACATCACGAGGCGAGGCTGACACCAGACTGACCCCATCACGAGGCGAGGCTGACACCAGACTGACCCCATCACGAGGCGAGGCTGACACCAGACTGACCCCATCACGAGGCGAGGCTGACACCAGATTGACCCCATCACGAGGCGAGGCTGACACGAGACTGACACCATCACGAGGCGAGACTGACACCAGACAGACCCCATCACGTGGCGAGGCTGACACCAGACTGACCCCATAACTAGCGAGGCTGACAACAGACTGACACCATCACGAGGCGAGGCTGACACCAGACTGACCCCATCACGAGGCGAGGCTGACACCAGACTGACCCCATCACGAGACGAGACTGACACCAGACAGAACCCATCACGGGGCGAGTCTGACACCAGACTGACCCCCATCACGAGGCGAGACTGACACCAGACTGACCCCATCACGAGGCGAGGCTGACACCAGACTGACCCCATCACGAGGCGAGGCTGACACCATACTGTCCCCATCTTGAGGCGAGGCTGACACCAGATTGACCCCATCACGAGGCGAGGCTGACACCAGACTGACACCATCACGAGGCGAGGCTGACACCAGACTGACACCATCACGATGTGAGGCTGACACCAGACTGACCCCATCACGAGGCGAGGCTGACACCAGACTGACCCAACACGAGGCAAGGCTGACACCAGACTGACCCCATCACGAAGCGAGACGGACACCAGACTGACCCCATCACAGGGCAAGGCTGACACCAGACTGACCCCATCACGAGGCGAGACTGACACCAGATTGACCCCATCACAAGGCCTGGCTGACACCAGACTGACACCATCATGAGGCGAGGCTGACACCAGACTGACCACATCACGAGACGAGACTGACACCAGACTGACCCCATCACGAGGCGAGGCTGACACCAGACAGACCCCATCACGAGGCGAGGCTGACACCAGACTGACCACATCACGAGACGAGACTGACACCAGACTGACCCCATCACGAGGCGAAGCTGACACCAGACTGACCCCATCACGAGGCGAGGCAGACACCAGACTGACCCCATCACTAGGCGAGGCTGACACCAGACTGACCCCATCACGAGGCGAGGCTGACACCAGACTGACAACATCACGAGGCGAGGCTGACACCAGACTGACACCATCACGAGGCGAGGCTGACACCAGACTGACACCATCACGATGTGAGGCTGACACCAGACTGACACCATCACGAGGCGAGGCTGACACCAGACTGACCCATCATGAGGCGAGGCTGACACCAGACTGACCCCATCACGAAGCGAGACTGACACCAGACTGACCACATCACAGGGCAAGGCTGACACCAGACTGACCCCATCACGAGGCGAGACTGACACCAGATTGACCCCATCACAAGGCGTGGCTGACACCAGACTGACACCATCACGAGGCGAGGCTGACACCAGACTGACCACATCACGAGACGAGGCTGACACCAGACTGACCCCATCACGAGGCGAGGCTGACACCAGACAGACCCCATCACGAGGCGAGGCTGACACCAGACTGACCACATCACGAGACGAGTCTGACACCAGACTGACCCCATCACGAGGCGAGGCTGACACCAGACTGACCCCATCACGAGGCGAGGCAGACACCAGACTGACCCCATCACTAGGCGAGGCTGACACCAGACTGACCCCATCACGAGGCGAGGCTGACACCAGACTGACACCATCACGAGGCGAGGCTGACACCAGACTGACCCCATCACGAGGCGAGGCTGGCACCAGACTGACCCCATCACGAGGCTAGGCTGACACCAGACTGACACCATCACGAGGCAAGACTGACACCAGACTGACCCCATCACGAGGCGAGACTGACACCAGACTGACCCCATCACGAGGCGAGACTGACACCAGAATGACCCCATCACGAGGCGAGGCTGACACCAGACTGACCCCATCACGAGGCGAGGCTGACACCAGACTGACCCCATCACGAGGCGAGGCTGACACCAGACTGACACCATCACGAGGCGAGGCTGACACCAGACTGACACCATCATGATGTGAGGCTGACACCAGACTGACCCCATCACGAGGCGAGGCTGACACCAGACTGACCCCATCACGAGGCGAGGCTGACACCAGACTGACACCATCACGAGGCGTGGCTGACACCAGACTGACCCCATCACGAGGCGATGCTGATACCAGAATGACACCATCACGATGTGAGGCTGACACCAGGCTGACCCCATCACGAGGCGAGACTTACACCAGACTGACCCCATCACGAGGCGAGGCTGACACCAGACTGACACCATCATGATGTGAGGCTGACACCAGACTGACCCCATCACGAGGCGAGGTTGACACCAGACTGACACCATCACGTGGCGAGACTGACACCAGACTGACACCATCATGATGTGAGGCTGACACCAGACTGACCCCATCACTAGGCAAGGCTGACACCAGACTGACCCCATCACGAGGCGAGACTGACACCAGACTGACACCATCACGAGGCGAGACTGACACCAGACTGACCCCTTCACGAGGCGAGGCTGACACCAGACTGACCCCATCACGGGACGAGTCTGACACCAGACTGACCCCATCACGGGACGAGGCTGACACCAGAATGACCCCATCACGAGGCGAGGCTGACATCAGACTGACCCCATCACGAGGCGAGGCTGACACCAGACTGACACCATCACGAGGCGAGGATGACACCAGACTGACACCATCATGATTTGAGGCTGACACCAGACTGACCCCATCACGAGGCGAGGCTGACACCAGACTGACCCCATCACGAGGCGAGGCTGACACCAGACTGACACCATCACGAGGCGAGGCTGACACCAGACTGACACCATCACGATGTGATGCTGACACCAGGCTGACCCCATCACGAGGCGAGACTGACACCAGATTGACCCCATCACAAGGCGTGGCTGACACCAGACTGACACCATCACGAGGCGAGGCTGACACCAGACTGACCACATCACGAGACGAGGCTGACACCAGACTGACCCCATCACGAGGCGAGGCTGACACCAGACAGACCCCATCACGAGGCGAGGCTGACACCAGACTGACCACATCACGAGACGAGTCTGACACCAGACTGACCCCATCACGAGGCGAGGCTGACACCAGACTGACCCCATCACGAGGCGAGGCAGACACCAGACTGACCCCATCACTAGGCTTGGCTGACACCAGACTGACCCCATCACGAGGCTAGGCTGACACCAGACTGACAGCATCACGAGGCAAGACTGACACCAGACTGACCCCATCACGAGGCGAGACTGACACCAGACTGACCCCATCACGAGGCGAGACTGACACCAGAATGACCCCATCACGAGGCGAGGCTGACACCAGACTGACCCCATCACGAGGCGAGGCTGACACCAGACTGACCCCATCACGAGGCGAGGCTGACACCAGACTGACACCATCACGAGGCGAGGCTGACACCAGACTGACACCATCATGATGTGAGGCTGACACCAGACTGACCCCATCACGAGGCGAGGCTGACACCAGACTGACCCCATCACGAGGCGAGGCTGACACCAGACTGACACCATCACGAGGCGTGGCTGACACCAGACTGACCCCATCACGAGGCGATGCTGATACCAGAATGACACCATCACGATGTGAGGCTGACACCAGGCTGACCCCATCACGAGGCGAGACTGACACCAGACTGACCCCATCACGAGGCGAGGCTGACACCAGACTGACACCATCATGATGTGAGGCTGACACCAGACTGACCCCATCACGAGGCGAGGTTGACACCAGACTGACACCATCACGTGGCGAGACTGACACCATCACGTGGCGAGACTGACACCAGACTGACACCATCATGATGTGAGGCTGACACCAGACTGACCCCATCACTAGGCAAGGCTGACACCAGACTGACCCCATCACGAGGCGAGACTGACACCAGACTGACACCATCACGAGGCGAGACTGACACCATACTGACCCCATCACGAGGCGAGGCTGACACCAGACTGACCCCATCACGGGACGAGTCTGACACCAGACTGACCCCATCACGGGACGAGGCTGACACCAGAATGACCCCATCACGAGGCGAGGCTGACACCAGACTGACCCCATCACGAGGCGAGGCTGACACCAGACTGACCCCATCACGAGGCGAGGCTGACACCAGACTGACACCATCACGAGGCGAGGATGACACCAGACTGACACCATCATGATTTGAGGCTGACACCAGACTGACCCCATCACGAGGCGAGGCTGACACCAGACTGACCCCATCACGAGGCGAGGCTGACACCAGACTGACACCATCACGAGGCGAGGCTGACACCAGACTAACACCATCACGATGTGATGCTGACACCAGGCTGACCCCATCACGAGGCGAGACTGACACCAGACTGACCCCATCACGAGGCGAGGCTGACACCAGACAGACCCCATCACGAGGCGAGGCTGACACCAGACTGACCACATCACGAGACGAGTCTGACACCAGACTGACCCCATCACGAGGCGAGGCTGACACCAGACTGACCCCATCATGAGGCGAGGCAGACACCAGACTGACCCCATCACTAGGCGAGGCTGACACCAGACTGACCCCATCACGAGGCGAGGCTGACACCAAACTGACACCATCACGAGGCGAGGCTGACACCAGACTGACCCCATCACGAGGCGAGGCTGGCACCAGACTGACCCCATCACGAGGCTAGGCTGACACCAGACTGACATTATCACGAGGCAAGACTGACACCAGACTGACCCCATCACGAGGCGAGACTGACACCAGACTGACCCCATCACGAGGCGAGACTGACACCAGAATGACCCCATCACGAGGCGAGGCTGACACCAGACTGACCCCATCACGAGGCGAGGCTGACACCAGACTGACACCATCATGATGTGAGGCTGACACCAGACTGACCCCATCACGAGGCGAGGTTGACACCAGACTGACACCATCACGAGGCGAGACTGACACCAGACTGACACCATCATGATGTGAGGCTGACACCAGACTGACCCCATCACTAGGCAAGGCTGACACCAGACTGACCCCATCACGAGGCGAGACTGACACCAGACTGACACCATCACGAGGCGAGACTGACACCAGACTGACCCCATCACGAGGCGAGGCTGACACCAGACTGACCCCATCACGGGACGAGTCTGACACCAGACTGACCCCATCACGGGACGAGGCTGACACCAGACTGACCCCATCACGAGGCGAGGCTGACACCAGACTGACACCATCACGAGGCGAGGATGACACCAGACTGACACCATCATGATTTGAGGCTGACACCAGACTGACCCCATCACGAGGCGAGGCTGACACCAGACTGACCCCATCACGAGGTGAGGCTGACACCAGACTGACACCATCACGAGGCGAGGCTGACACCAGACTGACACCATCACGATGTGATGCTGACACCAGGCTGACCCCATCACGAGGCGAGACTGACACCAGACTGACCCCATCACGAGGCGAGGCTGACACGAGACTGACACCATCATGATGTGAGGCTGACACCATACTGACCCCATCACTTGGCGAGACTGACACCAGACTGACCCCATCACGAGGCGAGGCTGACACCAGACTGACCCCATCACGAGGTGAGGCTGACACCAGACTGACCCCATCACGAGGCGAGGCTGACACCAGACTGACCCCATCACGAGGCGCGGCTGACACCAGACTGACCCCATCAAGAGGCGAGGCTGACACCAGACTGACCCCATCACGTGGCGAGGCTGACAACAGACTGACACCATCACGAGGCGAGGCTGACACCAGACTGACCCCATCACGAGGCGAGGCTGACACCAGACTGACACCATCACGAGGCGAGGATGACACCAGACTGACACCATCATGATTTGAGGCTTACACCAGACTGACCCCATCACGAGGCGAGGCTGACACCAGACTGACCCCATCACGAGGTGAGGCTGACACCAGACTGACACCATCACGAGGCGAGGCTGACACCAGACTGACACCATCACGATGTGATGCTGACACCAGGCTGACCCCATCACGAGGCGAGACTGACACCAGACTGACCCCATCACGAGGCGAGGCTGACACGAGACTGACACCATCATGATGTGAGGCTGACACCATACTGACCCCATCACTTGGCGAGACTGACACCAGACTGACCCCATCACGAGGCGAGGCTGACACCAGACTGACCCCATCACGAGGTGAGGCTGACACCAGACTGACACCATCACGAGGCGAGGCTGACACCAGACTGACACCATCATGATGTGAGGCTGACACCAGACTGACCCCATCATGAGGCGCGGCTGACACCAGACTGACCCCATCACGAGGCGAGACTGACACCAGACTGACCCCATCACGAGGCGAGGCTGACACTAGACTGACACCATCACGAGGCGATGCTGACACCAGACTGACACCATCACGAGGCGAGGCTGACACCAGACTGACACCATCACGAGGCGAGGCTGACACCAGACTGACACCATCATGATGTGAGGCTGACACCAGACTGAACCCATCACTTGGCGAGACTGACACCAGACTGAGCCCATCACGAGGCGAGGCTGACACCAGACTGAAACCATCATGTTGTGAGGCTGACACCAGACTGACCCCATCACGAGGCGAGGCTGACACCAGACTGACCCCATCACGAGGCGAGGCTGACACTAGACTGACACCATCACGAGGCGAGGCTGACACCAGACTGACACCATCACGATGTGAGGCTGACACCAGACTGACCCCATCACGAGGCAAGGCTGACACCAGACTGACCCATCACGAGGCGAGGCTGACACCAGACTGACCCCATCACGAGGCGAGGCTGACACCAGACTGACCCCATCACGAGGCTAGGGTGACACCAGACTGACCCCATCACGAGGCGAGGCTGACACCAGACTGACACCATCATGATGTGAGGCTGACACCAGACTGACCCCATCATGAGGCGCGGCTGACACCAGACTGACCCCATCACGAGGCGAGACTGACACCAGACTGACCCCATCACGAGGCGAGGCTGACACTAGACTGACACCATCACGAGGCGAGGCTGACACCAGACTGACACCATCACGAGGCGAGGCTGACACCAGACTGACACCATCACGAGGCGAGGCTGACACCAGACTGACACCATCATGATGTGAGGCTGACACCAGACTGAACCCATCACTTGGCGAGACTGACACCAGACTGAGCCCATCACGAGGCGAGGCTGACACCAGACTGACACCATCATGTTGTGAGGCTGACACCAGACTGACCCCATCACGAGGCGAGGCTGACACCAGACTGACCCCATCACGAGGCGAGGCTGACACCAGACTGACCCCATCACGAGGCGAGGCAGACACCAGACTGACCCCATCACTAGGCGAGGCTGACACCAGACTGACCCCATCACGAGGCGAGGCTGACACCAGACTGACACCATCACGAGGCGAGGCTGACCCCAGACTGACCCCATCACGTGGCGAGGCTGACACCAGACTGACCCCGTCACGAGGCAAGGCTGACATCAGACTGACCCCATCACGAGGCGGGGCTGACACCAGACTGACCCCATCACGAGGTGAGACTGACACCAGACTGACCCAATCACGAGGCGAGGCTGACACCAGACAGACCCCATCACGGGACGAGTCTGACACCAGACTGACCCCATCACGGGACGAGGCTGATACCAGACTGACCCCATCACGGGGCGAGGCTGACACCAGACTGACCACATCACGAGGCGAGGCTGACACCAGACTGACCCCATCACGAGGCGAGGCTGACACCAGACTGACCCCATCACGAGGCAAGGCTGACACCAGACTGACCCCATCACGAGGTGAGGCTGACACCAGATTGACCCCATCACGAGGCGAGGCTGACACGAGACTGACACCATCACGAGGCGAGACTGACACCAGACAGTCCCCATCACGTGGCGAGGCTGACACCAGACTGACCCCATAACTAGCGAGGCTGAAAACAGACTGACACCATCACGAGGCGAGGCTGACACCAGACTGACCCCATCACGAGGCGAGGCTGACACCAGACTGACCCCATCACGAGACGAGACTGACACCAGACAGAACCCATCACGGGGCGAGTCTGACACCAGACTGACCCCATCACGAGGCGAGACTGACACCAGACTGACCCCATCACGAGGCGAGGCTGACACCAGACTGACCCGATCACGGGACGAGTCTGACACCAGACTGACCCCATCACGGGACGAGGCTGACACCAGACTGACCCCATCACGAGGCGAGGCTGACACCAGACTGACCCCATCACGAGGCGAGACTGACACCAGACTGACCCCATCACGTGGCGAGGCTGACACCAGACTGACCCCGTCACGAGGCAAGGCTGACACCAGACTGACCCCATCACGAGGCGGAGCTGACACCAGACTGACCCCATCACGAGGCGAGACTGACACCAGCCTGACCCAATCACGAGGCGAGGCTGACACCAGACTGACCCCATCACGGGGCGAGGCTGACACCAGACTGACCCCATCACGAGGCGAGGCTGACACCAGACTGACCCCATCACGAGGCGAGGCTGACCCCATCACGGGGCGAGGCTGACACCAGACTGACCACATCACGAGGCGAGGCTGACACCAGACTGACCCCATCACGAGGCGAGGCTGACACCAGACTGACCCCATCACGAGGCGAGGCTGACACCAGACTGACCCCATCACGAGGCGAGGCTGACACCAGATTGACCCCATCACGAGGCGAGGCTGACACGAGACTGACACCATCACGAGGCGAGACTGACACCAGACAGACCCCATCACGTGGCGAGGCTGACACCAGACTGACCCCATAACTAGCGAGGCTGACAACAGACTGACACCATCACGAGGCGAGGCTGACACCAGACTGACCCCATCACGAGGCGAGGCTGACACCAGACTGACCCCATCACGAGACGAGACTGACACCAGACAGAACCCATCACGGGGCGAGTCTGACACCAGACTGACCCCCATCACGAGGCGAGACTGACACCAGACTGACCCCATCACGAGGCGAGGCTGACACCAGACTGACCCCATCACGAGGCGAGGCTGACACCATACTGTCCCCATCTTGAGGCGAGGCTGACACCAGATTGACCCCATCACGAGGCAAGGCTGACACGAGACTGACACCATCACGAGGCGAGACTGACACCAGACAGACCCCATCACGTGGCGAGGCTGACACCAGACTGACCCCATCACTAGCGAGGCTGACAACAGACTGACACCATCACGAGGCGAGGCTGACACCAGACTGACCCAATCACGAGGCAAGGCTGACACCAGACTGACACCATCACGAGGCGAGGCTGACACCAGACTGACCCCATCACGAGGCGAGACTGACACCAGACAGACCCCATCACGGGGCGAGGCTGACACCAGACTGACCCCATCACGAGGCGAGACTGACACCAGACTGACCCCATCACGAGGCGTGGCTGACACCAGACTGAAACCATCACGATGTGAGGTTGACACCAGACTGACCCCATCACGAGGCGAGACTGACACCAGACTGACCCCATCACGAGGCGAGGCTGACACCAGACTGACCCCATCACGAGGCGAGGCTGACCCAGACTGACCCCATCACTAGGCGAGGGTGACACCAGACTGACCCCATCACGAGGCGAGGCTGACACCAGACTGACACCATCACGAGGCGAGGCTGACACCAGACTGACACCATCATGATGTGAGGCTGACACCAGTCTGACCCCATCACTTGGCGAGACTGACACCAGACTGACCCCATCACGAGGCGAGGCTGACACCAGACTGACACCATCATGATGTGAGGCTGACACCAGACTGACCCCATCACGAGGCGAGGCTGACACCAGACTGACCCCATCACGAGGCGAGGCTGACACCAGACTGACACCATCACGAGGCGAGGCTGACACCAGACTTACACCATCACGATGTGAGGTTGACACCAGACTGACCCCATCACGGGGCGAGGCTGACACCAGACTGACCCCATCACGAGGCGAGACTGACACCAGATTGACCCCATCACAAGGCGTGGTTGACACCAGACTGACACCATCATGATGTGAGGCTTACACCAGACTGACCCCATCACGAGGCGAGGCTGACACCAGACTGACCCCATCACGAGGCGAGGCTGACACCAGACTGACCCCATCACGAGGCAAGGCTGACACCAGACTGACCCCATCACGATGTGAGGTTGACACCAGACTGACCCCATCACGGGGCGAGGCTGACACCAGACTGACCCCATCACGAGGCGAGACTGACACCAGATTGACCCCATCACAAGGCGTGGTTGACACCAGACTGACACCATCATGATGTGAGGCTTACACCAGACTGACCCCATCACGAGTCAAGGCTGACACCAGACTGACCACATCACGAGACGAGACTGACACCAGACTGACCCCATCACGAGGCGAGGCTGAAACCAGACTGACCCCGTCACGAGGCGAGGCTGACACCAGACTGACACCATCACGAGTCAAGGCTGACACCAGACTGACACCATCATGATGTGAGGCTTACACCAGACTGACCCCATCACTAGGCGAGACTGAAACCAGACTGACCCCATCACGAGGCGAGGCTGACACCAGACTGACTCCATCACGAGGCGAGACTGACACCAGACTGACCCCATCACGAGGCGAAGCTGACACTAGACTGACACCATCATGATGTGAGGCTGACAACAGACTGACCCCATCACTAGGCGAGGCTGACACCAGACTGACCCCATCACGAGGCGAGACTGACACCAGACTGACCCCATCACGGGACGAGGCTGACACCAGACTGACCCCATCACGAGGCGAGGCTGACCCCAGACTGACCCCATCACGTGGCGAGGCTGACACCAGACTGACCCCGTCACGAGGCGAGGCTGAAACCAGACTGACCCCATCACGAGGCGGGGCTGACACCAGACTGACCCCATCACGAGGCGAGGCTGACACCAAACTTACACCATCACGAGGCGAGGCTGACACCAGACTGACCCCATCACGGGACGAGGCTGACAGCAGACTGACCCCATCACGAGGCGAGGCTGACACCAGACTGACCCCATCACGAGGCGAGGCTGACACCAGACTGACCCCATCACAAGGCGAGGCTGTCACCAGACTGACCCCATCACGAGGCGAGGCTGACACCAGATTGACCCCATCACGAGGCGAGGCTGACACGAGACTGACCCCATCACGAGGCGAGACTGACACCAGACAGACCCCATCACGTGGCGAGGCTGACACCAGACTGACCCCATCACTAGTGAGGCTGACAACAGACTGACACCATCACGAGGCGAGTCTGACACCAGACTGACCCCATCACGAGGCGAGGATGACACCAGACTGACCCCATCACGAGGCGAGACTGACACGAGACAGACCCCATCACGGGGCGAGGCTGACACCAGACTGACCCCATCACGAGGCGAGACTGACACCAGACGGAAACCATCACGAGGCGAGGCTGACACCAGACTGACACCATCATGATGTGAGGCTGACACCAGACTGACCCCATCACGAGGTGAGGCTGACACCAGACTGACCCCATCACGAGGCGAGGCTGACACCAGACTGACCCCATCACGAGGCGTGGCTGACACCAGACTGACACCATCACGATGTGAGGCTGACACCAGACTGACCCCATCACGAGGCGAGACTGACACCAGACTGACCCCATCACGAGGCGAGGCTGACACCAGACTGACCCCATCACGAGGCGAGGCTGACCCAGACTGACCCCATCACTAGGCGAGGCTGACACCAGACTGACCACATCACGAGGTGAGGCTGACACAAGACTGATCCCATCACGAGGCGAGGTTGACACTAGACTGACACCATCACGAGGCGAGACTGACACCAGACTGACAACATCACAAAGCGAGGCTGACACCAGACTGACCCCATCACGAGGCGAGGCTGACACCAGACTGACCCCATCACGAGGCGAGGCTGACACCAGACTGACCCCATCACGAGGCGAGGCTGACACCAGACTGACACCATAACTAGCGAGGCTGACACCAGACTGACACCATCACGAGGCGAGGCTGACACCAGACTGACCCCATCACGAAGCGAGACTGACACCAGACTGACCCCATTACGGGGCGAGGCTGACACCAGACTGACCCCATCACGAGGCGAGGCTGACACCAGATTGACCCCATCACAAGGCGTGGTTGACACCAGACTGACACCATCATGATGTGAGGCTTAAACCATTCTGACCCCATCACGAGGCGAGGCTGACACCAGACTGACCACATCACGAGACGAGACTGACACCAGACTGACCCCATCACGAGACGAGGCTGAAACCAGACTGACCCCATCACGAGGCGAGGCTCACACCAGACTGACACCATCACGAGGCGAGGCTGACACCAGACTGACACCATCATGATGTGAGGCTTACACCAGACTGACCCCATCACTAGGCGAGACTGAAACCAGACTGACCCCATCATGAGGCGAGACTGACACCAGACTGACCCCATCACGAGGCGAAGCTGACACTAGACTGACACCATCATGATGTGAGGCTGACAACAGACTGACCCCATCACTAGGCGAGGCTGACACCAGACTGACCCCATCACGAGACGAGACTGACACCAGACTGACCCCATCACGAGGCGAGGCTGACACCAGACTGACCCCATCACGAGGCTAGGTTGACAACAGACTGACACCATCACGAGGCGAAACTGACACCAGACTGACCCCATCACGAGGCGAGACTGACACCAGACTGACCCCATCACGAGGCGAGACTGACACCAGACTGACCCAATCACGAGGCGAGGCTGACACCAGACAGACCCCATCACGGGACGAGTCTGACACCAGACTGACCCCATCCCGGGACGAGGCTGATACCAGACTGACCCCATCACGAGGCGAGGCTGACCCCAGACTGACCTCATCACGTGGCGAGGCTGACACCAGACTGACCCCGTCACGAGGCGAGGCTGAAACCAGACTGACCCCATCACGAGGCGGGGCTGACACGAAACTTACACCATCACGAGGCGAGGCTGACACCAGACTGACCCCATCACGGGGCGAGGCTGACAACAGACTGACACCATCACGAGGCGAGTCTGACACCAGAATGACCCCCTCACGAGGCGAGGCTGACACCAGACTGACCCCATCACGAGGCGAGACTGACACGAGACAGACCCCATCACGGGGCTAGGCTGACACCAGACTGTCCCCATCACGAGGCGTGGCTGACACCAGACTGAAACCATCACGATGTGAGGCTGACACCAGACTGACCCCATCACGAGGCGAGACTGACACCAGAATGACCCCATCACGAGGCGAGGCTGACACCAGACTGACCCCATCACGAGGCGAGGCTGAGCCAGACTGACCCCATCACTAGGCGTGGCTGACACCAGACTGACCCCATCACGAGGCGAGGCTGACACCAGACTGACACCATCACGAGGCGAGGCTGACACCAGACTGACACCATCATGATGTGAGGCTGACACCAGTCTGACCCCATCACTTGGCGAGACTGACACCAGACTGACCCCATCACGAGGCGAGGCTGACACCAGACTGACACCATCAAGATGTGAGGCTGACACCAGACTGACCCAATCACGAGGCGAGGCTGACACCAGACTGACACCATCACGAGGCGAGGCTGACACCAGACTTACACCATCACGATGTGAGGCTGACACCAGAATGACCCCATCACGAGGCGAGGCTGACACCAGACGGACCCCATCACGAGGCGAGGCTGACACCAGACTGACACCATCATGATGTGAGGCTGACACCAGACTGACCCCATCACGAGGCGAGGTTGACACCAGACTGACACCATCACGTGGCGAGACTGACACCAGACTAACACCATCACGAGGCAAGACTGACACCAGACTGACAACATCACGAAGCAAGGCTGACACCAGACTGACCCCATCACGAGGCGAGGCTGACACCAGACTGACCCCATCACGAGGCGAGGCTGACACCAGACTGACCCGATCACGAGGCGATGCTGACAACAGACTGACACCATCATGATGTGAGGCTGACACCAGACTGACCCGATCACGAGGCGAGGCTGACACCAGACTGACACCATCACGAGGCGAGGCTGACACCAGACAGACACCATAACTAGCGAGGCTGACACTAGACTGACACCATCACGAGGCGAGGCTGACACCAGACTGACCCCATCACGAGGCGAGGCAGACACCAGACTGACCCCATCACTAGGCGAGGCTGACAACAGACTGACCCCATCACGAGGCGAGGCTGACACCAGACTGACACCATCACGAGGCGAGGCTGACACCAGGCTGACACCAGACTGACCCCATCACGAGGCGAGACTGAAACCAGAATGACCCCATCACGAGGCGAGGCTGACACCAGACTGACCCCATCACTAGGCGAGGCTGACAACAGACTGACCCCATCACGAGGCGAGGCTGACACCAGACTGACACCATCACGAGGCGAGGCTGACACCAGGCTGACACCAGACTGACCCCATCACGAGGCGAGACTGAAACCAGAATGACCCCATCACGAGGCGAGGCTGACACCAGACTGACCCCATCACGAGGCGAGACTGACACCAGACTTACCCCATTACGAGGTGAAGCTGACACCAGACTGACACCATCATGATGTGAGGCTGACACCAGACTGACCCCATCACTAGGCGAGGCTGACACCAGACTGACCCCATCACGAGGCGATACTGACACCAGACTGACCCCATCACGAGGCAAGGCTGACACTAGACTGACCCCATCACGAGGCTAGGCTGACACCAGACTGACACCAGACTGACACCATCACGAGTCGAGACTGACACCAGACTGACCCCATCACGAGGCGAGACTGACACCAGACTGACCCCATCACGAGGCGAGACTGACACCAGACTGACCCCATCACGAGGCGAGACTGACACCAGACTGACCCCATCACGAGGCGAGACTGACACCAGACTGACCCCATCACGAGGCGAGGCTGACACCAGACTGACCCCATCACGGGACGAGTCTGACACCAGACTGACCCCATCACGGGACGAGGCTGACACCAGACTGACCCCATCACGAGGCGAGGCTGACACCAGACTGACCCCATCATGTGGCGAGGCTGACACCAGACTGACCCCGTCACGAGGCAAGGCTGACACCAGACTGACCCCATCACGAGGCGGGGCTGACACCAGACTGACCCCATCACGAGGCGAGACTGACACCAGACTGACCCAATCACGAGGCGAGGCTGACACCAGACAGACCCCATCACGGGACGAGTCTGACACCAGACTGACCCCATCACGGGACGAGGCTGATACCAGACTGACCCCATCACGAGGCGAGGCTGACCCCAGACTGACCCCATCACGTGGCGAGGCTGACACCAGACTGACCCCGTCACGAGGCGAGGCTGAAACCAGACTGACCCTATCACGAGGCGGGGCTGACACCAGACTGACACCATCACGAGGCGAGGCTGACACCAGACTGACACCATCATGATGTGAGGCTGACACCAGACTGAACCCATCACTTGGCGAGACTGACACCAGACTGACCCCATAACTAGCGAGGCTGACAACAGACTGACACCATCACGAGGCGAGGCTGACACCAGACTGACCCCATCACGAGGCGAGGCTGACACCAGACTGACCCCATCACGAGACGAGACTGACACCAGACAGAACCCATCACGGGGCGAGGCTGACACCAGACTGACCCCATCACGAGGCGAGGCTGACACCAGACTGACCCCATCACGGGACGAGTCTGACACCAGACTGACCCCATCACGGGACAAGGCTGACACCAGACTGACCCCATCACGAGGCGAGGCTGACACCAGACTGACCCCATCACGTGGCGAGGCTGACACCAGACTGACCCCGTCACGAGGCAAGGCTGACACCAGACTGACCCTATCACGAGGCGGGGCTGACACCAGACTGACCCCATCACGAGGCGAGACTGACACCAGACTGACCCAATCACGAGGCGAGGCTGACACCAGACAGACCCCATCACGGGACGAGTCTGACACCAGACTGACCCCATCACGGGACGAGGCTGATACCAGACTGACCCCATCACGAGGCGAGGCTGACCCCAGACTGACCCCATCACGTGGCGAGGCTGACACCAGACTGACCCCGTCACGAGGCGAGGCTGAAACCAGACTGACCCTATCACGAGGCGGGGCTGACACCAGACTGACCCCATCACGAGGCGAGGCTGACACCAGACTGACCCCATCACGAGGCGAGGCTGACACCAGACTGACCCCATCACGAGGCGAGGCTGACACCAGATTGACCCCATCACGAGGCGAGGCTGACACCAGACAGACCCCATCACGTGGCGAGGCTGACACCAGACTGACCCCATAACTAGCGAGGCTGACAACAGACTGACACCATCACGAGGCGAGGCTGAAACCAGACTGACCCTATCACGAGGCGGGGCTGACACCAGACTGACCCTATCACGAGGCGAGGCTGACACCAGACTGACCCCATCACGAGGCGAGGCTGACACCAGACTGACCCCATCACGAGGCGAGGCTGACACCAGATTGACCCCATCACGAGGCGAGGCTGACACCAGACAGACCCCATCACGTGGCGAGGCTGACACCAGACTGACCCCATAACTAGCGAGGCTGACAACAGACTGACACCATCACGAGGCGAGGCTGACACCAGACTGACCCCATCACGAGGCGAGGCTGACACCAGACTGACCCCATCACGAGACGAGACTGATACCAGACAGAACCCATCACGGGGCGAGGCTGACACCAGACTGACCCCATCACGAGGCGAGGCTGACACCAGATTGACTCCATCACGAGGCGAGGCTGACACGAGACTGACACCATCACGAGGCGAGACTGACACCAGACAGACCCCATCACGTGGCGAGGCTGACACCAGACTGACCCCATCACTAGCGAGGCTGACAACAGACTGACACCATCACGAGGCGAGGCTGACACCAGACTGACCCCATCACGAGGCGAGGCTGACACCAGACTGACCCCATCACGAGGCGAGGCTGACACCAGACTGACCCCATCACGGGACGAGTCTGACACCAGACTGACCCCATCACGGGACGAGGCTGACACCAGACTGACCCCATCACGAGGCGAGGCTGACACCAGACTGACCCCATCACGAGGCGAGGCTGACCCCAGACTTACCCCATCACGTGGAGAGGCTGACACCAGAATGACCCAGTCACGAGGCAAGGCTTACACCAGACAGACCCCATCACGAGGCGAGGCTGAAACCAGACTGACCCCATGACGAGGCGAGTCTGACACCAGACTGACCCCATCACGAGGCGAGGCTGACACCAGACTGACCCCATCAGGAGGCGAGGCTGACACCAGACTGACCCCATCACGAGGCGAGGCTGACACCAGACTGACACCATCACGAGGCGAGACTGACACCAGACTGACCCCATCACGAGGCGAGGCTGACACCAGACTGACACCATCACGAGGCGAGACTGACACCAGACTGACCCCATCACGAGGCAAGGCTGACACAAGACTGACCCCATCACTAGCGAGGCTGACAACAGACTGACACCATCACGAGGCGAGGCTGACACCAGACTGACCCCATCACTAAGCGAGGCTGACACCAGACTGACCCATCACGAGGCGTGGCTGACACCAGACTGACACCATCATGATGTGAGGCTGACACCAGACTGACCCCATCACGAGGCGTGGCTGACACCAGACTGACACCATCATGATGTGAGGCTGACACCAGACTGACCCCATCACGAGGCGAGGCTGACACCAGACTGACCCCATCACGAGACAAGGCTGACACCAGACTGATACTATCACGAGGCGAGGTTGACACCAGACTGACACCATCATGATGTGAGGCTGACACCAGACTGACCCCATCACTTGGCGAGACTGACACCAGACTGACCCCATCACGAGGCGAGGCTGACACCAGACTGACACCATCATGATGTGAGGCTGACACCAGACTGACCCCATCATGAGGCGAGGCTGACACCAGACTGACCCCATCACGAGGCGTGGCTGACACCAGACTGACACCATCATGATGTGAGGCTGACACCAGACTGACCCCATCACGAGGCGTGGCTGACACCAGACTGACACCATCATGATGTGAGGCTGACACCAGACTGACCCCATCACGAGGCGAGGCTGACACCAGACTGACCCCATCACGAGACGAGGCTGACACCAGACTGACACTATCACGAGGCGAGGCTGACACCAGACTGACACCATCATGATGTGAGGCTGACACCAGACTGACCCCATCACTTGGCGAGACTGACACCAGACTGACCCCATCACGAGGCGAGGCTGACACCAGACTGACACCATCATGATGTGAGGCTGACACCAGACTGACCCCATCATGATTCGAGGCTGACACCAGACTGACCCCATCACGAGGCGAGGCTTACACCAGACTGACACCATCACGAGGCGAGGCTGACACCAGATTGACACCATAACGATGTGAGGCTGACACCAGACTGACCCCTTCACGAGGCGAGGCTGACACCAGACTGACCCCATCACGAGGCGAGGCTGACACCAGACTGACACCATCATGATGTGAGGCTGACACCAGACTGACCCCATCACGAGGCGAGGTTGACACCAGACTGACACCATCACGTGGCGAGACTGACACCAGACTGACACCATCATGATGTGAGGATGACACCAGACTGACCCCATCACTAGGCGAGGCTGACACCAGACTGACCCCATCACGAGGCGAGACTGACACCAGACTGACCCCATCACGAAGCGAGGATGACACCAGACTGACCCAATCACGAGGCGAGGCTGACACCAGACTGACCCCATCACGAGGCGAGGCTGACCCCAGACTGACCCCATCACGTGGCGAGGCTGACACCAGACTGACCCCATCACGAGGCAAGGCTGACACCTGACTGACACCATCACGAGGCGAGACTCACACCAGACTGACCCCATCACGAGGCGAAGCTGACACCAGACAGACCCTATCACGTGGCGAGGCTGACACCAGACTGACCCCATCACGGGGCGAGGCTGACACCAGACTGACCCCATCATGATGTGAGGCTGACACCAGACTGAACCCATCACGAGGCGAGGCTGTCACCAGACTGACCCCATCACAAGGCGAGGCTGACACCAGACTGACTCCATCACGAGGCGAGGCTGACACCAGACTGACCCCATCACGAGGCGAGGCTGACACGAGACTGACCGCATCGTGAGGCGAGGCTGACACCAGACTGACACCATCATGATGTGAGGCTGACACCAGACTGACCCCATCACAAGGCGAGACTGACACCAGACTGACCCCATCACGAGGTGAGGCTGACACCAGACTGACACCATCACGAGGCGAGACTGACACCAGACTGGCCCCATCACTAGGCGAGACTGACACCAGACTGACCCCATCACGAGGCGAGGCTGACACCAGACTGACCCCATCATGAGGCGAGACTGACACCAGACTGACCCCATCACTAGCGAGGCTCACACCAGACTGACACCATCACGAGGCGATGCTGACACCAGACTGACCCAATCACGAGGCAAGGCTGACAGCTGACTGACACCATCACGAGGCGAGACTGACACCAGACTGACCCCATCACGAGGAGAGGCTGACACCAGACTGACCCCATCACTACCGAGGCTGACACCAGACTGACACCATCACGAGGCGAGGCTGACACCAGACTGACCCCATCACTAGCCGATGCTGACACCAGACTGACCCCATCACGAGGCGAGGCTGACACCTGACTGACACCATCACGAGGCGAGACTCACACCAGACTGACCCCATCACGAGGCGAAGCTGACACCAGACAGACCCTATCACGAGGCGAGGCTGACACCAGACTGACCCCATCACGGGGCGAGGCTGACACCAGACTGACCCCATCATGATGTGAGGCTGACACCAGACTGAACCCATCACGAGGCGAGGCTGTCACCAGACTGACCCCATCACGAGGCGAGGCTGACACCAGACTGACTCCATCACGAGGCGAGGCTGACACCAGACTGACCCCATCACGAGGCGAGGCTGACACGAGACTGACCGCATCGTGAGGCGAGGCTGACACCAGACTGACACCATCATGATGTGAGGCTGACACCAGACTGACCCCATCACAAGGCGAGACTGACACCAGACTGACCCCATCACGAGGCGAGGCTGACACCAGACTGACACCATCACGAGGCGAGACTGACACCAGACTGGCCCCATCACTAGGCGAGACTGACACCAGACTGACCCCATCACGAGGCGAGGCTGACACCAGACTGACCCCATCATGAGGCGAGACTGACACCAGACTGACCCCATCACTAGCGAGGCTCACACCAGACTGACACCATCACGAGGCGATGCTGACACCGGACTGACACCATCACGAGGCGAGACTGACACCAGACTGACCCCTTCACGAGGCGAAAATGACACCAGACAGACCCCATCACGAGGAGAGGCTGACACCATACTAACCCCATCACGAGGCGAGGCTGACACCAGACTGACCCCATCACGGGGCTAGGCTGACACCAGACTGACCCCATCATGATGTGAGGCTGACACCAGACTGACCCCATCACGAGGCGAGTCTGACACCAGACTGACCCCATCACGAGGCGAGGCTTACACCAGACTGACCCCATCACGAGGCGAGGCTGACACCAGACTGATCCCATCACGAGGCGAGGCTGACTCCAGACTGACCCCATCACGAGGCGAGGCTGACACCAGACTGACCCCATCACGAGGCGAGGCTGACACCAGACTGACACCATCATGATGTGAGGCTGTCACCAGACTGACCCCATCACTAGGCGAGACTGACACCAGACTGACCCCATCACGAGGCGAGGCTGACACCAGACTGACCCCATCATGAGGCGAGGCTGACACCAGACTGACACCATCACGATGTGAGGCTGACACCAGACTGACCCCATCACGAGGCGAGGCTGACACCAGACTGACACCATCACGAGGCGAGACTGACACCAGACTGACACCATCACGAAGCGAGACTGACAACAGACTGACCCCATCACGAGGCGAGGCTGACACCAGACTGACACCATCATGATGTGAGGCTGACACCAGACTGACCCCATCACGAGGTGAGGCTGACACCAGACTGACACCATCACGAGGCGAGGCTGACACCAGACTGACACCATAACTAGCGAGGCTGACACCAGACTGACACCATCACGAGGCGAGACTGACACCAGATTGACCCCATCACAAGGCGTGGCTGACAACAGACTGACACCATCATGATGTGAGGCTGACACCAGACTGACCCCATCACTAGGCGAGGCTGACACCAGACTGACCCCATCACGAGGCGAGACTGACACCAGACTGACCCCATCACGAGGCGAGGCTGACACCAGACTGACCCCATCATGAGGCGAGACTGACACCAGACTGACCCCATCACGGGACGAGTCTGACACCAGACTGATCCCATCACGGGACGAGGCTGACACCAGACTGACCCCATCACGAGGCGAGGCTGACACCAGACTGACCCCATCACGAGGCGAGGCTGACACCAAACTTACACCATCACGAGGCGAGGCTGACACCAGACTGACCCCATCACGGGGCGAGGCTGACACCAGACTGACTCCATCACGAGGCGAGGCTGACACCAGACTGACCCCATCACGAGGCGAGGATGACACCAGACTGACCCCATCACGAGGCGAGACTGACACCAGACTGACCCCATCACGAGGCGAGGCTGACACCAGACTGACCCCATCACTAGCGAGGCTGACAACAGACTGACACCATCACGAGGCGAGGCTGACACCAGACTGACCCCATCACGAGGCGAGGCTGACACCAGACTGACCCATCACGAGGCGAGGCTGACACCAGACTGACCCCATCACGAGGCGAGACTGACACTAGACTGACACCATCACGAGGCGAGGCTGACACCAGACTGACCCCATCACGAGGCGAGACTGCCACCAGACTGACCCCATCACGAGGCGAGGCTGACACCAGACTGACCCCATCACTAGCGAGGCTGACAATAGACTGACACCATCACGAGGCGAGGCTGACACGAGACTGACACCATCATGATGTGAGGCTGACACAAGACTGACCCCATCACGAGGCGAGACTGACACCAGACTGACCCCATCACTAGGCGAGGCTGACACCAGACTGACCCCATCACGAGGCGAGGCTGACACCAGACTGACCCCATCACTAGGCGAGGCTGACACGAGACTGACACCATCATGATGTGAGGCTGACACCAGACAGACCCCGTCACGAGACGAGACTGACACCAGACTGACCCCATCACGAGGCGTGGCTGACACCAGACTGACACCATCATGATGTGAGGCTGACACCAGACTGACCCCATCACGAGGCGAGACTGACACCAGACTGACCCCATCACGAGGCGAGGCTGACACCAGACTGACACCATCACGAGGCGAGACTGACACCAGACTGACCCCATCACGAGGCGAGGCTGACACCAGACTGACCCCATCACTAGCGAGGCTGACAACAGACTGACCCCATCACGAGGCGAGGCTGACACCAGACTGACCCCATCACGAGGCGAGGCTGACACCAGACTGACCCATCACGAGGCGAGGCTGACACCAGACTGACACCATCACGAGGCGAGACTGACACCAGACAGAACCCATCACGGGGCGAGGCTGACACCAGACTGACCCCATCACGAGGCGTGGCTGACACCAGACTGACACCATCATGATGTGAGGCTGACACCAGACAGACCCCGTCATGAGGCGAGACTGACACCAGACTGACCCCATCACGAGGCGTGGCTGACACAAGACTGACACGATCATGATGTGAGGCTGACAACAGACTGACCCCATCACGAGGCGAGGCTGACACCAGACTGACACCATCATGATGTGAGGCTGACACCAGACTGACCCCATCACGAGGCGAGGCTGACACCAGACTGATCCCATCACGAGACGAGGCTGACACCAGACTGACACCATCACGAGGCGAGGCTGACACCAGACTGACACCATCACGATGTGAGGCTGACACCAGACTGACCCCTTCACGAGGCGAGGCTGACACCAGACTGACCCCATCACGAGGCGAGGCTGACACCAGACTGACACCATCATGATGTGAGGCTGACACCAGACTGACCCCATCACTAGGCGAGGCTGACACCAGACTGACCCCATCATAGGCGAGGCTGACACCAGACTGACACCATCACGAGTCGAGATTGACACAAGACTGACACCATCAAGATGTGAGGCTGACACCAGACTGACCCCATCACGAGGCGAGGCTGACACCAGACTGACCACATCACGAGGCGAGGCTGACATCAGACTGACACCATCACTAGGCGAGACTGACACCAGACTGACCCCATCACGAGGCGAGGCTGACACCAGACTGACACCATCACGAGGCGAGACTGACACCAGACTGACACCATCACGAGGCGAGACTGACACCAGACTGACCCCATCACGAGTCGAGACTGACACCAGACTGACCCCATCACGAGGCGAGACTGACACCAGACTGACCCCATCACGAGGCGAGACTGACACCAGACTGACCCCATCACGGGGCAAGACTGACACCAGACTGACCCCATCACGAGGCGAGGCTGACACCAGACTGAGCCCATCACGGGACGAGTCTGACACCAGACTGACCCCATCACGGGACGAGGCTGACACCAGACTGACCCCATCACGAGGCGAGGCTGACCCCAGACTGACCCCATCACGTGGCGAGGCTGACACCAGAATGACCCCGTCACGAGGCAAGGCTGACACCAGACAGACCCCATCACGAGGCGGGGCTGACACCAGACGGACCCCATCACGAGGCGAGGCTGACACCAAACTTACACCATCACGAGGCAAGGCTGACACCAGACTGACGCAATCACAGGGCGAGGCTGAAGCCAGACTGACCCCATCACGAGGCGAGGCTGACACCAGACTGACCCCATGACGAGGCGAGGCTGACACCAGACTGACCCCATCACGAGGCGAGGCTGACACCAGACTGACCCCATCAGGAGGCGAGGCTGACACCAGACTGACCCCATCACGAGGCGAGGCTGACACCAGACTGACACCATCACGAGGCGAGACTGACACCAGACTGACCCCATCACGAGGCGAGGCTGACACCAGACTGACCCATCACGAGGCGAGGCTGACACCAGACTGACCCCATCACGAGGCGAGACTGACACCAGACAGACCCCATCACGAGGCGTGGCTGACACCAGACTGACCCCATCACTAGCGAGGCTGACAACAGACTGAAACCTTAACGAGGCGAGGCTGACACCAGACTGACCCCATCACGAGGCGAGGCTGACACCAGACTGACCCATCACGAGGCGAGGCTGACACCAGACTGACCCCATCACGAGGCGAGACTGACACCAGACAGACCCCATCACGGGGCGAGGCTGACACCAGACTGACACCATCATGATGTGAGGCTGACACCAGACTGACCCCATCACGAGGCGAGACTGACACCAGACTGACCCGATCACGAGGCGAGGCTGACACCAGACTGACCCCATCACGAGGCGAGGCTGACACCAGACTGACCCGATCACTTGGCGAGGCTGACACCAGACTGACCCCATCACGAGACGAGGCTGACACCAGACTGACACCATCACGAGGCAAGGCTGACACCAGACTGACACCAT
Organism: Staurois parvus; assembly: GCF_062004578.1. Lineage (NCBI taxonomy): Eukaryota > Metazoa > Chordata > Amphibia > Anura > Ranidae > Staurois > Staurois parvus. Next base: position 904,503 of record NW_028320161.1, read on the forward strand.
CATGATGTGAGGCTGACACCAGACTGACCCCATCACTTGGCGAGACTGACACCAGACTGACCCCATCACGAGGCGAGGCTGACACCAGACTGACCCCATCACGAGGCGAGGCTGACACCAGACTGACACCATCACGAGGCGAGGCTGACACCAGACTGACACCATCACGATGTGAGGCTGACACCAGACTGACCCCTTCACGAGGCGAGGCTGACACCAGACTGACCCCATCACGAGGCGAGGCTGACACCAGACTGACACCATCATGATGTGAGGCTGACACCAGACTGACCCCATCACGAGGCGAGGTTGACACCAGACTGACACCATCACGTGGCGAGACTGACACCAGACTGACACCATCATGATGTGAGGCTGACACCAGACTGGCCCCATCACGAGGCGAGGCTGACACCAGACTGACACCATCACGAGTCGAGATTGACACAAGACTGACACCATCAAGATGTGAGGCTGACACCAGACTGACCCCATCACGAGGCGAGGCTGACACCAGACTGACCACATCACGAGGCGAGGCTGACACCAGACTGACACCATCACGAGGCGAGACTGACACCAGACTGACACCATCACGAAGCGAGGCTGACACCAGACTGACCCCATCACGAGGCGAGGCTGACACCAGACTGACCCCATCACGAGGCGAGGCTGACCCCAGACTGACCCCATCACGTGGCGAGGCTGACACCAGACTGACCCCGTCACGAGGCAAGGCTGACACCAGACTGACCCCATCACGAGGCGGGGCTGACACCAGACTGACCCCATCACGAGGCGAGGCTGACACCAAACTTACACCATCACGAGGCGAGGCTGACACCAGACTGACCCCATCACGAGGCGAGGCTGACACCAGACTGACCCCATCACGAGGCGCGTCTGACACCAGACTGACCCCATCACGAGGCGAGGCTGACACCAGACTGACCCCATCACGTGGCGAGGCTGACAACAGACTGACACCATCACGAGGCGAGGCTGACACCAGACTGACCCCATCATGAGGCGAGGCTGACACCAGACTGACCCATCACGAGGCGAGGCTGACACCAGACTGACCCCATCACGAAGCGAGACTGACACCAGACTGACCCCATCATGGGGCGAGGCTGACACCAGACTGACCCCATCACGAGGCGAGACTGACACTAGATTGACCCCATCACGAGGCGTGGCTGACACCAGACTGACACCATCAGGATGTGAGGCTGACACCAGACTGACCCCATCACGAGGCGAGACTGACACCAGACTGACACCATCACGAAGCGAGGCTGACACCAGACTGACCCCATCACGAGGCGAGGCTGACACCAGACTGACCCCATCACGAGGCGAGGCTGACCCCAGACTGACCCCATCACGTGGCGAGGCTGACACCAGACTGACCCCATCACGAGGCAAGGCTGACACCAGACTGACCCCATCACGAGGCGGGGCTGACACCAGACTGACCCCATCACGAGGCGAGGCTGACACCAAACTTACACCATCACGAGGCGAGGCTGACACCAGACTGACCCCATCACGAGGCGAGGCTGACACCAGACTGACCCCATCACGAGGCGCGGCTGACACCAGACTGACCCCATCACGAGGCGAGGCTGACACCAGACTGACCCCATCACGTGGCGAGGCTGACAACAGACTGACACCATCACGAGGCGAGGCTGACACCAGACTGACCCCATCATGAGGCGAGGCTGACACCAGACTGACCCATCACGAGGCGAGGCTGACACCAGACTGACCCCATCACGAAGCGAGACTGACACCAGACTGACCCCATCATGGGGCGAGGCTGACACCAGACTGACCCCATCACGAGGCGAGACTGACACTAGATTGACCCCATCACGAGGCGTGGCTGACACCAGACTGACACCATCATGATGTGAGGCTGACACCAGACTGACCCCATCACGAGGCGAGGCTGACACCAGACTGACCACATCACGAGACAAGACTGACACCAGACTGACCCCATCACGAGGCGAGGCTGACACCAGACTGACCCCATCACGAGGCGAGGCTGACACCAGACTGACCCCATCACTAGGCAAGGCTGACACCAGACTGACCCCATCACGAGGCGAGGCTGACACCAGACTGACACCATCATGATGTGAGGCTGACACCAGACTGACCCCATCACTAGGCGAGGCTGACACCAGACTGACCCCATCACGAGGCGAGACTGACACCAGACTGACCCCATCACGAGGCGAGGCTGACACCAGACTGACCCCATCACTGGCGAGGCTGACAACAGACTGACACCATCACGAGGCGAGGCTGACACCACACTGACCCCATCACGAGGCGAGGCTGACACCAGACTGACCCATCACGAGGCGAGGCTGACACCAGACTGACCCCATCACGAGGCGAGACTGACACCAGACAGACCCCATCACGGGGCGAGGCTGACACCAGACTGACCCCATCACGAGGCGAGACTGACACCAGACTGACCCCATCACGAGGCGTGGCTGACACGAGACTGACACCATCATGATGTGAGGCTGACACAAGACTGACCCCATCACGAGGCGAGGCTGACACCAGACTGACCCATCACGAGGCGAGGCTGACACCAGACTGACCCCATCACGAGGCGAGACTGACACCAGACAGACCCCATCACGGGGCGAGGCTGACACCAGACTGACACCATCATGATGTGAGGCTGACACCAGACTGACCCCATCACGAGGCGAGACTGACACCAGACTGACCCGATCACGAGGCGAGGCTGACACCAGACTGACCCCATCACGAGGCGAGGCTGACACCAGACTGACCCGATCACTTGGCGAGGCTGACACCAGACTGACCCCATCACGAGACGAGGCTGACACCAGACTGACACCATCACGAGGCAAGGCTGACACCAGACTGACACCATCATGATGTGAGGCTGACACCAGACTGACCCCATCACTTGGCGAGACTGACACCAGACTGACCCCATCACGAGGCGAGGCTGACACCAGACTGACCCCATCACGAGGCGAGGCTGACACCAGACTGACACCATCACGAGGCGAGGCTGACACCAGACTGACACCATCACGATGTGAGGCTGACACCAGACTGACCCCTTCACGAGGCGAGGCTGACACCAGACTGACCCCATCACGAGGCGAGGCTGACACCAGACTGACACCATCATGATGTGAGGCTGACACCAGACTGACCCCATCACGAGGCGAGGTTGACACCAGACTGACACCATCACGTGGCGAGACTGACACCAGACTGACACCATCATGATGTGAGGCTGACACCAGACTGGCCCCATCACGAGGCGAGGCTGACACCAGACTGACACCATCACGAGTCGAGATTGACACAAGACTGACACCATCAAGATGTGAGGCTGACACCAGACTGACCCCATCACGAGGCGAGGCTGACACCAGACTGACCACATCACGAGGCGAGGCTGACACCAGACTGACACCATCACGAGGCGAGACTGACACCAGACTGACACCATCACGAAGCGAGGCTGACACCAGACTGACCCCATCACGAGGCGAGGCTGACACCAGACTGACCCCATCACGAGGCGAGGCTGACCCCAGACTGACCCCATCACGTGGCGAGGCTGACACCAGACTGACCCCCTCACGAGGCAAGGCTGACACCAGACTGACCCCATCACGAGGCGGGGCTGACACCAGACTGACCCCATCACGAGGCGAGGCTGACACCAAACTTACACCATCACGAGGCGAGGCTGACACCAGACTGACCCCATCACGAGGCGAGGCTGACACCAGACTGACCCCATCACGAGGCGCGGCTGACACCAGACTGACCCCATCACGAGGCGAGGCTGACACCAGACTGACCCCATCACGTGGCGAGGCTGACAACAGACTGACACCATCACGAGGCGAGGCTGACACCAGACTGACCCCATCATGAGGCGAGGCTGACACCAGACTGACCCATCACGAGGCGAGGCTGACACCAGACTGACCCCATCACGAAGCGAGACTGACACCAGACTGACCCCATCATGGGGCGAGGCTGACACCAGACTGACCCCATCACGAGGCGAGACTGACACTAGATTGACCCCATCACGAGGCGTGGCTGACACCAGACTGACACCATCAGGATGTGAGGCTGACACCAGACTGACCCCATCACGAGGCGAGACTGACACCAGACTGACACCATCACGAAGCGAGGCTGACACCAGACTGACCCCATCACGAGGCGAGGCTGACACCAGACTGACCCCATCACGAGGCGAGGCTGACCCCAGACTGACCCCATCACGTGGCGAGGCTGACACCAGACTGACCCCGTCACGAGGCAAGGCTGACACCAGACTGACCCCATCACGAGGCGGGGCTGACACCAGACTGACCCCATCACGAGGCGAGGCTGACACCAAACTTACACCATCACGAGGCGAGGCTGACACCAGACTGACCCCATCACGAGGCGAGGCTGACACCAGACTGACCCCATCACGAGGCGCGGCTGACACCAGACTGACCCCATCACGAGGCGAGGCTGACACCAGACTGACCCCATCACGTGGCGAGGCTGACAACAGACTGACACCATCACGAGGCGAGGCTGACACCAGACTGACCCCATCATGAGGCGAGGCTGACACCAGACTGACCCATCACGAGGCGAGGCTGACACCAGACTGACCCCATCACGAATCGAGACTGACACCAGACTGACCCCATCATGGGGCGAGGCTGACACCAGACTGACCCCATCACGAGGCGAGACTGACACTAGATTGACCCCATCACGAGGCGTGGCTGACACCAGACTGACACCATCATGATGTGAGGCTGACACCAGACTGACCCCATCACGAGGCGAGGCTGACACCAGACTGACCACATCACGAGACAAGACTGACACCAGACTGACCCCATCACGAGGCGAGGCTGACACCAGACTGACCCCATCACGAGGCGAGGCTGACACCAGACTGACCCCATCACTAGGCAAGGCTGACACCAGACTGACCCCATCACGAGGCGAGGCTGACACCAGACTGACACCATCATGATGTGAGGCTGACACCAGACTGACCCCATCACTAGGCGAGGCTGACACCAGACTGACCCCATCACGAGGCGAGGCTGACACCAGACTGACCCCATCACTGGCGAGGCTGACAACAGACTGACACCATCACGAGGCGAAGCTGACACCACACTGACCCCATCACGAGGCGAGGCTGACACCAGACTGACCCATCACGAGGCGAGGCTGACACCAGACTGACCCCATCACGAGGCGAGACTGACACCAGACAGACCCCATCACGGGGCGAGGCTGACACCAGACTGACCCCATCACGAGGCGAGACTGACACCAGACTGACCCCATCACGAGGCGTGGCTGACACGAGACTGACACCATCATGATGTGAGGCTGACACAAGACTGACCCCATCACGAGGCGAGGCTGACACCAGACTGACCCCATCACGAGGCGAGGCTGACACCAGACTGACCCCATCACTAGGCGAGGCCGACACCAGACTGACCCCATCACGAGGCGAGGCTGACACCAGACTGACACCATCACGAGGCGAGGCTGACACCAGACTGACACCATCACGATGTGAGGCTGACACCAGACTGACCCCATCACGAGGCAAGGCTGACACGAGACTGACCCCATCACGAGGCGAGGCTGACACCAGACTGACACCATCATGATGTGAGGCTGACACCAGACTGACCCCATCATGAGGCGAGGTTGACACCAGACTGACACCATCACGTGGCGAGACTGACACCAGACTGACACCATCATGATGTGAGGCTGACACCAGACTGACCCCATCACTAGGCGAGGCTGACACCAGACTGACCCCATCACGAGGCGAGGCTGACACCAGACTGACACCATCACGAGTTGAGGCTGACACAAGACTGACACCATCAAGATGTGAGGCTGACACCAGACTGACCCCATCACGAGGCGAGGCTGACACCAGACTGACCCCATCACGAGGCGAGGCTGACACCAGACTGACCCCATCACGAGGCGAGGCTGACACCAGACTGACACCATCACGATGTGAGGCTGACACCAGACTAACCCCATCACGAGGCGAGGCTGACACCAGACTGACCCCATCACGAGGCGAGGCTGACACCAGACTGACACCATCACGAGGCGAGACTGACACCAGACTGACACCATAATGAAGCGAGACTGACACCAGACTGACCCCATCACGAGGCGAGGCTGACACCAGACTGACCCCATCACGAGGCGAGGCTGACACCAGACTGACCCCATCACGAGGCGAGGCTGACACCAGACTGACCCCATCACGAGGCGAGGCTGACACCAGACTGACCCCATCACGAGGCGAGGCTGACACCAGACTGACCCCATCACGTGGCGAGGCTGACAACAGACTGACACCATCACGAGGCGAGGCTGACACCAGACTGATCCCATCACGAGGCGAGGCTGACACCAAACTGACCCATCACGAGGCGAGGCTGACACCAGACTGACCCCAACACGAGGCGAGACTGACACCAGACTGACCCCATCACGAGGCGAGGCTGATACCAGACTGACCCCATCACGGGACGAGTCTGACACCAGACTGACCCCATCACGGGACGAGGCTGACACCAGACTGACCCCATCACGAGGCGAGGCTGACACCAGACTGACCCCATCACGAGGCGAGGCTGACCCCAGACTGACCCCATCACGAGGCGGGGCTGACACCAGACTGACCCCATCACGAGGCGAGGCTGACACCAAACTTACACCATCACGAGGCGAGGCTGACACCAGACTGACCCCATCACGAGGCGAGGCTGACACCAGACTGACACCATCATGATGTGAGGTTGACACCAGACTGACACAATCACGTGGCGAGACTGACACCATCATGATGTGATGCTGAAACCATACTGACCCCATCACTAGGCGAGGCTGACACCAGACTGACACCATCACGAGTCGAGACTGACACAAGACTGACACCATCATGATGTGAGGCTGACACCAGACTGACCCCATCACGAGGCGAGGCTGACACCAGACTGACACCATCACGAGGCGAGGCTGACACCAGACTGACACCATAACTAGCGAGGCTGACACCAGACTGACACCATCACGTGGCGAGGCTGACACCATACTGACCCATCACGAGGCGAGGCTGACACCAGACTGACCCATCATGAAGCGAGACTGACACAAGACTGACCCCATCACGGGGCGAGGCTGACACCAGACTGACTCCATCACGAGGCGAGGCTGACACCAGACTGACCCCATAATGAAGCGAGGCTGACACCAGACTGACCCCATCACGAGGCGAGGCTGACACCAGACTGACACCATCACGATGTGAGGCTGACACCAGATTGACCCCATCACGAGGCGAGACTGACACTAGATTGACCCCATCACGATTCGTGGCTGACACCAGACTGACACCATCATGATGTGAGGCTGACACCAGATTGACCCCATCACGAGGCGAGACTGACACTAGATTGACCCCATCACGATTCGTGGCTGACACCAGACTGACACCATCATGATGTGAGGCTGACACCAGACTGACCCCATTACGAGGCGAGGCTGACACCAGACTGACCACATCACGAGACGAGACTGACACCAGACTGACCCCATCACGAGGCGAGGCTGACACCAGACTGACTCCATCACGAGGCGAGGCTGACACCAGACTGACCCCATCATGAAGCGAGGCTGACACCAGACTGACCCCATCACGAGGCGAGGCTGACACCAGACTGACACCATCACGATGTGAGGCTGACACCAGATTGACCCCATCACGAGGTGAGGCTGACACAAGACTGACCCCATCACTAGGCGAGACTGAAACCAGACTGACCCCATCACGAGGCGAGGCTGACACCAGACTGACCCCATCACGAGGCGAGACTGACACCAGACTGACCCCATCACGAGGCGAAGCTGACACCAGACTGACACCATCATGATGTGAGGCTGACACCAGTCTGACCCCATCACGAGGCGAGGCTGACACAAGACTGACCCCATCACGAGGCGAGACTGACACCAGACTGACCCCATCACGAGGCGAGGCTGACACCAGACTGACCCCATCACGAGGCTAGGCTGACACCAGACTGACACCATCACGAGGCGAGACTGACACCAGATTGACCCCATCACGAGGCGAGACTGACACCAGACTGACCCCATCATGAGGCGAGACTGACACCAGACTGACCCATCACGAGGCGAGGCTGACACCAGACTGACCCCATCACGAGGCGAGGCTGACACCAGACTGACACCATCATGATGTGAGGTTGACACCAGACTGACACCATCACGTGGCGAGACTGACACCATCATGATGTGAGGCTGAAACCAGACTGACCCCATCACTAGGCGAGGCTGACACCAGACTAACACCATCACGAGTCGAGACTGACACAAGACTGACACCATCATGATATGAGGCTGACACCAGACTGACCCCATCACGAGGCGAGGCTGACACCAGACTGACACCATCACGAGGCGAGGCTGACACCAGACTGACACCATAACTAGCGAGGCTGACACCAGACTGACACCATCACGTGGCGAGGCTGACACCATACTGACCCATCACGAGGCGAGGCTGACACCAGACTGACCCATCATGAAGCGAGACTGACACAAGACTGACCCCATCACGGGGCGAGGCTGACACCAGACTGACCCCATCACGAGGCGAGACTGACACTAGATTGACCCCATCACGATTCGTGGCTGACACCAGACTGACACCATCATGATGTGAGGCTGACACCAGACTGACCCCATTACGAGGCGAGGCTGACACCAGACTGACCACATCACGAGACGAGACTGACACCAGACTGACCCCATCACGAGGCGAGGCTGACACCAGACTGACTCCATCACGAGGCGAGGCTGACACCAGACTGACCCCATCATGAAGCGAGGCTGACACCAGACTGACCCCATCACGAGGCGAGGCTGACACCAGACTGACACCATCACGATGTGAGGCTTACACCAGATTGACCCCATCACGAGGTGAGGCTGACACAAGACTGACCCCATCACTAGGCGAGACTGAAACCAGACTGACCCCATCACGAGGCGAGGCTGACACCAGACTGACCCCATCACGAGGCGAGACTGACACCAGACTGACCCCATCACGAGGCGAAGCTGACACCAGACTGACACCATCATGATGTGAGGCTGACACCAGTCTGACCCCATCACGAGGCGAGGCTGACACAAGACTGACCCCATCACGAGGCGAGACTGACACCAGACTGACCCCATCACGAGGCGAGGCTGACACCAGACTGACCCCATCACGAGGCTAGGCTGACACCAGACTGACACCATCACGAGGCGAGACTGACACCAGATTGACCCCATCACGAGGCGAGACTGACACCAGACTGACCCCATCATGAGGCGAGACTGACACCAGACTGACCCCATCACGGGACGACTCTGACTCCAGACTGACCCCATCACGAGGCGAGGCTGACACCAGACTGACCCCATCACGAGGCGAGGCTGACCCCAGACTGACCCCATCACGTGGCGAGGCTGACACCAGAATGACCCCGTCACGAGGCAAGGCTGACACCAGACATACCCCATCACGAGGCGGGGCTGACACCAGACTGACCCCATCACGAGGCGAGGCTGACACCAAACTTACACCATCACGAGGCGAGGCTGACACCAGACTGACGCCATCACGGGGCGAGGCTGACGCCAGACTGACCCCATCACGAGGTGAGGCTGACACCAGACTGACCCTATCACGAGGCGAGGCTGACACCAGACTGACCCCATCACGAGGCGAGACTGACACCAGACTGACCCCATCACGAGGCGAAGCTGACACCAGACTGACACCATCATGATGTGAGGCTGACACCAGTCTGACCCCATCACGAGGCGAGGCTGACACAAGACTGACCCCATCACGAGGCGAGACTGACACCAGACTGACCCCATCACGAGGCGAGGCTGACACCAGACTGACCCCATCACGAGGCTAGGCTGACACCAGACTGACACCATCACGAGGCGAGACTGACACCAGATTGACCCCATCACGAGGCGAGACTGACACCAGACTGACCCCATCATGAGGCGAGCCTGACACCAGACTGACCCCATCACGAGGCGAGACTGACACCAGACTGACCCCATCACGGGGCGAGACTGACACCAGACTGACCCCATCATGAGGCGAGGCTGACACCAGACTGACCCCATCACGGGACGACTCTGACTCCAGACTGACCCCATCACGGGACGAGGCTGACACCAGACTGACCCCATCACGAGGCGAGGCTGACACCAGACTGACCCCATCACGAGGCGAGGCTGACCCCAGACTGACCCCATCACGTGGCGAGGCTGACACCAGAATGACCCCGTCACGAGGCAAGGCTGACACCAGACAGACCCCATCACGAGGCGGGGCTGACACCAGACTGACCCCATCACGAGGCGAGGCTGACACCAAACTTACACCATCACGAGGCGAGGCTGACACCAGACTGACGCCATCACGGGGCGAGGCTGACGCCAGACTGACCCCATCACGAGGCGAGGCTGACACCAGACTGACCCCATCACGAGGCGAGGCTGACACCAGACTGACACCATCACGAGGCGAGACTGACACCAGACTGACCCCATCACGAGGCGAGGCTGACACCAGACTGACACCATCATGAGGCGAGACTGACACCAGACTGACCCCATCACGAGGCGAGGCTGACACCAGACTGACCACATCACTAGCGAGGCTGACAACAGACTGACACCATCACGAGGCGAGGCTGACACCAGACTGACCCCATCACGAGGCGAGGCTGACACCAGACTGACCCATCACGAGGCGAGGCTGACACCAGACTGACCCCATCACGAGGCGAGGCTGACACCAGACTGACCCCATCACGAGGCGTGGCTGACACCAGACTGACACCATCATGATGTGAGGCTGACACCAGACAGACCCCGTCACGAGGCGAGACTGACACCAGACTCACCCCATCACGAGGCGAGGCTGACACCAGACTGACCCCATCACGAGGCGAGGCTGACACCAGACTGACCCCATCACTAGGCGAGGCTGACACCAGACTGACACCATCACGAGACGAGGCTGACACCAGACTGACACCATCACGAGGCGAGGCTGACACCAGACTGACACCATCATGATGTGAGGCTGACACCAGACTGACCCCATCACTTGGCGAGACTGACACCAGTCTGACCACATCACGAGGCGAGGTTGACACCAGACTGACACCATCATGATGTGAGGCTGACACCAGACTGACCCCATCACGAGGCGAGGCTGACACCAGACTGACCCCATCACGAGACGAGGCTGACACCAGACTGACACCATCACGAGGCGAGGCTGACACCAGACTGACACCATCATGATGTGAGGCTGACACCAGACTGACCCCATCATTTGGCGAGACTGACACCAGACTGACCCCATCACGAGGCGAGGCTGACACCAGACTGACACCATCATGATGTGAGGCTGACACCAGACTGACCCCATCACGAGGCGAGGCTGACACAAGACTGACCCCATCACTAGGCGAGACTGAAACCAGACTGACCCCATCACGAGGCGAGGCTGACACCAGACTGACCCCATCACGAGGCGAGACTGACACCAGACTGACCCCATCACGAGGCGAAGCTGACACCAGACTGACACCATCATGATGTGAGGCTGACACCAGTCTGACCCCATCACGAGGCGAGGCTGACACAAGACTGACCCCATCACGAGGCGAGACTGACACCAGACTGACCCCATCACGAGGCGAGGCTGACACCAGACTGACCCCATCACGAGGCTAGGCTGACTCCAGACTGACACCATCACGAGGCGAGACTGACACCAGATTGACCCCATCACGAGGCGAGACTGACACCAGACTGACCCCATCATGAGGCGAGACTGACACCAGACTGACCCCATCACGGGACGACTCTGACTCCAGACTGACCCCATCACGAGGCGAGGCTGACACCAGACTGACCCCATCACGAGGCGAGGCTGACCCCAGACTGACCCCATCACGTGGCGAGGCTGACACCAGAATGACCCCGTCACGAGGCAAGGCTGACACCAGACATACCCCATCACGAGGCGGGGCTGACACCAGACTGACCCCATCACGAGGCGAGGCTGACACCAAACTTACACCATCACGAGGCGAGGCTGACACCAGACTGACGCCATCACGGGGCGAGGCTGACGCCAGACTGACCCCATCACGAGGCGAGGCTGACACCAGACTGACCCTATCACGAGGCGAGGCTGACACCAGACTGACCCCATCACGAGGCGAGACTGACACCAGACTGACCCCATCACGAGGCGAAGCTGACACCAGACTGACACCATCATGATGTGAGGCTGACACCAGTCTGACCCCATCACGAGGCGAGGCTGACACAAGACTGACCCCATCACGAGGCGAGACTGACACCAGACTGACCCCATCACGAGGCGAGGCTGACACCAGACTGACCCCATCACGAGGCTAGGCTGACACCAGACTGACACCATCACGAAGCGAGACTGACACCAGATTGACCCCATCACGAGGCGAGACTGACACCAGACTGACCCCATCATGAGACGAGCCTGACACCAGACTGACCCCATCACAAGGCGAGACTGACACCAGACTGACCCCATCACGGGGCGAGACTGACACCAGACTGACCCCATCATGAGGCGAGGCTGACACCAGACTGACCCCATCACGGGACGACTCTGACTCCAGACTGACCCCATCACGGGACGAGGCTGACACCAGACTGACCCCATCACGAGGCGAGGCTGACACCAGACTGACCCCATCACGAGGCGAGGCTGACCCCAGACTGACCCCATCACGTGGCGAGGCTGACACCAGAATGACCCCGTCACGAGGCAAGGCTGACACCAGACAGACCCCATCACGAGGCGGGGCTGACACCAGACTGACCCCATCACGAGGCGAGGCTGACACCAAACTTACACCATCACGAGGCGAGGCTGACACCAGACTGACGCCATCACGGGGCGAGGCTGACACCAGACTGACCCCATCACGAGGCGAGGCTGACACCAGACTGACCCATCACGAGGCGAGGCTGACACCAGACTGACCCCATCACGAGGCGAGGCTGACACCAGACTGACCCCATCACGAGGCGTGGCTGACACCAGACTGACACCATCATGATGTGAGGCTGACACCAGACAGACCCCGTCACGAGGCGAGACTGACACCAGACTCACCCCATCACGAGGCGAGGCTGACACCAGACTGACCCCATCACGAGGCGAGGCTGACACCAGACTGACCCCATCACTAGGCGAGGCTGACACCAGACTGACACCATCACGAGACGAGGCTGACACCAGACTGACACCATCACGAGGCGAGGCTGACACCAGACTGACACCATCATGATGTGAGGCTGACACCAGACTGACCCCATCACTTGGCGAGACTGACACCAGTCTGACCACATCACGAGGCGAGGTTGACACCAGACTGACACCATCATGATGTGAGGCTGACACCAGACTGACCCCATCACGAGGCGAGGCTGACACCAGACTGACCCCATCACGAGACGAGGCTGACACCAGACTGACACCATCACGAGGCGAGGCTGACACCAGACTGACACCATCATGATGTGAGGCTGACACCAGACTGACCCCATCATTTGGCGAGACTGACACCAGACTGACCCCATCACGAGGCGAGGCTGACACCAGACTGACACCATCATGATGTGAGGCTGACACCAGACTGACCCCATCACGAGGCGAGGCTGACACAAGACTGACCCCATCACTAGGCGAGACTGAAACCAGACTGACCCCATCACGAGGCGAGGCTGACACCAGACTGACCCCATCACGAGGCGAGACTGACACCAGACTGACCCCATCACGAGGCGAAGCTGACACCAGACTGACACCATCATGATGTGAGGCTGACACCAGTCTGACCCCATCACGAGGCGAGGCTGACACAAGACTGACCCCATCACGAGGCGAGACTGACACCAGACTGACCCCATCACGAGGCGAGGCTGACACCAGACTGACCCCATCACGAGGCTAGGCTGACTCCAGACTGACACCATCACGAGGCGAGACTGACACCAGATTGACCCCATCACGAGGCGAGACTGACACCAGACTGACCCCATCATGAGGCGAGACTGACACCAGACTGACCCCATCACGGGACGACTCTGACTCCAGACTGACCCCATCACGAGGCGAGGCTGACACCAGACTGACCCCATCACGAGGCGAGGCTGACCCCAGACTGACCCCATCACGTGGCGAGGCTGACACCAGAATGACCCCGTCACGAGGCAAGGCTGACACCAGACATACCCCATCACGAGGCGGGGCTGACACCAGACTGACCCCATCACGAGGCGAGGCTGACACCAAACTTACACCATCACGAGGCGAGGCTGACACCAGACTGACGCCATCACGGGGCGAGGCTGACGCCAGACTGACCCCATCACGAGGCGAGGCTGACACCAGACTGACCCTATCACGAGGCGAGGCTGACACCAGACTGACCCCATCACGAGGCGAGACTGACACCAGACTGACCCCATCACGAGGCGAAGCTGACACCAGACTGACACCATCATGATGTGAGGCTGACACCAGTCTGACCCCATCACGAGGCGAGGCTGACACAAGACTGACCCCATCACGAGGCGAGACTGACACCAGACTGACCCCATCACGAGGCGAGGCTGACACCAGACTGACCCCATCACGAGGCTAGGCTGACACCAGACTGACACCATCACGAAGCGAGACTGACACCAGATTGACCCCATCACGAGGCGAGACTGACACCAGACTGACCCCATCATGAGACGAGCCTGACACCAGACTGACCCCATCACAAGGCGAGACTGACACCAGACTGACCCCATCACGGGGCGAGACTGACACCAGACTGACCCCATCATGAGGCGAGGCTGACACCAGACTGACCCCATCACGGGACGACTCTGACTCCAGACTGACCCCATCACGGGACGAGGCTGACACCAGACTGACCCCATCACGAGGCGAGGCTGACACCAGACTGACCCCATCACGAGGCGAGGCTGACCCCAGACTGACCCCATCACGTGGCGAGGCTGACACCAGAATGACCCCGTCACGAGGCAAGGCTGACACCAGACAGACCCCATCACGAGGCGGGGCTGACACCAGACTGACCCCATCACGAGGCGAGGCTGACACCAAACTTACACCATCACGAGGCGAGGCTGACACCAGACTGACGCCATCACGGGGCGAGGCTGACGCCAGACTGACCCCATCACGAGGCGAGGCTGACACCAGACTGACCCCATCACGAGGCGAGGCTGACACCAGACTGACACCATCACGAGGCGAGACTGACACCAGACTGACCCCATCACGAGGCGAGGCTGACACCAGACTGACACAATCATGAGGCGAGACTGACACCAGACTGACCCCATCACGAGGCGAGGCTGACACCAGACTGACCACATCACTAGCGAGGCTGACAACAGACTGACACCATCACGAGGCGAGGCTGACACCAGACTGACCCCATCACGAGGCGAGGCTGACACCAGACTGACCCATCACGAGGCGAGGCTGACACCAGACTGACCCCATCACGAGGCGAGGCTGACACCAGACTGACCCCATCACGAGGCGTGGCTGACACCAGACTGACACCATCATGATGTGAGGCTGACACCAGACAGACCCCGTCACGAGGCGAGACTGACACCAGACTCACCCCATCACGAGGCGAGGCTGACACCAGACTGACCCCATCACGAGGCGAGGCTGACACCAGACTGACCCCATCACTAGGCGAGGCTGACACAAGACTGACCCCATCACGAGACGAGGCTGACACCAGACTGACACCATCACGAGGCGAGGCTGACACCAGACTGACACCATCATGATGTGAGGCTGACACCAGACTGACCCCATCACTTGGCGAGACTGACACCAGTCTGACCACATCACGAGGCGAGGTTGACACCAGACTGACACCATCATGATGTGAGGCTGACACCAGACTGACCCCATCACGAGGCGAGGCTGACACCAGACTGACCCCATCACGAGACGAGGCTGACACCAGACTGACACCATCACGAGGCGAGGCTGACACCAGACTGACACCATCATGATGTGAGGCTGACACCAGACTGACCCCATCATTTGGCGAGACTGACACCAGACTGACCCCATCACGAGGCGAGGCTGACACCAGACTGACACCATCATGATGTGAGGCTGACACCAGACTGACCCCATCACGAGGCGAGGCTGACACCAGACTGACCCCATCACGAGGCAAGGCTGACACCAGACTGACACCATCACGATGTGAGGCTGACACCAGACTGACCCCTTCACGAGGCGAGGCTGACACCAGACTGACCCCATCACGAGGCGAGGCTGACACCAGACTGACACCATCATGATGTGAGGCTGACACCAGACTGACCCCATCACGAGGCGAGGTTGACACCAGACTGACACCATCACGTGGCGAGACTGACACCAGACTGACACCATCATGATGTGAGGCTGACACCAGACTGACCCCATCACTAGGCGAGGCTGACACCAGACTGACCCCATCACGAGGCGGGGCTGACACCAGACTGACCCCATCACGAGGCGAGACTGACACCAGACTGACCCCATCACGAGTCGAGGCTGACACCAGACTGACCCCATCACGAGGTGAGACTGACACCACACTGACCCCATCACGAGGCGAGACTGACACCAGACTGACCCCATCACGAAGCGAGACTGACACCAGACTGACCCCATCACGAAGCGAGGCTGACACCAGACTGACCCCATCACGAGGCGAGGCTGACACCAGACTGACCCCATCACGAGGCGAGGCTGACACCAGACTGACCCCATCACGAGGCGAGGCTGACACCACACTGACCCCATCACTAGGCGAGACTGACACCAGACTGACCCCATCACGAGTCGAGGCTGACACCAGACTGACCCCATCACGAGGTGAGACTGACACCACACTGACCCCATCACGAGGCGAGACTGACACCAGACTGACCCCATCACGAAGCGAGACTGACACCAGACTGACCCCATCACGAGGCGAGGCTGACACCAGACTGACCCCATCACGAGGCGAGGCTGACACCAGACTGACCCCATCACGAGGCGAGGCTGACACCAGACTGACCCCATCACGAGGCGAGGCTGACACCACACTGACCCCATCACTAGGCGAGACTGACACCAGACTGACCCCATCACGAGGCGAGGCTGACAGCAGACTGACACCATCACGAGGCGAGGCTGACACCAGAGTGACACCATCATGATGTGAGGCTGACACCAGACTGACCCCAACACTAGGCGAGACTGACAATAGACTGACCCCATCACGAGGTGAGGCTGACACCAGACTGTTCCCCTCATGATGCGAGACTGACACCAGACTGACCCCATCACGAGGCGAGACTGACACCAGACTGACCCCATCACGAGGCAAGACTGACACAAGACTGACCCCATCACGAGGCGAGACTGACACCACACTGACCCCATCACGAGGCGAGACTGACACCAGACTGACCCGATTACGAAGCGAGACTGACACCAGACTGACCCCATCACGAGGCGAGGCTGACAACAGACTGACCCCATCATGATGTGAGGCTGACACCAGACTGACCCCATCACTAGCGAGGCTCACACCAGACTGACACCATCACGAGGCGATGCTGACGCCAGACTGACCCCATCACGAGGCGAGGCTGACACGAGACTGACCCCATCACGAGGCGAGACTGACACCAGACTGACCCCATCACGAGGAGAGGCTGACACCAGACTGACCCCATCACGAGGAGAGGCTGACACCAGACTGACCCCATCACTAGCCGATGCTGACACCAGACTGACCCCATCACGAGGCGAGGCTGACACCAGACTGACACCATCATGAGGCAAGGCTGACAACAGAGTGACACCATCATGATGTGAGGCTGACACCAGACTGACCCCATCACTAGGCGAGACTGACAATAGACTGACCCCATCACGAGGTGAGGCTGACACCAGACTGTTCCCCTCACGATGCGAGACTGACACCAGACTGACCCCATCACGAGGCGAGACTGACACCAGACTGACCCCATCACGAGGCGAGTCTGACACAAGACTGACCCCATCACGAGGCGAGGCTGACACCAGACTGACACCATCATGATGTGAGGCCGACACCAGACTGACCCCATCACTAGGCGAGACTGACACCAGACTGACCCCATCACGAGGCGAGGCTGACAGCAGACTGACACCATCACGAGGCGAGACTGACACCAGACTGACCCCATCACTAGGTAAGACTGACACCAGACTGACCCCATCACGAGGAGAGGCTGACACCAGACTGACCCCATCACGAGGAGAGGCTGACACCAGACTGACCCCATCACTACCGAGGCTGACACCAGACTGACACCATCACGAGGCGAGGCTGACACCAGACTGACCCCATCACTAGCCGATGCTGACACCAGACTGACCCCATCACAAGGCGAGGCTGACACCAGACTTACACCATCACGAGGCGAGACTGACACCAGACTGACCCCATCACGAGTCGAAGCTGACACCAGACAGACCCCATCACGAGGCGAGGCTGACACCAGACTTACACCATCACGAGGCGAGACTGACACCAGACTGACCCCATCACGAGTCGAAGCTGACACCAGACAGACCCCATCACGAGGCGAGGCTGACACCATACTGACCCCATCATGAGGCGAGGCTGACACTAGACTGACCCCATCACGGGGCGAGGCTGACACCAGACTGACCCATCATGATGTGAGGCTGACACCAGACTGAACCCATCACGAGGCGAGGCTGACACCAGACTGACCCCATCACGAGGCGAGGCTGACACCAGACTGACCCCATCACGAGGCGAGGCTGACACCAGACTGACCCCATCACGAGGCGAGGCTGACACCAGACTGACCCCATCACGAGGCGAGGCTGACACCAGACTGACCCCATCACGAGGCGAGGCTGACACCAGACTGACCCCATCACGAGGCGAGGCTGACACCAGACTGACACCATCATGATGTGAGGCTGACACCAGACTGACCCCATCACTAGGCGAGACTGACAATAGACTGACCCCATCACGAGGTGAGGCTGACACCAGACTGTTCCCCTCACGATGCGAGACTGACACCAGACTGACCCCATCACGAGGCGAGACTGACACCAGACTGACCCCATCACGAGGCGAGTCTGACACAAGACTGACCCCATCACGAGGCGAGACTGACACCACACTGACCCCATCACGAGGCGAGACTGACACCAGACTGACCCGAATACGAAGCGAGACTGACACCAGAATGACCCCATCACGAGGCGAGGCTGACACCAGACTGACCCCATCACGAGGCGAGACTGACACCAGACTGACCCCATCACGAGGCGAGGCTGACACCAGACTGACCCCATCACGAGGCGAGGCTGACACCAGACTGACCCCATCACGAGGCAAGGCTGACACCAGACTGACACCATCATGATGTGAGGCTGACACCAGACTGACCCCATCACTAGCGAGGCTCACACCAGACTGACACCATCACGAGGCGATGCTGACGCCAGACTGACCCCATCACGAGGCGAGGCTGACACCAGAATGACCCCATCACGAGGCGAGACTGACACCAGACTGACCCCATCACGAGGAGAGGCTGACACCAGACTGACCCCATCACGAGGAGAGGCTGACACCAGACTGACCCCATCACTAGCCGATGCTGACACCAGAATGACCCCATCACGAGGCGAGGCTGACACCAGACTGACACCATCACGAGGCGAGGCTGACACCAGAGTGACACCATCATGATGTGAGGCTGACACCAGACTGACCCCATCACTAGGCGAGACTGACAATAGACTGACCCCATCACGAGGTGAGGCTGACACCAGACTGTTCCCCTCACGATGCGAGACTGACACCAGACTGACCCCATCACGAGGCGAGACTGACACCAGACTGACCCCATCACGAGGCGAGTCTGACACAAGACTGACCCCATCACGAGGCGAGACTGACACCACACTGACCCCATCACGAGGCGAGACTGACACCAGACTGACCCGATTACGAAGCGAGACTGACACCAGACTGACCCCATCACGAAGCGAGGCTGACACCAGACTGACCCCATCACGAGGCGAGGCTGACACCAGACTGACCCCATCACGAGGAGAGGCTGACACCAGACTGACCCCATCACGAGGAGAGGCTGACACCAGACTGACCCCATCACTAGCCGATGCTGACACCAGACTGACCCCATCACGAGGCGAGGCTGACACCAGACTTACACCATCACGAGGCGAGACTGACACCAGACTGACCCCATCACGAGTCGAAGCTGACACCAGACAGACCCCATCACGAGGCGAGGCTGACACCATACTGACCCCATCATGAGGCGAGGCTGACACCAGACTGACCCCATCACGGGGCGAGGCTGACACCAGACTGACCCATCATGATGTGAGGCTGACACCAGACTGAACCCATCACGAGGCGAGGCTGACACCAGACTGACCCCATCACGAGGCGAGGCTGACACCAGACTGACCCCATCACGAGGCGAGGCTGACACCAGACTGACCCCATCACGAGGCGAGGCTGACACCAGACTGACCCCATCACGAGGCGAGGCTGACACGAGACTGACCCCATCACGAGGCGAGGCTGACACCAGACTGACACCATCATGATGTGAGGCTGACACCAGACTGACCCCATCACTAGGCGAGACTGACACCAGACTGACCCCATCACGAGGCGAGGCTGACACCAGACTGACACCATCACGAGGCGAGACTGACACCAGACTGACCCCATCACTAGGCGAGATTGACACCAGACTGACCCCATCACGAGGCGAGGCTGACACCAGACTGACCCCATCACGAGGCGAGGCTGACACCAGACTGACCCCATCACGAGGCGAGACTGACACCACACTGACCCCATCACGAGGCGAGACTGACACCAGACTGACCCCATCACGAAGAGAGACTGACACCAGACTGACCCCATCACGAGGCGAGGCTGACACCAGACTGACCCCATCACGAGGCGAGGCTGACACCAGACTGACCCTATCACGAGGCGAGGCTGACACCAGACTGACCCCATCACGAGGCGAGGCTGACACCAGACTGACACCATCATTATGTGAGGCTGACACAAGACTGACCCCATCACTAGGCGAGACTGACACTAGACTGACCCAATCACGAGGCAAGGCTGACAGCTGACTGACACCATCACGAGGCGAGACTGACACCAGACTGACCCCATCACGAGGAGAGGCTGACACCAGACTGACCCCATCACTACCGAGGCTGACACCAGACTGACACCATCACGAGGCGAGGCTGACACCAGACTGACCCCATCACTAGCCGATGCTGACACCAGACTGACCCCATCACGAGGCGAGGCTGACACCTGACTGACACCATCACGAGGCGAGACTTACACCAGACTGACCCCATCACGAGGCGAAGCTGACACCAGACAGACCCTATCACGAGGCGAGGCTGACACCAGACTGACCCCATCACGGGGCGAGGCTGACACCAGACTGACCCCATCATGATGTGAGGCTGACACCAGACTGAACCCATCACGAGGCGAGGCTGTCACCAGACTGACCCCATCACGAGGCGAGGCTGACACCAGACTGACACCATCACGAGGCGAGGCTGACACCAGACTGACCCCATCACGAGGCGAGGCTGACACGAGACTGACCGCATCGTGAGGCGAGGCTGACACCAGACTGACACCATCATGATGTGAGGCTGACACCAGACTGACCCCATCACAAGGCGAGACTGACACCAGACTGACCCCATCACGAGGCGAGGCTGACACCAGACTGACACCATCACGAGGCGAGACTGACACCAGACTGGCCCCATCACTAGACGAGACTGACACCAGACTGACCCCATCACGAGGCGAGGCTGACACCAGACTGACCCCATCATGAGGCGAGACTGACACCAGACTGACCCCATCACTAGCGAGGCTCACACCAGACTGACACCATCACGAGGCGATGCTGACACCAGACTGACACCATCACGAGGCGAGACTGACACCAGACTGACCCCTTCACGAGGCGAGGCTGACACCAGACTGACCCTATCACGAGGCAAGGCTGACACCAGACTGACCCCATCACGAGGCGAGGCTGACACCAGACTGACACCATCATGATGTGAGGCTGACACAAGACTGACCCCATCACTAGGCGAGACTGACACTAGACTGACCCAATCACGAGGCAAGGCTGACAGCTGACTGACACCATCACGAGGCGAGACTGACACCAGACTGACCCCATCACGAGGAGAGGCTGACACCAGACTGACCCCATCACTACCGAGGCTGACACCAGACTGACACCATCACGAGGCGAGGCTGACACCAGACTGACCCCATCACTAGCCGATGCTGACACCAGACTGACACCATCACGAGGCGAGGCTGACACCTGACTGACACCATCACGAGTCGAGACTCACACCAGACTGACCCCATCATGAGGCGAAGCTGACACCAGACAGACCCTATCACGAGGCGAGGCTGACACCAGACTGACCCCATCACGGGGCGAGGCTGACACCAGACTGACCCCATCACGAGGAGAGGCTGACACCAGACTGACCCCATCACTACCGAGGCTGACACCAGACTGACACCATCACGAGGCGAGGCTGACACCAGACTGACCCCATCACTAGCCGATGCTGACACCAGACTGACCCCATCACGAGGCGAGGCTGACACCTGACTGACACCATCACGAGGCGAGACTCACACCAGACAGACCCCATCACGAGGCGAAGCTGACACCAGACAGACCCTATCACGAGGCGAGGCTGACACCAGACTGACCCCATCACGGGGCGAGACTGACACCAGACTGACCCCATCACGAGGCGAGGCTGTCACCAGACTGACCCCATCACTAGCGAGGCTGAACACAGACTGACACCATCACGAGGCGATGCTGACACCAGACTGACCCCATCACGTGGCGAGGCTGACACCAGACTGACCCATCACGAGGCGAGGCTGACACCAGAATGACCCCATCACGAGGCGAGACTGACACTAGACTGACACCATCACGAGGCGAGGCTGACACCAGACTGACACCATCACGAGGCGAGGCTGACACCAGACTGACACCATCACGAGGCGAGGCTGACACCAGACTGACACCATCATGAAGTGAGGCTGACACCAGACTGAACCCATCACTTGGCGAGACTGACACCAGACTGAGCCCATCACGAGGCGAGGCTGACACCAGACTGACACCATCATGATGTGAGGCTGACACCAGACTGACCCCATCACGAGGCGAGTCTGACACCAGGCTGACCCCATCACGAGGCGAGGCTGACACGAGACTGACACCATCACGAGGCGAGGCTGACACCAGACTGACACCATCACGATGTGAGGCTAACACCAGACTGACCCCATCACGAGGCGAGGCTGACACCAGACTGACCCATCACGAGGCGAGGCTGACACCAGACTGACCCCATCACGAAGCGAGACTGACACCAGACTGACCCCATCACAAGGCGTTGCTGACACCACACTGACCCCATCACTAGGCGAGGCTGACACCAGACTGACACCATCACGAGGCGAGACTGACACCAGACTGATCCCATCACGAGGCGAGGCTGACACCAGACTGACCCCATCACGAGGCTAGGCTGACACCAGACTGACACCATCACGAGGCGAGGCTGACACCAGACTGACACCATCACGATGTGAGGCTGACACCAGACTGACCCATCACGAGGCGAGGCTGACACCAGACTGATCCCATCACGAAGCGAGACTGACACCAGACTGACCCCATCACGAGGCGAGGCTGAAACCAGACTGACCCCATCACGAAGCGAGGCTGACACCAGACTGACCGCATCACGAGGCGAGGCTGACACCAGACTGACCCCATCACGAGGCGAGGCTGACACCAGACTGACCCCATCACGAGGCGAGGCTGACACCAGACTGACCCCATCACGAGACGAGGCTGACACCAGACTGACACCATCATGATGTGAGGCTGACACCAGACTGACCCCATCACTAGGCGAGACTGACACCAGACTGACCCCATCACGAGGCGAGGCTGACAGCAGACTGGCACCATCACGAGGCGAGACTGACACCAGACTGACCCCATCACTAGGCAAGACTGACACCAGACTGACCCCATCACGAGGAGAGGCTGACACCAGACTGACCCCATCACGAGGCGAGGCTGACACCAGACTTACACCATCACGAGGCGAGACTGACACCAGACTGACCCCATCACGAGTCGAAGCTGACACCAGACAGACCCCATCACGAGGCGAGGCTGACACGAGACTGACCGCATCGTGAGGCGAGGCTGACACCAGACTGACACCATCATGATGTGAGGCTGACACCAGACTGACCCCATCACAAGGCGAGACTGACACCAGACTGACCCCATCACGAGGCGAGGCTGACACCAGACTGACACCATCACGAGGCGAGACTGACACCAGACTGGCCCCATCACTAGGCGAGACTGACACCAGACTGACCCCATCACGAGGCGAGGCTGACACCAGACTGACCCCATCATGAGGCGAGACTGACACCAGACTGACCCCATCACTAGCGAGGCTCACACCAGACTGACACCATCACGAGGCGATGCTGACACCAGACTGACACCATCACGAGGCGAGACTGACACCAGACTGACCCCTTCACGAGGCGAGGCTGACACCAGACTGACCCTATCACGAGGCGAGGCTGACACCAGACTGACCCCATCACGAGGCGAGGCTGACACCAGACTGACACCATCATGATGTGAGGCTGACACAAGACTGACCCCATCACTAGGCGAGACTGACACTAGACTGACCCAATCACGAGGCAAGGCTGACAGCTGACTGACACCATCACGAGGCGAGACTGACACCAGACTGACCCCATCACGAGGAGAGGCTGACACCAGACTGACCCCATCACTACCGAGGCTGACACCAGACTGACCCCATCACGAGGCGAGGCTGACACCTGACTGACACCATCACGAGGCGAGACTCACACCAGACTGACCCCATCACGAGGCGAAGCTGACACCAGACAGACCCTATCACGAGGCGAGGCTGACACCAGACTGACCCCATCACGGGGCGAGGCTGACACCAGACTGACCCCATCATGATGTGAGGCTGACACCAGACTGAACCCATCACGAGGCGAGGCTGTCACCAGACTGACCCCATCACGAGGCGAGGCTGACACCAGACTGACTCCATCACGAGGCGAGGCTGACACCAGACTGACCCCATCACGAGGCGAGGCTGACACGAGACTGACCGCATCGTGAGGCGAGGCTGACACCAGACTGACACCATCATGATGTGAGGCTGACACCAGACTGACCCCATCACAAGGCGAGACTGACACCAGACTGACCCCATCACGAGGCGAGGCTGACACCAGACTGACACCATCACGAGGCGAGACTGACACCAGACTGGCCCCATCACTAGGCGAGACTGACACCAGACTGACCCCATCACGAGGCGAGGCTGACACCAGACTGACCCCATCATGAGGCGAGACTGACACCAGACTGACCCCATCACTAGCGAGGCTCACACCAGACTGACACCATCACGAGGCGATGCTGACACCAGACTGACACCATCACGAGGCGAGACTGACACCAGACTGACCCCTTCACGAGGCGAAAATGACACCAGACAGACCCCATCACGAGGAGAGGCTGACACCATACTGACCCCATCACGAGGCGAGGCTGACACCAGACTGACCCCATCACGGGGCTAGGCTGACACCAGACTGACCCCATCATGATGTGAGGCTGACACCAGACTGACCCCATCACGAGGCGAGTCTGACACCAGACTGACCCCATCACGAGGCGAGGCTTACACCAGACTGACCCCATCACGAGGCGAGGCTGACACCAGACTGATCCCATCACGAGGCGAGGCTGACTCCAGACTGACCCCATCACGAGGCGAGGCTGACACCAGACTGACCCCATCACGAGGCGAGGCTGACACCAGACTGACACCATCATGATGTGAGGCTGACACCAGACTGACCCCATCACTAGGCGAGACTGACACCAGACTGACCCCATCACGAGGCGAGGCTGACACCAGACTGACCCCATCATGAGGCGAGGCTGACACCAGACTGACACCATCACGATGTGAGGCTGACACCAGACTGACCCCATCACGAGGCGAGGCTGACACCAGACTGACACCATCACGAGGCGAGACTGACACCAGACTGACACCATCACGAAGCGAGACTGACAACAGACTGACCCCATCACGAGGCGAGGCTGACACCAGACTGACACCATCATGATGTGAGGCTGACACCAGACTGACCCCATCACGAGGTGAGGCTGACACCAGACTGACACCATCACGAGGCGAGGCTGACACCAGACTGACACCATAACTAGCGAGGCTGACACCAGACTGACACCATCACGAGGCGAGACTGACACCAGATTGACCCCATCACAAGGCGTGGCTGACAACAGACTGACACCATCATGATGTGAGGCTGACACCAGACTGACCCCATCACTAGGCGAGGCTGACACCAGACTGACCCCATCACGAGGCGAGACTGACACCAGACTGACCCCATCACGAGGCGAGGCTGACACCAGACTGACCCCATCACGAGGCGAGACTGACACCAGACTGACCCCATCATGGGACGAGTCTGACACCAGACTGATCCCATCACGGGACGAGGCTGACACCAGACTGACCCCATCACGAGGCGAGGCTGACACCAGACTGACCCCATCACGAGGCGAGGCTGACACCAAACTTACACCATCACGAGGCGAGGCTGACACCAGACTGACCCCATCACGGGGCGAGGCTGACACCAGACTGACTCCATCACGAGGCGAGGCTGACACCAGACTGACCCCATCACGAGGCGAGGATGACACCAGACTGACCCCATCACGAGGCGAGACTGACACCAGACTGACCCCATCACGAGGCGAGGCTGACACGAGACTGACCCCATCACTAGCGAGGCTGACAACAGACTGACACCATCACGAGGCGAGGCTAACACCAGACTGACCCCATCACGAGGCGAAGCTGACACCAGACTGACCCATCACGAGGCGAGGCTGACACCAGACTGACCCCATCACGAGGCGAGACTGACACTAGACTGACACCATCACGAGGCGAGGCTGACACCAGACTGACACCATCATGATGTGAGGCTGACACCAGACAGACCCCATCACGAGGCGAGGCTGACACCAGACTGACCCCATCACGAGGCGAGGCTGACACCAGACTGACACCATCACGAGACGAGGCTGACACCAGACTGACTCCATCACGATGTGAGGCTGACACCAGACTGACCCCATCACGAGGCGAGGCTGACACCAGACTGACACCATCACGAGGCGAGGCTGACACCAGACTGACACCATCACGATGTGAGGCTGACACCAGACTGACCCCATCACGAGGCGAGGCTGACACCAGACTGACCCCATCACGAGGCGAGGCTGACACCAGACTGACCCCATCTAGAGGCGTGGCTGACACCAGACTGACCCCATCACGAGGCGAGACTGACACCAGACTGACCCCATCACGAGGCGAGGCTGTCACCAGACTGACCCCATCACTAGCGAGGCTGAACACAGACTGACACCATCACGAGGCGAGGCTGACACCAGACTGACCCCATCACGAGGCGAGGCTGACACCAGACTGACCCATCACGAGGCGAGGCTGACACCAGAATGACCCCATCACGAGGCGAGACTGACACTAGACTGACACCATCACGAGGCGAGGCTGACACCAGACTGACACCATCACGAGGCGAGGCTGACACCAGACTGACACCATCACGAGGCAAGGCTGACACCAGACTGACACCATCACGAGGCGAGGCTGACACCAGACTGACACCATCATGATGTGAGGCTGACACCAGACTGAACCCATCACTTGGCGAGACTGACACCAGACTGAGCCCATCACGAGGCGAGGCTGACACCAGACTGACACCATCATGATGTGAGGCTGACACCAGACTGACCCCATCACGAGGCGAGGCTGACACCAGGCTGACCCCATCACGAGGCGAGGCTGACACGAGACTGACACCATCACGAGGCGAGGCTGACACCAGACTGACACCATCACGATGTGAGGCTGACACCAGACTGACCCCATCACGAGGCGAGGCTGACACCAGACTGACCCATCACGAGGCGAGGCTGACACCAGACTGACCCCATCACGAAGCGAGACTGACACCAGACTGACCCCATCACAAGGCGTTGCTGACACCACACTGACCCCATCACTAGGCGAGGCTGACACCAGACTGACACCATCACGAGGCGAGACTGACACCAGACTGATCCCATCACGAGGCGAGGCTGACACCAGACTGACCCCATCACGAGGCTAGGCTGACACCAGACTGACACCATCACGAGGCGAGGCTGACACCAGACTGACACCATCACGATGTGAGGCTGACACCAGACTGACCCATCACGAGGCGAGGCTGACACCAGACTGACCCCATCACGAAGCGAGACTGACACCAGACTGACCCCATCACGAGGCGAGGCTGAAACCAGACTGACCCCATCACGAAGCGAGGCTGACACCAGACTGACCCCATCACGAGGCGAGGCTGACACCAGACTGACCCCATCACGAGGCGAGGCTGACACCAGACTGACCCCATCACGAGGCGAGGCTGACACCAGACTGACCCCATCACGAGGCGAGGCTGACACCAGACTGACACCATCATGATGTGAGGCTGACACCAGACTGACCCCATCACTAGGCGAGACTGACACCAGACTGACCCCATCACGAGGCGAGGCTGACAGCAGACTGGCACCATCACGAGGCGAGACTGACACCAGACTGACCCCATCACTAGGCAAGACTGACACCAGACTGACCCCATCACGAGGAGAGGCTGACACCAGACTGACCCCATCACGAGGAGAGGCTGACACCAGACTGACCCCATCACTAGCCGATGCTGACACCAGACTGACCCCATCACGAGGCGAGGCTGACACCAGACTTACACCATCACGAGGCGAGACTGACACCAGACTGACCCCATCACGAGTCGAAGCTGACACCAGACAGACCCCATCACGAGGCGAGGCTGACACCATACTGACCCCATCATGAGGCGAGGCTGACACCAGACTGACCCCATCACGGGGCGAGGCTGACACCAGACTGACCCATCATGATGTGAGGCTGACACCAGACTGAACCCATCACGAGGCGAGGCTGACACCAGACTGACCCCATCACGAGGCGAGGCTGACACCAGACTGACCCCATCACGAGGCGAGGCTGACACCAGACTGACCCCATCACGAGGCGAGGCTGACACGAGACTGACCCCATCACGAGGCGAGGCTGACACCAGACTGACACCATCATGATGTGAGGCTGACACCAGACTGACCCCATCACTAGGCGTGACTGACACCAGACTGACCCCATCACGAGGCGAGACTGACACCAGACTGACCCCATCACTAGGCAAGATTGACACCAGACTGACCCCATCACGAGGCGAGGCTGACACCAGACTGACCCCATCACGAGGCGAGGCTGACACCAGACTGACCCCATCACGAGGCGAGACTGACACCACACTGACCCCATCACGAGGCGAGACTGACACCAGACTGACCCCATCACGAAGAGAGACTGACACCAGACTGACCCCATCACGAGGCGAGGCTGACTCCAGACTGACCCCATCACGAGGCGAGACTGACACCAGACTGACCCCATCACGAGGCGAGGCTGACACCAGACTGACCCTATCACGAGGCGAGGCTGACACCAGACTGACCCCATCACGAGGCGAGGCTGACACCAGACTGACACCATCATGATGTGAGGCTGACAAAAGACTGACCCCATCACTAGGCGAGACTGACACTAGACTGACCCAATCACGAGGCAAGGCTGACAGCTGACTGACACCATCACGAGGCGAGACTGACACCAGACTGACCCCATCACCAGGCGAGACTGACACCAGACTGACCCCATCACGAGGAGAGGCTGACACCAGACTGACCCCATCACGAGGCGAGACTGACACCAGACTGACCCCATCACGAGGTGAGGCTGACACCAGACTGACCAAATCACGAGGCGATGCTGACACCAGACTGACCCCATCACGAGGCGAGGCTGACACCTGACTGACACCATCACGAGGCGAGACTCACACCAGACTGACCCCATCACGAGGCGAAGCTGACACCAGACAGACCCTATAATGAGGCGAGGCTGACACCAGACTGACCCCATCACGGGGCGAGGCTGACACCAGACTGACCCCATCATGATGTGAGGCTGACACCAGACTGAACCCATCACGAGGCGAGGCTGTCACCAGACTGGCCCCATCACTAGGCGAGACTGACACCAGACTGACCCCATCACGAGGCGAGGCTGACACCAGACTGACCCCATCACGAGGTGAGACTGACACCAGACTGACCCCATCACTAGCGAGGCTCACACCAGACTGACACCATCACGAGGCGATGCTGACACCAGACTGACACCATCACGAGGCGAGACTGACACCAGACTGACCCCTTCACGAGGCGAAAATGACACCAGACAGACCCCATCACGAGGAGAGGCTGACACCATACTGACCCCATCACGAGGCGAGGCTGACACCAGACTGACCCCATCACGGGGCTAGGCTGACACCAGACTGACCCCATCATGATGTGAGGCTGACACCAGACTGACCCCATCACGAGGCGAGTCTGACACCAGACTGACCCCATCACGAGGCGAGGCTTACACCAGACTGACCCCATCACGAGGCGAGGCTGACACCAGACTGATCCTATCACGAGGCGAGGCTGACTCCAGACTGACCCCATCACGAGGCGAGGCTGACACCAGACTGACCCCATCACGAGGCGAGGCTGACACCAGACTGACACCATCATGATGTGAGGCTGACACCAGACTGACCCCATCACTAGGCGAGACTGACACCAGACTGACCCCATCACGAGGCGAGGCTGACACCAGACTGACCCCATCATGAGGCGAGGCTGACACCAGACTGACACCATCACGATGTGAGGCTGACACCAGACTGACTCCATCACGAGGCGAGGCTGACACCAGACTGACACCATCACGAGGCGAGACTGACACCAGACTGACACCATCACGAAGCGAGACTGACACCAGACTGACCCCATCACGAGGCGAGGCTGACACCAGACTGACACCATCATGATGTGAGGCTGACACCAGACTGACCCCATCACGAGGTGAGGCTGACACCAGACTGACACCATCACGAGGCGAGGCTGACACCAGACTGACACCATAACTAGCGAGGCTGACACCAGACTGACACCATCACGAGGCGAGACTGACACCAGATTGACCCCATCACAAGGCGTGGCTGACAACAGACTGACACCATCATGATGTGAGGCTGACACCAGACTGACCCCATCACTAGGTGAGGCTGACACCAGACTGACCCCATCACGAGGCGAGACTGACACCAGACTGACCCCATCACGAGGCGAGGCTGACACCAGACTGACCCCATCACGAGGCGAGACTGACACCAGACTGACCCCATCACGGGACGAGTCTGACACCAGACTGATCCCATCACGGGACGAGGCTGACACCAGACTGACCCCATCACGAGGCGAGGCTGACACCAGACTGACCCCATCACGAGGCGAGGCTGACACCAAACTTACACCATCACGAGGCGAGGCTGACACCAGACTGACCCCATCACGGGGCGAGGCTGACACCAGACTGACTCCATCACGAGGCGAGGCTGACACCAGACTGACCCCATCACGAGGCGAGGATGACACCAGACTGACCCCATCACGAGGCGAGACTGACACCAGACTGACCCCATCACGAGGCGAGGCTGACACCAGACTGACCCCATCACTAGCGAGGCTGACAACAGACTGACACCATCACGAGGCGAGGCTGACACCAGACTGACCCCATCACGAGGCGAGGCTGACACCAGACTGACCCATCACGAGGCGAGGCTGACACCAGACTGACCCCATCACGAGGTGAGACTGACACTAGACTGACACCATCACGAGG
The DNA here is from genome assembly GCF_062004578.1 of Staurois parvus. Lineage (NCBI taxonomy): Eukaryota > Metazoa > Chordata > Amphibia > Anura > Ranidae > Staurois > Staurois parvus. The sequence goes on from NW_028320161.1 coordinate 937,042, forward strand.
CGAGGCTGACACCAGACTGACACCATCACGAGGTGAGGCTGACACCAGACTGACACCATCATGATGTGAGGCTGACACCAGACTGAACCCATCACTTGGCGAGACTGACACCAGACTGAGCCCATCACGAGGCAAGGCTGACACCAGACTGACACCATCATGATGTGAGGCTGACACCAGACAGACCCCATCACGAGGCGAGGCTGACACCAGACTGACCCCATCACGAGGCGAGGCTGACACCAGACTTACACCATCACGAGGCGAGGCTGACACCAGACTGACACCATCACGATGTGAGGCTGACACCAGACTGACCCCATCACGAGGCGAGGCTGACACCAGACTGACCCCATCACGAGGCGAGGCTGACACCAGACTGACCCCATCTAGAGGCGTGGCTGACACCAGACTGACCCCATCACGAGGCGAGACTGACACCAGACTGACCCCATCACGAGGCGAGGCTGTCACCAGACTGACCCCATCACTAGCGAGGCTGAACACAGACTGACACCATCACGAGGCGAGGCTGACACCAGACTGACCCCATCACGAGGCGAGGCTGACACCAGACTGACCCATCACGAGGCGAGGCTGACACCAGAATGACCCCATCACGAGGCGAGACTGACACTAGACTGACACCATCACGAGGCGAGGCTGACACCAGACTGACACCATCACGAGGCGAGGCTGACACCAGACTGACACCATCACGAGGCGAGGCTGACACCAGACTGACACCATCATGATGTGAGGCTGACACCAGACTGAACCCATCACTTGGCGAGACTGACACCAGACTGACCCCATCACGAGGCGAGGCTGACACCAGACTGACACCATCATGATGTGAGGCTGACACCAGACTGACCCCATCACGAGGCGAGGCTGACACCAGGCTGACCCCATCACGAGGCGAGGCTGACACGAGACTGACACCATCACGAGGCGAGGCTGACACCAGACTGACACCATCACGATGTGAGGCTGACACCAGACTGACCCCATCACGAGGCGAGGCTGACACCAGACTGACCCATCACGAGGCGAGGCTGACACCAGACTGACCCCATCACGAAGCGAGACTGACACCAGACTGACCCCATCACAAGGCGTTGCTGACACCACACTGACCCCTTCACTAGGCGAGGCTGACACCAGACTGACACCATTACGAGGCGAGACTGACACCAGACTGATCCCATCACGAGGCGAGGCTGACACCAGACTGACCCCATCACGAGGCTAGGCTGACACCAGACTGACACCATCACGAGGCGAGGCTGACACCAGACTGACACCATCACGATGTGAGGCTGACACCAGACTGACCCATCACGAGGCGAGGCTGACACCAGACTGACCCCATCACGAAGCGAGACTGACACCAGACTGACCCCATCACAAGGCGTTGCTGACACCAGACTGACCCCATCACTAGGAGAGGCTGACACCAGACTGACACCATCACGAGGCGAGACTGACACCAGACTGATCCCATCACGAGGCGAGGCTGACACCAGACTGACCCCATCACGAGGCTAGGCTGACACCAGACTGACACCATCACGAGGCGAGACTGACACCAGACTGACCCCATCACGAGGCGAGACTGACACCAGACTGACCCCATCACGATGCGAGGCTGACACCAGACTGACCCCATCACTAGGCGAGACTGACACCAGACTGACCCCATCACGAGGCGAGGCTGACACCAGACTGACACCATCACGAGGCGAGGCTGACACCAGACTGACCCCATCACGAGGCGAGGCTGACACCAGACTGACCCAATCACGAGGCGAGGCTGACACCAGACTGACCCCATCACGAGGCGAGGCTGACACCAGACTGACCCCATCACGAGGCGAGGCTGACACCAGACTGACACCATCATGATGTGAGGCTGACACCAGACTGACCCCATCACTAGGCGAGACTGACACCAGACTGACCCCATCACGAGGCGAGGCTGACAGCAGACTGACACCATCACGAGGCGAGACTGACACCAGACTGACCCCATCACTAGGCAAGACTGACACCAGACTGACCCCATCACGAGGAGAGGCTGACACCAGACTGACCCCATCACGAGGCGAGACTGACACCAGACTGACCAAATCACAAGGCGAGGCTGACACCAGACTGACCCCATCACGAGGCGAGGCTGACACCAGACTTACACCATCACGAGGCGAGACTGACACCAGACTGACCCCATCACGAGGCGAAGCTGACACCAGACAGACCCCATCACGAGGCGAGGCTGACACCATACTGACCCCATCATGAGGCGAGGCTGACACCAAACTGACCCCATTACGGGGCGAGGCTGACACCAGACTGACCCCATCATGATGTGAGGCTGACACCAGACTGAACCCATCACGAGGCGAGGCTGACACCAGACTGACCCCATCACGAGGCGAGGCTGACACCAGACTGACCCCATCACGAGGCGAGGCTGACACCAGACTGACCACATCACGAGGCGAGGCTGACACAAGACTGACCCCATCACGAGGCGAGGCTGACACCAGACTGACACCATCATGATGTGAGGCTGACACCAGACTGACCCCATCACTAGGCGAGACTGACACCAGACTGACCCCATCACGAGGCGAGGCTGACACCAGACTGACACCATCACGAGGCGAGACTGACACCAGACTGACCCCATCACTAGGCGAGACTGACACCAGACTGACCCCATCACGAGGCGAGGCTGACACCAGACTGACCCCATCACGAGGCGAGACTGACACCAGACTGACCCCATCACGAGGCGAGACTGACACCACACTGACCCCATCACGAGGCAAGGCTGACACCAGACTGACACCATCATGATGTGAGGCTGACACCAGACTAACCTCATCACGAGGCGAGGCTGACACCAGACTGACACCATCACTAGGCGAGACTGACACCAGACTGACACCATCACGAGGCGAGGCTGACACCAGACTGACCCCATCACGATGCGAGGCTAACACAAGACTGACACCATCATGATGTGAGGCTGACACTAGACTGACCCCATCACGAGGCGAAACTGACACCAGACTGACCCCATCACGAGGCGAGGCTGACACCAGACTTACCCCATCATGAGGCGAGGCTGACACCAGACTGACACCATCATGATGTGAGGCTGACACAAGACTGACCCCATCACGAGGCGAAGCTGACACCAGACTGACCCCATCATGACGTGAGGCTGACACCAGACTGACCCCATCACTAGGCGAGGCTGACACCAGACTGACCCCATCACGAGGCGAGACTGACACCAGACTGACACCATCACGAGGCGAGACTGACACCAGACTGACCCCATCACGAGGCCAGGCTGACACCAGACTGACCCCATCATAGGGCTAGGCAGACACCAGACTGACCCCATCACGAGGCGAGGCTGACACCAGACTGACCCCATCACGAGGCGAGGCTGACACCAGACTGACTCCATCACGAGGCGAGGCTGACACCAGACTGACCCCATCACGAGGTGAGGCTGACACCAGACTGACACCATCATGATGTGAGGCTGACACCAGACTGACCCCATCAAGAGGCGAGGCTGACACCAGACTGACACCATCACGAGGTGAGGCTGACACCTGGCTGACACCTTCATGATGTGAGGCTGACACCAGACTGACCCCATCACGAGGCGAGGCTGACACCAGACTGACACCATCATGATGTGAAGCTGACACCAGACTGACCCCATCACGAAGCGAGGCTGACACCAGACTGACCCCATCACGAGGCGAGGCTGACACCAGACTGACACCATCATGATGTGAGGCTGACACCAGACTGACCCCATCACGAGGCGAGGCTGACACCAGACTGACACCATCACGAGGCGAGGCTGACAGCAGACTGACACCATCATGATGTGAGGCTGACACCAGACTGACCTCATCACGAGGCGAGGCTGACACCAGACTGACACCATCACAAGGCGAGGCTGACACCAGACTGACACCATCATGATGTGAGGCTGACACCAGACTGACACCATCACGAGGCGCGGCTGACACCAGACTGACCCCATCACGAGGCGAAGCTGACACCAGACTGACCCCATCACGAGGCGAGACTGACACGAGACTGACACCATCACGAGGCGAGGCTGACACCAGACTGACACCATCACGAGGCGAGGCTGACACCAGACTGACACCATCACGAGGCGAGGCTGACACCAGATTGACACCATCATGATGTGAGGCTGACACCAGACTGAACCCATCACTTGGCGAGACTGACACCAGACTGAGCCCATCACGAGGCGAGGCTGACACCAGACTGACACCATCATGATGTGAGGCTGACACCAGACAGACCCCATCACGAGGCGAGACTGACACCAGACTGACCCCATCACGAGGCGAGGCTGACACCAGACTGACACCATCACGAGGCGAGGCTGACACCAGACTGACACCATCACGATGTGAGGCTGACACCAGACTGACCCCATCACGAGGCGAGGCTGACACCAGACTGACCCATCACGAGGCGAGGCTGACACCAGAATGACCCCATCACGAGGCGAGACTGACACTAGACTGACACCATCACGAGGCGAGGCTGACACCAGACTGACACCATCACGAGGCGAGGCTGACACCAGACTGACACCATCACGAGGCGAGGCTGACACCAGACTGACACCATCACGAGGCGAGGCTGACACCAGACTGACACCATCATGATGTGAGGCTGACACCAGACTGAACCCATCACTTGGCGAGACTGACACCAGACTGACCCCATCACGAGGCGAGGCTGACACCAGACTGACACCATCATGATGTGAGGCTGACACCAGACTGACCCCATCACGAGGCGAGGCTGACACCAGGCTGACCCCATCACGAGGCGAGGCTGACACGAGACTGACACCATCACGAGGCGAGGCTGACACCAGACTGACACCATCACGATGTGAGGCTGACACCAGACTGACCCCATCACGAGGCGAGGCTGACACCAGACTGACCCATCACGAGGCGAGGCTGACAGCAGACTGACCCCATCACGAAGCGAGACTGACACCAGACTGACCCCATCACAAGGCGTTGCTGACACCACACTGACCCCTTCACTAGGCGAGGCTGACACCAGACTGACACCATCACGAGGCGAGACTGACACCAGACTGATCCCATCACGAGGCGAGGCTGACACCAGACTGACCCCATCACGAGGCTAGGCTGACACCAGACTGACACCATCACGAGGCGAGGCTGACACCAGACTGACACCATCACGATGTGAGGCTGACACCAGACTGACCCATCACGAGGCGAGGCTGACACCAGACTGACCCCATCACGAAGCGAGACTGACACCAGACTGACCCCATCACAAGGCGTTGCTGACACCAGACTGACCCCATCACTAGGAGAGGCTGACACCAGACTGACACCATCACGAGGCGAGACTGACACCAGACTGATCCCATCACGAGGCGAGGCTGACACCAGACTGACCCCATCACGAGGCTAGGCTGACACCAGACTGACACCATCACGAGGCGAGACTGACACCAGACTGACCCCATCACGAGGCGAGACTGACACCAGACTGACCCCATCACGATGCGAGGCTGACACCAGACTGACCCCATCACTAGGCGAGACTGACACCAGACTGACCCCATCACGAGGCGAGGCTGACACCAGACTGACACCATCACGAGGCGAGGCTGACACCAGACTGACCCCATCACGAGGCGAGGCTGACACCAGACTGACCCCATCACGAGGCGAGGCTGACACCAGACTGACCCCATCACGAGGCGAGGCTGACACCAGACTGGCCCCATCACGAGGCGAGGCTGACACCAGACTGACACCATCATGATGTGAGGCTGACACCAGACTGACCCCATCACTAGGCGAGACTGACACCAGACTGACCCCATCACGAGGCGAGGCTGACAGCAGACTGACACCATCACGAGGCGAGACTGACACCAGACTGACCCCATCACTAGGCAAGACTGACACCAGACTGACCCCATCACGAGGAGAGGCTGACACCAGACTGACCCCATCACGAGGCGAGACTGACACCAGACTGACCAAATCACAAGGCGAGGCTGACACCAGACTGACCCCATCACGGGACGAGGCTGACACCAGACTGACCCCATCACGAGGCGAGACTGACACCAGACTGACCCCATCACGAGGAGAGGCTGACACTAGACTGACCCCATCACTACTGAGGCTGACACCAGACTGACACCATCACGAGGCGAGGCTGACACCAGACTGACCCCATCACTAGCCGATGCTGACACCAGACTGACCCCATCACGAGGCGAGGCTGACACCAGACTTACACCATCACGAGGCGAGACTGACACCAGACTGACCCCATCACGAGGCGAAGCTGACACCAGACAGACCCCATCACGAGGCGAGGCTGACACCATACTGACCCCATCATGAGGCGAGGCTGACACCAAACTGACCCCATTACGGGGCTAGGCTGACACCAGACTGACCCCATCATGATGTGAGGCTGACACCAGACTGAACCCATCACGAGGCGAGGCTGACACCAGACTGACCCCATCACGAGGCGAGGCTGACACCAGACTGACCCCATCACGAGGCGAGGCTGACACCAGACTGACCACATCACGAGGCGAGGCTGACACAAGACTGACCCCATCACGAGGCGAGGCTGACACCAGACTGACACCATCACGAGGTGAGGCTGACACCAGACTGACCCCATCACTAGGCGAGACTGACACCAGACTGACCCCATCACGAGGCGAGGCTGACACCAGACTGACACCATCACGAGGCGAGACTGACACCAGACTGACCCCATCACTAAGCGAGACTGACACCAGACTGACCCCATCACGAGGCGAGGCTGACACCAGACTGACCCCATCACGAGGCGAGACTGACACCAGACTGACCCCATCACGAGGCGAGACTGACACCACACTGACCCCATCACGAGGCAAGGCTGACACCAGACTGACACCATCATGATGTGAGGCTGACACCAGACTAACCTCATCACGAGGCGAGGCTGACACCAGACTGACACCATCACTAGGCGAGACTGACACCAGACTGACACCATCACGAGGCGAGGCTGACACCAGACTGACCCCATCACGATGCGAGGCTAACACAAGACTGACACCATCATGATGTGAGGCTGACACTAGACTGACCCCATCACGAGGCAAAACTGACACCAGACTGACCCCATCACGAGGCGAGGCTGACACCAGACTTACCCCATCATGAGGCGAGGCTGACACCAGACTGACACCATCATGATGTGAGGCTGACACAAGACTGACCCCATCACGAGGCGAAGCTGACACCAGACTGACCCCATCATGACGTGAGGCTGACACCAGACTGACCCCATCACTAGGCGAGGCTGACACCAGACTGACCCCATCACGAGGCGAGACTGACACCAGACTGACACCATCACGAGGCGAGACTGACACCAGACTGACCCCATCACGAGGCCAGGCTGACACCAGACTGACCCCATCATAGGGCTAGGCAGACACCAGACTGACCCCATCACGAGGCGAGGCTGACACCAGACTGACCCCATCACGAGGCGAGGCTGACACCAGACTGACTCCATCACGAGGCGAGGCTGACACCAGACTGACCCCATCACGAGGTGAGGCTGACACCAGACTGACACCATCACGAAGCGAGGCTGACACCAGACTGACCCCATCACGAGGCGAGGCTGACACCAGACTGACACCATCATGATGTGAGGCTGACACCAGACTGACCCCATCACGAGGCGAGGCTGACACCAGACTGACACCATCACGAGGCGAGGCTGACAGCAGACTGACACCATCATGATGTGAGGCTGACACCAGACTGACCTCATCACGAGGCGAGGCTGACACCAGACTGACACCATCACAAGGCGAGGCTGACACCAGACTGACACCATCATGATGTGAGGCTGACACCAGACTGACACCATCACGAGGCGCGGCTGACACCAGACTGACCCCATCACGAGGCGAAGCTGACACCAGACTGACCCCATCACGAGGCGAGACTGACACGAGACTGACACCATCACGAGGCGAGGCTGACACCAGACTGACACCATCACGAGGCGAGGCTGACACCAGACTGACACCATCACGAGGCGAGGCTGACACCAGATTGACACCATCATGATGTGAGGCTGACACCAGACTGAACCCATCACTTGGCGAGACTGACACCAGACTGAGCCCATCACGAGGCGAGGCTGACACCAGACTGACACCATCATGATGTGAGGCTGACACCAGACAGACCCCATCACGAGGCGAGACTGACACCAGACTGACCCCATCACGAGGCGAGGCTGACACCAGACTGACACCATCACGAGGCGAGGCTGACACCAGACTGACACCATCACGATGTGAGGCTGACACCAGACTGACCCCATCACGAGGCGAGGCTGACACCAGACTGACCCCATCACGAGGCGAGGCTGACACCAGACTGACCCCATCACGAGGCGAGACTGACACTAGACTGACACCATCACGAGGCGAGGCTGACACCAGACTGACACCATCACGAGGCGAGGCTGACACCAGACTGACACCATCACGAGGCGAGGCTGACACCAGACTGACACCATCATGATGTGAGGCTGACACCAGACTGAACCCATCACTTGGCGAGACTGACACCAGACTGAGCCCATCACAAGGCGAGGCTGACATTAGACTGACACCATCATGATGTGAGGCTGACACCAGACTGACCCCATCACGAGGCGAGGCTGACACCAGGCTGACCCCATCACGAGGCGAGGCTGACACGAGACTGACACCATCACGAGGCGAGGCTGACACCAGACTGACACCATCACGATGTGAGGCTGACACCAGACTGACCCCATCACAAGGCGAGGCTGACACCAGACTGACCCATCACGAGGCGAGGCTGACACCAGACTGACCCCATCACGAAGCGAGACTGACACCAGACTGACCCCATCACAAGGCGTTGCTGACACCAGACTGACCCCATCATTAGGTGAGGCTGACACCAGACTGACACCATCACGAGGCGAGACTGACACCAGACTAATCCCATCACGAGGCGAGGCTGACACCAGACTGACCCCATCACGAGGCTAGGCTGACACCAGACTGACACCATCACGAGGCGAGGCTGACACCAGACTGACACCATCACGATGTGAGGCTGACACCAGACTGACCCCATCACGAGGCGAGGATGACACCAGACTGACCCATCACGAGGCGAGGCTGACACCAGACTGACCCCATCACGAAGCGAGACTGACACCAGACTGACCCCATCACAAGGCGTTGCTGACACCAGACTGACCCCATCACTAGGCGAGGCTGACACCAGACTGACACCATCACGAGGCGAGACTGACACCAGAATGATCCCATCACGAGGCGAGGCTGACACCAGACTGACCCCATCACGAGGCTAGGCTGACAGCAGACTGACACCATCACGAGGCGAGACTGACACCAGACTGACCCCATCACGAGGCGAGACTGACACCAGACTGACACCATCATGATGTGAGGCTGACATCAGACTGAACCCATCACTTGGCGAGACTGACACCAGACTGACCCCATCACGAGGCGAGGCTGACACCAGACTGACACCATCATGATGTGAGGCTGACACCAGACTGACCCCATCACGAGGCGAGGCTGACACCAGACAGACCCCATCACGAGGCGAGGCTGACACCAGACTGACACCATCACGAGGCGAGGCTGACACCAGACTGACACCATCACGATGTGAGGCTGACACCAGACTGACCCCATCACGAGGCGAGGCTGACACCAGACTGACCCATCACGAGGCGAGGCTGACACCAGACTGACCCCATCACGAGGCGAGACTGACACCAGACTGACCCCATCACGAGGCGAGGCTGACACCAGACTGACCCCATCACGAGGCGAGGCAGACACCAGACTGACCCCATCACTAGGCGAGGCTGACACCAGACTGACCCCATAACGAGGCGAGGCTGACACCAGACTGACCCCATCACGAGGCGATGCTGACAACAGACTGACACCATCATGATGTGAGGCTGACACCAGACTGACCCCATCACGAGGCGAGGCTGACACCAGACTGACAAAATCATGATGTGAGGCTGACACCAGACTGACCCCATCACGGGGTGAAGCTGACACCAGACTGACACCATCACGAGGCGAGGCTGACACCAGACTGACACCAAAACTAGCGAGGCTGACACCAGACTGACCCAATCACGAAGCGAGACTGACACCAGACTGACCCAATCACGAAGCGAGACTGACACCAGACTGACCCCATCACGGTGCGAGGCTGACACCAGACTGACCCCATCACGAGGCGAGACTGACACCAGATTGACCCCATCACAAGGCGTGGATGACACAAGACTGACACCATCATGATGTGAGGCTGACACCAGACTGACCCCATTACGAGGCGAGGCTGACACCAGACTGACCACATCACGAGACGAGACTGACACCAGACTGACCCCATCACGAAGCGAGGCTGACACCAGACTGTCCACATCACTAGACGAGGCTGACACCAGACTGACCCCATCACGAGGCGAGGCTGACACCAGACAGACCCCATCACGAGGCGAGGCTGACACCAGACTGACCACATCACGAGACGAGACTGACACCAGACTGACCCCATCACGAGGCGAGGCTGACACCAGACTGACCCCATCACGAGGCGAGGCAGACACCAGACTGACCCCATCACTAGGCGAGGCTGACACCAGACTGACCCCTTCACGAGGCGAGGCTGACACCAGACTGACACCATCACGAGGCGAGGCTGACACCAGACTGACCCCATCACGAGGCGAGGCTGGCACCAGACTGACCACATCACGAGGCTAGGCTGACACCAGACTGACACCATCACGAGGCGAGACTGACACCAGACTGACCCCATCACGAGGCGAGACTGACACCAGACTGACCCCATCACGAGGCGAGACTGACACCAGACTGACCCCATCACGAGGCGAGACTGACACCAGACTGACACCATCACGAGGCGAGACTGACACCAGACTGACCCCATCACGAGGCGAGGCTGACACCAGACTGACCCCATCACGAGGCGAGGCTGACACCAGACTGACACCATCACGAGGCGTGGCTGACACCAGACTGACCCCATCACGAGGCGATGCTGATACCAGAATGACACCATCACGATGTGAGGCTGACACCAGGCTGACCCCATCACGAGGCGAGACTGACACCAGACTGACCCCATCATGAGGCGAGGCTGACACCAGACTGACACCATCATGATGTTAAGCTGACACCAGACTGACCCCATCACGAGGCGAGGTTGACACCAGACTGACACCATCACGTGGCGAGACTGACACCAGACTGACACCATCATGATGTGAGGCTGACACCAGACTGACCCCATCACTAGGCGAGGCTGACACAAGACTGACCCCATCACGAGGCGAGACTGACACCAGACTGACACCATCACGAGGCGAGACTGACACCAGACTGACCCCATCACGAGGCGAGGCTGACACCAGACTGACCCCATCACGGGACGAGTCTGACACCAGACTGACCCCATCACGGGACGAGGCTGACACCAGAATGACCCCATCACGAGGCGAGGCTGACACCAGACTGACCCCATCACGAGGCGAGGCTGACACCAGACTGACCCCATCACGAGGCGAAGCTGACACCAGACTGACACCATCACGAGGCGAGGATGACACCAGACTGACACCATCATGATTTGAGGCTGACACCAGACTTACCCCATCACGAGGCGAGGCTGACACCAGACTGACCCCATCACGAGGCGAGGCTGACACCAGACTGACACCATCACGAGGCGAGGCTGACACCAGACTGACACCATCACGATGTGAGGCTGACACCAGGCTGACCCCATCACGAGGCGAGACTGACACCAGACTGACACCATCATGATGTGAGGCTGACACCAGACTGACCCCATCACGAGGCGAGGCTGACACCAGACAGACCCCATCACGAGGCGAGGCTGACACCAGACTGACCACATCACGAGACGAGACTGACACCAGACTGACCCCATCACAGGGCAAGGCTGACACCAGACTGACCCCATCACGAGGCGAGACTGACACCAGATTGACCCCATCACAAGGCGTGGCTGACACCAGACTGACACCATCACGAGGCGAGGCTGACACCAGACTGACCACATCACGAGACGAGGCTGACACCAGACTGACCCCATCACGAGGCGAGGCTGACACCAGACAGACCCCATCACGAGGCGAGGCTGACACCAGACTGACCACATCACGAGACGAGACTGACACCAGACTGACCCCATCACGAGGCGAGGCTGACACCAGACTGACCCCATCACGAGGCGAGGCAGACACCAGACTGACCCCATCACTAGGCGAGGCTGACACCAGACTGACCCCTTCACGAGGCGAGGCTGACACCAGACTGACCCCATCACGAGGAGAGGCTGACACCAGACTGACCCCATCACGAGGCGAGGCTGACACCAGACTGACACCATCACGAGGCGTGGCTGACACCAGACTGACCCCATCACGAGGCGATGCTGATACCAGAATGACACCATCACGATGTGAGGCTGACACCAGGCTGACCCCATCACGAGGCGAGACTGACACCAGACTGACCCCATCACGAGGCGAGGTTGACACCAGACTGACACCATCACGTGGCGAGACTGACACCAGACTGACACCATCATGATGTGAGGCTGACACCAGACTGACCCCATCACTAGGCGAGGCTGACACCAGACTGACACCATCATGATTTGAGGCTGACATCAGACTGACCCCATCACGAGGCGAGGCTGACACCAGACTGACCCCATCACGAGGCGAGGCTGACACCAGACAGACCCCATCACGAGGCGAGACTGACACCAGACTGACACCATCATGATGTGAGGCTGACATCAGACTGAACCCATCACTTGGCGAGACTGACACCAGACTGACCCCATCACGAGGCGAGGCTGACACCAGACTGACACCATCATGATGTGAGGCTGACACCAGACTGACCCCATCACGAGGCGAGGCTGACACCAGACAGACCCCATCACGAGGCGAGGCTGACACCAGACTGACACCATCACGAGGCGAGGCTGACACCAGACTGACACCATCACGATGTGAGGCTGACACCAGACTGACCCCATCACGAGGCGAGGCTGACACCAGACTGACCCATCACGAGGCGAGGCTGACACCAGACTGACCCCATCACGAGGCGAGACTGACACCAGACTGACCCCATCACGAGGCGAGGCTGACACCAGACTGACCCCATCACGAGGCGAGGCAGACACCAGACTGACCCCATCACTAGGCGAGGCTGACACCAGACTGACCCCATCACGAGGCGAGGCTGACACCAGACTGACACCATCACGATGTGAGGCTGACACCAGATTGACCCCATCACGAGGCGAGGCTGACACAAGACTGACCCCATCACGAGGCGAGGTTGACACCAGACTGACACCATCACGAGGCGAGACTGACACCAGACTGACAACATCACGAGGCAAGGCTGACACCAGACTGACCCCATCACGAGGCAAGGCTGACACCAGACTGACCCCATAACGAGGCGAGGCTGACACCAGACTGACCCCATCACGAGGCGATGCTGACAACAGACTGACACCATCATGATGTGAGGCTGACACCAGACTGACCTGATCACGAGGCGAGGCTGACACCAGACTGACAAAATCATGATGTGAGGCTGACACCAGACTGACCCCATCACGGGGTGAAGCTGACACCAGACTGACACCATCACGAGGCGAGGCTGACACCAGACTGACACCAAAACTAGCGAGGCTGACACCAGACTGACCCAATCACGAAGCGAGACTGACACCAGACTGACCCAATCACGAAGCGAGACTGACACCAGACTGACCCCATCACGGTGCGAGGCTGACACCAGACTGACCCCATCACGAGGCGAGACTGACACCAGATTGACCCCATCACAAGGCGTGGATGACACAAGACTGACACCATCATGATGTGAGGCTGACACCAGACTGACCCCATTACGAGGCGAGGCTGACACCAGACTGACCACATCACGAGACGAGACTGACACCAGACTGACCCCATCACGAGGCGAGGCTGACACCAGACTGACCCCATCACGAGGCGAGGCAGACACCAGACTGACCCCATCACTAGGCGAGGCTGACACCAGACTGACCCCATCACAAGGCGAGGTTGACACTAGACTGACACCATCACGAGGCAAGGCTGACACCAGACTGACACCATCACGAGATGAGGCTGACACCAGACTGACAATATCACGAGGCGAGGCTGACACCAGACTGACACCATCATGATGTTAGGCTGACACCAGACTGAACCCATCACTTGGCGAGACTGACACCAGACTGAGCCCATCACGAGGCGAGGCTGACACCAGACTGACACCATCATGATGTGAGGCTGACACCAGACTGACCCCATCACGAGGCGAGGCTGACACCAGACTGACCCCATCACGAGGCGAGGCTGACACCAGACTGACACCATCACGAGGCGAGGCTGACACCAGACTGACACCATCACGATGTGAGGCTGACACCAGACTGACCCCATCACGAGGCGAGGCTGACACCAGACTGACCCAACACGAGGCAAGGCTGACACCAGACTGACCCCATCACGAAGCGAGACGGACACCAGACTGACCCCATCACAGGGCAAGGCTGACACCAGACTGACCCCATCACGAGGCGAGACTGACACCAGATTGACCCCATCACAAGGCCTGGCTGACACCAGACTGACACCATCATGAGGCGAGGCTGACACCAGACTGACACCATCACGAGGCGAGGCTGACACCAGACTGACCCCATCACGAGGCGAGGCTGGCACCAGACTGACCCCATCACGAGGCTAGGCTGACACCAGACTGACCCCATCACGAGGCGAGACTGACACCAGACTGACCCCATCACGAGGCGAGACTGACACCAGACTGACCCCATCACGAGGCGAGACTGACACCAGACTGACACCATCACGAGGCGAGACTGACACCAGACTGACCCCATCACGAGGCGAGGCTGACACCAGACTGACCCCATCACAAGGCGAGGCTGACACCAGACTGACACCATCACGAGGGTGTGGCTGACACCAGACTGACCCCATCACGAGGCGATGCTGATACCAGAATGACACCATCACGATGTGAGGCTGACACCAGGCTGACCCCATCACGAGGCGAGACTGACATCAGACTGACCCCATCATGAGGCGAGGCTGACACCAGACTGACACCATCATGATGTTAAGCTGACACCAGACTGACCCCATCACGAGGCGAGGTTGACACCAGACTGACACCATCACGTGGCGAGACTGACACCAGACTGACACCATCATGATGTGAGGCTGACACCAGACTGACCCCATCACTAGGCGAGGCTGACACAAGACTGACCCCATCACGAGGCGAGACTGACACCAGACTGACACCATCACGAGGCGAGACTGACACCAGACTGACCCCATCACGAGGCGAGGCTGACACCAGACTGACCCCATCACGGGACGAGTCTGACACCAGACTGACCCCATCACGGGACGAGGCTGACACCAGAATGACCCCATCACGAGGCGAGGCTGACACCAGACTGACCCCATCACGAGGCGAGGCTGACACCAGACTGACCCCATCACGAGGCGAAGCTGACACCAGACTGACACCATCACGAGGCGAGGATGACACCAGACTGACACCATCATGATTTGAGGCTGACACCAGACTGACCCCATCACGAGGCGAGGCTGACACCAGACTGACCCCATCACGAGGCGAGACTGACACCAGATTGACCCCATCACAAGGCGTGGCTGACACCAGACTGACACCATCACGAGGCGAGGCTGACACCAGACTGACCACATCACGAGACGAGGCTGACACCAGACTGACCCCATCACGAGGCGAGGCTGACACCAGACAGACCCCATCACGAGGCGAGGCTGACACCAGACTGACCACATCACGAGACGAGACTGACACCAGACTGACCCCATCACGAGGCGAGGCTGACACCAGACTGACCCCATCACGAGGCGAGGCAGACACCAGACTGACCCCATCACTAGGCGAGGCTGACACCAGACTGACACCATCACGAGGCGAGGCTGACACCAGACTGACACCATCACGATGTGAGGCTGACACCAGGCTGACCCCATCACGAGGCGAGACTGACACCAGACTGACCCCATCACGAGGCGAGGCTGACACCAGACTGACACCATCATGATGTGAGGCTGACACCAGACTGACCCCATCACGAAGCGAGGTTGACACCAGACTGACACCATCACGTGGCGAGACTGACACCAGACTGACACCATCATGATGTGAGGCTGACACCAGACTGACCCCATCACTAGGCGAGGCTGACACCAGACTGACCCCATCACGAGGCGAGGCTGACACCAGACTGACACCATCACGAGGCGAGGCTGACACCAGACTGACACCATCATGATGTGAGGCTGACACCAGACTGACCCCATCACTTGGCGAGACTGACACCAGACTGACCCCATCACGAGGCGAGGCTGACACCAGACTGACACCATCATGATGTGAGGCTGACACCAGACTGACCCCATCATGAGGCGCGGCTGACACCAGACTGACCCCATCACGAGGCGAGACTGACACCAGACTGACCCCATCACGAGGCGAGGCTGACACTAGACTGACACCATCACGAGGCGAGGCTGACACCAGACTGACACCATCACGAGGCGAGGCTGACACCAGACTGACACCATCATGAGGCGAGGCTGACACCAGACTGACACCATCATGATGTGAGGCTGACACCAGACTGAACCCATCACTTGGCGAGACTGACACCAGACTGAGCCCATCACGAGGCGAGGCTGACACCAGACTGACACCATCATGTTGTGAGGCTGACACCAGACTGACCCCATCACGAGGCGAGGCTGACACCAGACTGACCCCATCACGAGGCGAGGCTGACACCAGACTGACACCATCACGAGGCGAGGCTGACACCAGACTGACCCCATCACTTGGCGAGACTGACACCAGACTGACCCCATCACGAGGCGAGGCTGACACCAGACTGACACCATCATGATGTGAGGCTGACACCAGACTGACCCCATCATGAGGCGCGGCTGACACCAGACTGACCCCATCACGAGGCGAGACTGACACCAGACTGACCCCATCACGAGGCGAGGCTGACACTAGACTGACAATATCACGAGGCGAGGCTGACACCAGACTGACACCATCACGAGGCGAGGCTGACACCAGACTGACACCATCATGAGGCGAGGCTGACACCAGACTGACACCATCATGATGTGAGACTGACACCAGACTGAACCCATCACTTGGCGAGACTGACACCAGACTGAGCCCATCACGAGGCGAGGCTGACACCAGACTGACACCATCATGTTGTGAGGCTGACACCAGACTGACCCCATCACGAGGCGAGGCTGACACCAGACTGACCCCATCACGAGGCGAGGCTGACACCAGACTGACACCATCACGAGGCGAGGCTGACACCAGACTGACACCATCACGATGTGAGGCTGACACCAGTCTGACCCCATCACGAGGCAAGGCTGACACCAGACTGACCCATCACGAGGCGAGGCTGACACCAGACTGACCCCATCACGAAGCGAGACTGACACCAGACTGACCCCATCACAAGGCGTGGCTGACACCAGACTGACCCCATTACTAGGCGAGGCTGACACCAGACTGACCCCATCACGAGGCGAGGCTGACACCAGACTGACACCATCATGATGTGAGGCTGACACCAGACAGACCCCATCACGAGGCGAGACTGACACCAGACTGACCCCATCACGAGGCGAGGCTGACACCAGACTGACACCATCACGAGGCGAGGCTGACACCAGACTGACACCATCACGATGTGAGGCTGACACCAGACTGACCCCATCACGAGGCGAGGCTGACACCAGACTGACCCCATCACGAGGCGAGGCTGACACCAGACTGACCCCATCACGAGGCGAGACTGACACTAGACTGACACCATCACGAGGCGAGGCTGACACCAGACTGACACCATCACGAGGCGAGGCTGACACCAGACTGACCCCATCACAAGGCGAGGCTGACACCAGACTGACCCATCACGAGGCGAGGCTGACACCAGTCTGACCCCATCACGAAGCGAGACTGACACCAGACTGACCCCATCACAAGGCGTTGCTGACACCAGACTGACCCCATCACTAGGTGAGGCTGACACCAGACTGACACCATCACGAGGCGAGACTGACACCAGACTAATCCCATCACGAGGCGAGGCTGACACCAGACTGACCCCATCACGAGGCTAGGCTGACACCAGACTGACCCCATCACGGGTCGAGTCTGACACCAGACTGACCCCATCACGGGACGAGGCTGACACCAGAATGACCCCATCACGAGGCGAGGCTGACACCAGACTGACCCCATCACGAGGCGAGGCTGACACCAGACTGACCCCATCACGAGGCGAAGCTGACACCAGACTGACACCATCACGAGGCGAGGATGACACCAGACTGACACCATCATGATTTGAGGCTGACACCAGACTGACCCCATCACGAGGCGAGGCTGACACCAGACTGACCCCATCACGAGGCGAGGCTGACACCAGACTGACACCATCACGAGGCGAGGCTGACACCAGACTGACACCATCACGATGTGAGGCTGACACCAGGCTGACCCCATCACGAGGCGAGACTGACACCAGATTGACACCATCATGATGTGAGGCTGACACCAGACTGACCCCATCACGAGGCGAGGCTGACACCAGACAGACCCCATCACGAGGCGAGGCTGACACCAGACTGACCACATCACGAGACGAGACTGACACCAGACTGACCCCATCACAGGGCAAGGCTGACACCAGACTGACCCCATCACGAGGCGAGACTGACACCAGATTGACCCCATCACAAGGCGTGGCTGACACCAGACTGACACCATCACGAGGCGAGGCTGACACCAGACTGACCACATCACGAGACGAGGCTGACACCAGACTGACCCCATCACGAGGCGAGGCTGACACCAGACAGACCCCATCACGAGGCGAGGCTGACACCAGACTGACCACATCACGAGACGAGACTGACACCAGACTGACCCCATCACGAGGCGAGGCTGACACCAGACTGACCCCATCACGAGGCGAGGCAGACACCAGACTGACCCCATCACTAGGCGAGGCTGACACCAGACTGACCCCTTCACGAGGCGAGGCTGACACCAGACTGACCCCATCACGAGGCGAGGCTGACACCAGACTGACCCCATCACGAGGCGAGGCTGACACCAGACTGACACCATCACGAGGCGTGGCTGACACCAGACTGACCCCATCACGAGGCGATGCTGATACCAGAATGACACCATCACGATGTGAGGCTGACACCAGGCTGACCCCATCACGAGGCGAGACTGACACCAGACTGACCCCATCACGAGGCGAGGTTGACACCAGACTGACACCATCACGTGGCGAGACTGACACCAGACTGACACCATCATGATGTGAGGCTGACACCAGACTGACCCCATCACTAGGCGAGGCTGACACCAGACTGACACCATCATGATTTGAGGCTGACATCAGACTGACCCCATCACGAGGCGAGGCTGACACCAGACTGACCCCATCACGAGGCGAGGCTGACACCAGACAGACCCCATCACGAGGCGAGGCTGACACCAGACTGACCACATCACGAGACGAGACTGACACCAGACTGACCCCATCACAGGGCAAGGCTGACACCAGACTGACCCCATCACGAGGCGAGACTGACACCAGATTGACCCCATCACAAGGCGTGGCTGACACCAGACTGACACCATCACGAGGCGAGGCTGACACCAGACTGACCACATCACGAGACGAGACTGACACCAGACTGACCCCATCACGAGGCGAGGCTGACACCAGACTGACCCCATCACGAGGCGAGGCAGACACCAGACTGACCCCATCACTAGGCGAGGCTGACACCAGACTGACCCCTTCACGAGGCGAGGCTGACACCAGACTGACACCATCACGAGGCGAGACTGACACCAGACTGACCCCATCACGAGGCGAGGCTGACACCAGACTGACCCCATCACGAGGCGAGGCTGACACCAGACTGACCCCATCACGAGGCGAGGCAGACACCAGACTGACCCCATCACTAGGCGAGGCTGACACCAGACTGACCCCTTCACGAGGCGAGGCTGACACCAGACTGACCCCATCACGAGGCGAGGCTGACACCAGACTGACCCCATCACGAGGCGAGGCTGACACCAGACTGACACCATCACGAGGCGTGGCTGACACCAGACTGACCCCATCACGAGGCGATGCTGATACCAGAATGACACCATCACGATGTGAGGCTGACACCAGGCTGACCCCATCACGAGGCGAGACTGACACCAGACTGACCCCATCACGAGGCGAGGTTGACACCAGACTGACACCATCACGTGGCGAGACTGACACCAGACTGACACCATCATGATGTGAGGCTGACACCAGACTGACCCCATCACTAGGCGAGGCTGACACCAGACTGACACCATCATGATTTGAGGCTGACATCAGACTGACCCCATCACGAGGCGAGGCTGACACCAGACTGACCCCATCACGAGGCGAGGCTGACACCAGACAGACCCCATCACGAGGCGAGGCTGACACCAGACTGACCACATCACGAGACGAGACTGACACCAGACTGACCCCATCACAGGGCAAGGCTGACACCAGACTGACCCCATCACGAGGCGAGACTGACACCAGATTGACCCCATCACAAGGCGTGGCTGACACCAGACTGACACCATCACGAGGCGAGGCTGACACCAGACTGACCACATCACGAGACGAGACTGACACCAGACTGACCCCATCACGAGGCGAGGCTGACACCAGACTGACCCCATCACGAGGCGAGGCAGACACCAGACTGACCCCATCACTAGGCGAGGCTGACACCAGACTGACCCCTTCACGAGGCGAGGCTGACACCAGACTGACACCATCACGAGGCGAGACTGACACCAGACTGACCCCATCACGAGGCGAGGCTGACACCAGACTGACCCCATCACGAGGCGAGGCTGACACCAGACTGACCCCATCACGAGGCGAGGCTGACACCAGACTGACCCCATCACGAGGCGAGGCTGACACATGACTGACCCCATCACGAGGCGAGGCTGACACCAGACTGACCCCGTCACGAGGCGAGGCTGACACCAGACTGACACCATCATGATGTGAGGCTGACACCAGACTGACCCCATCACTAGGCGAGACTGACAATACACTGACCCCATCACGAGGTGAGGCTGACACCAGACTGTTCCCCTCACGATGCGAGACTGACACCAGACTGACCCCATCACGAGGCGAGACTGACACCAGACTGACCCCATCACGAGGCGAGTCTGACACAAGACTGACCCCATCACGAGGCGAGACTGACACCACACTGACCCCATCACGAGGCGAGACTGACACCAGACTGACCCGAATACGAAGCGAGACTGACACCAGACTGACCCCATCACGAGGCGAGGCTGACACCAGACTGACCCCATCACGAGACGAGGCTGACACCAGACTGACACTATCACGAGGCGAGGCTGACACCAGACTGACACCATCATGATGTGAGGCTGACACCAGACTGACCCCATCACTTGGCGAGACTGACACCAGACTGACCCCATCACGAGGCGAGGCTGACACCAGACTGACACCATCATGATGTGAGGCTGACACCAGACTGACCCCATCATGATTCGAGGCTGACACCAGACTGACCCCATCACGAGGCGAGGCTTACACCAGACTGACACCATCACGAGGCGAGGCTGACACCAGATTGACACCATAACGATGTGAGGCTGACACCAGACTGACCCCTTCACGAGGCGAGGCTGACACCAGACTGACCCCATCACGAGGCGAGGCTGACACCAGACTGACACCATCATGATGTGAGGCTGACACCAGACTGACCCCATCACGAGGCGAGGTTGACACCAGACTGACACCATCACGTGGCGAGACTGACACCAGACTGACACCATCATGATGTGAGGATGACACCAGACTGACCCCATCACTAGGCGAGGCTGACACCAGACTGACCCCATCACGAGGCGAGGCTGACACCA
Source organism: Staurois parvus (assembly GCF_062004578.1). Classification (NCBI taxonomy): domain Eukaryota; kingdom Metazoa; phylum Chordata; class Amphibia; order Anura; family Ranidae; genus Staurois; species Staurois parvus. The sequence continues at coordinate 959,480 of NW_028320161.1, forward strand.
GACTGACCCCATCACGAGTCGAGATTGACACAAGACTGACACCATCATGATGTGAGGCTGACACCAGACTGACCCCATCACGAGGCGAGGCTGACACCAGACTGACCACATCACGAGGCGAGGCTGACACCAGACTGACACCATCACGAGGCGAGACTGACACCAGACTGACCCCATCACGAAGCGAGGATGACACCAGACTGACCCAATCACGAGGCGAGGCTGACACCAGACTGACCCCATCACGAGGCGAGGCTGACCCCAGACTGACCCCATCACGTGGCGAGGCTGACACCAGACTGACCCCATCACGAGGCAAGGCTGACACCTGACTGACACCATCACGAGGCGAGACTCACACCAGACTGACCCCATCACGAGGCGAAGCTGACACCAGACAGACCCTATCACGTGGCGAGGCTGACACCAGACTGACCCCATCACGGGGCGAGGCTGACACCAGACTGACCCCATCATGATGTGAGGCTGACACCAGACTGAACCCATCACGAGGCGAGGCTGTCACCAGACTGACCCCATCACAAGGCGAGGCTGACACCAGACTGACTCCATCACGAGGCGAGGCTGACACCAGACTGACCCCATCACGAGGCGAGGCTGACACGAGACTGACCGCATCGTGAGGCGAGGCTGACACCAGACTGACACCATCATGATGTGAGGCTGACACCAGACTGACCCCATCACAAGGCGAGACTGACACCAGACTGACCCCATCACGAGGTGAGGCTGACACCAGACTGACACCATCACGAGGCGAGACTGACACCAGACTGGCCCCATCACTAGGCGAGACTGACACCAGACTGACCCCATCACGAGGCGAGGCTGACACCAGACTGACCCCATCATGAGGCGAGACTGACACCAGACTGACCCCATCACTAGCGAGGCTCACACCAGACTGACACCATCACGAGGCGATGCTGACACCAGACTGACCCAATCACGAGGCAAGGCTGACAGCTGACTGACACCATCACGAGGCGAGACTGACACCAGACTGACCCCATCACGAGGAGAGGCTGACACCAGACTGACCCCATCACTACCGAGGCTGACACCAGACTGACACCATCACGAGGCGAGGCTGACACCAGACTGACCCCATCACTAGCCGATGCTGACACCAGACTGACCCCATCACGAGGCGAGGCTGACACCTGACTGACACCATCACGAGGCGAGGCTGACACCAGACTGACACCATCACGAGGCGAGACTGACACCAGACTGGCCCCATCACTAGGCGAGACTGACACCAGACTGACCCCATCACGAGGCGAGGCTGACACCAGACTGACCCCATCATGAGGCGAGACTGACACCAGACTGACCCCATCACTAGCGAGGCTCACACCAGACTGACACCATCACGAGGCGATGCTGACACCGGACTGACACCATCACGAGGCGAGACTGACACCAGACTGACCCCTTCACGAGGCGAGACTGACACCAGACTGACCCCATCACGAGGCGAGGCTGACACCAGACTGACACCATCACGAGGCGAGACTGACACCAGACTGGCCCCATCACTAGGCGAGACTGACACCAGACTGACCCCATCACGAGGCGAGGCTGACACCAGACTGACCCCATCATGAGGCGAGACTGACACCAGACTGACCCCATCACTAGCGAGGCTCACACCAGACTGACACCATCACGAGGCGATGCTGACACCGGACTGACACCATCACGAGGCGAGACTGACACCAGACTGACCCCTTCACGAGGCGAAAATGACACCAGACAGACCCCATCACGAGGAGAGGCTGACACCATACTAACCCCATCACGAGGCGAGGCTGACACCAGACTGACCCCATCACGGGGCTAGGCTGACACCAGACTGACCCCATCATGATGTGAGGCTGACACCAGACTGACCCCATCACGAGGCGAGTCTGACACCAGACTGACCCCATCACGAGGCGAGGCTTACACCAGACTGACCCCATCACGAGGCGAGGCTGACACCAGACTGATCCCATCACGAGGCGAGGCTGACTCCAGACTGACCCCATCACGAGGCGAGGCTGACACCAGACTGACCCCATCACGAGGCGAGGCTGACACCAGACTGACACCATCATGATGTGAGGCTGTCACCAGACTGACCCCATCACTAGGCGAGACTGACACCAGACTGACCCCATCACTAGGCGAGACTGACACCAGACTGACCCCATCACGAGGCGAGGCTGACACCAGACTGACCCCATCATGAGGCGAGGCTGACACCAGACTGACACCATCACGATGTGAGGCTGACACCAGACTGACCCCATCACGAGGCGAGGCTGACACCAGACTGACACCATCACGAGGCGAGACTGACACCAGACTGACACCATCACGAAGCGAGACTGACAACAGACTGACCCCATCACGAGGCGAGGCTGACACCAGACTGACACCATCATGATGTGAGGCTGACACCAGACTGACCCCATCACGAGGTGAGGCTGACACCAGACTGACACCATCACGAGGCGAGGCTGACACCAGACTGACACCATAACTAGCGAGGCTGACACCAGACTGACACCATCACGAGGCGAGACTGACACCAGATTGACCCCATCACAAGGCGTGGCTGACAACAGACTGACACCATCATGATGTGAGGCTGACACCAGACTGACCCCATCACTAGGCGAGGCTGACACCAGACTGACCCCATCACTTGGCGAGACTGACACCAGACTGAGCCCATCACGAGGCGAGGCTGACACCAGACTGACACCATCATGTTGTGAGGCTGACACCAGACTGACCCCATCACGAGGCGAGGCTGACACCAGACTGACCCCATCACGAGGCGAGGCTGACACCAGACTGACACCATCACGAGGCGAGGCTGACACCAGACTGACACCATCACGATGTGAGGCTGACACCAGTCTGACCCCATCACGAGGCAAGGCTGACACCAGACTGACCCATCACGAGGCGAGGCTGACACCAGACTGACCCCATCACGAAGCGAGACTGACACCAGACTGACCCCATCACAAGGCGTGGCTGACACCAGACTGACCCCATTACTAGGCGAGGCTGACACCAGACTGACCCCATCACGAGGCGAGGCTGACACCAGACTGACACCATCATGATGTGAGGCTGACACCAGACAGACCCCATCACGAGGCGAGACTGACACCAGACTGACCCCATCACGAGGCGAGGCTGACACCAGACTGACACCATCACGAGGCGAGGCTGACACCAGACTGACACCATCACGATGTGAGGCTGACACCAGACTGACCCCATCACGAGGCGAGGCTGACACCAGACTGACCCCATCACGAGGCGAGGCTGACACCAGACTGACCCCATCACGAGGCGAGACTGACACTAGACTGACACCATCACGAGGCGAGGCTGACACCAGACTGACACCATCACGAGGCGAGGCTGACACCAGACTGACCCCATCACAAGGCGAGGCTGACACCAGACTGACCCATCACGAGGCGAGGCTGACACCAATCTGACCCCATCACGAAGCGAGACTGACACCAGACTGACCCCATCACAAGGCGTTGCTGACACCAGACTGACCCCATCACTAGGTGAGGCTGACACCAGACTGACACCATCACGAGGCGAGACTGACACCAGACTAATCCCATCACGAGGCGAGGCTGACACCAGACTGACCCCATCACGAGGCTAGGCTGACACCAGACTGACACCATCACGAGGCGAGGCTGACACCAGACTGACACCATCACGATGTGAGGCTGACACCAGACTGACCCCATCACGAGGCGAGGATGACACCAGACTGACCCATCACGAGGCGAGGCTGACACCAGACTGACCCCATCACGAAGCGAGACTGACACCAGACTGACCCCATCACAAGGCGTTGCTGACACCAGACTGACCCCATCACTAGGCGAGGCTGACACCAGACTGACACCATCACGAGGCGAGACTGACACCAGAATGATCCCATCACGAGGCGAGGCTGACACCAGACTGACCCCATCACGAGGCTAGGCTGACAGCAGACTGACACCATCACGAGGCGAGACTGACACCAGACTGACCCCATCACGAGGCGAGACTGACACCAGACTGACACCATCATGATGTGAGGCTGACATCAGACTGAACCCATCACTTGGCGAGACTGACACCAGACTGACCCCATCACGAGGCGAGGCTGACACCAGACTGACACCATCATGATGTGAGGCTGACACCAGACTGACCCCATCACGAGGCGAGGCTGACACCAGACAGACCCCATCACGAGGCGAGGCTGACACCAGACTGACACCATCACGAGGCGAGGCTGACACCAGACTGACACCATCACGATGTGAGGCTGACACCAGACTGACCCCATCACGAGGCGAGGCTGACACCAGACTGACCCATCACGAGGCGAGGCTGACACCAGACTGACCCCATCACGAGGCGAGACTGACACCAGACTGACCCCATCACGAGGAGAGGCTGACACCAGACTGACCCCATCACGAGGCGAGGCAGACACCAGACTGACCCCATCACTAGGCGAGGCTGACACCAGACAGACCCCATCACGAGGCGAGGCTGACACCAGACTGACACCATCACGATGTGAGGCTGACACCAGATTGACCCCATCACGAGGCGAGGCTGACACAAGACTGACCCCATCACGAGGCGAGGTTGACACCAGACTGACACCATCACGAGGCGAGACTGACACCAGACTGACAACATCACGAGGCAAGGCTGACACCAGACTGACCCCATCACGAGGCAAGGCTGACACCAGACTGACCCCATAACGAGGCGAGGCTGACACCAGACTGACCCCATCACGAGGCGATGCTGACAACAGACTGACACCATCATGATGTGAGGCTGACACCAGACTGACCTGATCACGAGGCGAGGCTGACACCAGACTGACAAAATCATGATGTGAGGCTGACACCAGACTGACCCCATCACGGGGTGAAGCTGACACCAGACTGACACCATCACGAGGCGAGGCTGACACCAGACTGACACCAAAACTAGCGAGGCTGACACCAGACTGACCCAATCACGAAGCGAGACTGACACCAGACTGACCCAATCACGAAGCGAGACTGACACCAGACTGACCCCATCACGGTGCGAGGCTGACACCAGACTGACCCCATCACGAGGCGAGACTGACACCAGATTGACCCCATCACAAGGCGTGGATGACACAAGACTGACACCATCATGATGTGAGGCTGACACCAGACTGACCCCATTACGAGGCGAGGCTGACACCAGACTGACCACATCACGAGACGAGACTGACACCAGACTGACCCCATCACGAGGCGAGGCTGACACCAGACTGACCCCATCACGAGGCGAGGCAGACACCAGACTGACCCCATCACTAGGCGAGGCTGACACCAGACTGACCCCATCACGAGGCGAGGTTGACACTAGACTGACACCATCACGAGGCAAGGCTGACACCAGACTGACACCATCACGAGATGAGGCTGACACCAGACTGACAATATCACGAGGCGAGGCTGACACCAGACTGACACCATCATGATGTTAGGCTGACACCAGACTGAACCCATCACTTGGCGAGACTGACACCAGACTGAGCCCATCACGAGGCGAGGCTGACACCAGACTGACACCATCATGATGTGAGGCTGACACCAGACTGACCCCATCACGAGGCGAGGCTGACACCAGACTGACCCCATCACGAGGCGAGGCTGACACCAGACTGACACCATCACGAGGCGAGGCTGACACCAGACTGACACCATCACGATGTGAGGCTGACACCAGACTGACCCCATCACGAGGCGAGGCTGACACCAGACTGACACAACACGAGGCAAGGCTGACACCAGACTGACCCCATCACGAAGCGAGACGGACACCAGACTGACCCCATCACAGGGCAAGGCTGACACCAGACTGACCCCATCACGAGGCGAGACTGACACCAGATTGACCCCATCACAAGGCCTGGCTGACACCAGACTGACACCATCATGAGGCGAGGCTGACACCAGACTGACCACATCACGAGACGAGACTGACACCAGACTGACCCCATCACGAGGCGAGGCTGACACCAGACTGACCACATCACGAGACGAGACTGACACCAGACTGACCCCATCACGAGGCGAAGCTGACACCAGACTGACCCCATCACGAGGCGAGGCAGACACCAGACTGACCCCATCACTAGGCGAGGCTGACACCAGACTGACCCCATCACGAGGCGAGGCTGACACCAGACTGACAACATCACGAGGCGAGGCTGACACCAGACTGACACCATCACGAGGCGAGGCTGACACCAGACTGACACCATCACGATGTGAGGCTGACACCAGACTGACACCATCACGAGGCGAGGCTGACACCAGACTGACCCATCACGAGGCGAGGCTGACACCAGACTGACCCCATCACGAAGCGAGACTGACACCAGACTGACCCCATCACAGGGCAAGGCTGACACCAGACTGACCCCATCACGAGGCGAGACTGACACCAGATTGACCCCATCACAAGGCGTGGCTGACACCAGACTGACCACATCACGAGACGAGGCTGACACCAGACTGACCCCATCACGAGGCGAGGCTGACACCAGACAGACCCCATCACGAGGCGAGGCTGACACCAGACTGACCACATCACGAGACGAGACTGACACCAGACTGACCCCATCACGAGGCGAGGCTGACACCAGACTGACCCCATCACGAGGCGAGGCAGACACCAGACTGACCCCATCACTAGGCGAGGCTGACACCAGACTGACCCCTTCACGAGGCGAGGCTGACACCAGACTGACACCATCACGAGGCGAGGCTGACACCAGACTGACCCCATCACGAGGCGAGGCTGGCACCAGACTGACCCCATCACGAGGCTAGGCTGACACCAGACTGACCCCATCACGAGGCGAGACTGACACCAGACTGACCCCATCACGAGGCGAGACTGACACCAGACTGACCCCATCACGAGGCAAGACTGACACCAGACTGACACCATCACGAGGCGAGACTGACACCAGACTGACCCCATCACGAGGCGAGGCTGACACCAGACTGACCCCATCACAAGGCGAGGCTGACACCAGACTGACACCATCACGAGGCGTGGCTGACACCAGACTGACCCCATCACGAGGCGATGCTGATACCAGAATGACACCATCACGATGTGAGGCTGACACCAGGCTGACCCCATCACGAGGCGAGACTGACACCAGACTGACCCCATCATGAGGCGAGGCTGACACCAGACTGACACCATCATGATGTTAAGCTGACACCAGACTGACCCCATCACGAGGCGAGGTTGACACCAGACTGACACCATCACGTGGCGAGACTGACACCAGACTGACACCATCATGATGTGAGGCTGACACCAGACTGACCCCATCACTAGGCGAGGCTGACACAAGACTGACCCCATCACGAGGCGAGACTGACACCAGACTGACACCATCACGAGGCGAGACTGACACCAGACTGACCCCATCACGAGGCGAGGCTGACACCAGACTGACCCCATCACGGGACGAGTCTGACACCAGACTGACCCCATCACGGGACGAGGCTGACACCAGAATGACCCCATCACGAGGCGAGGCTGACACCAGACTGACCCCATCACGAGGCGAGGCTGACACCAGACTGACCCCATCACGAGGCGAAGCTGACACCAGACTGACACCATCACGAGGCGAGGATGACACCAGACTGACACCATCATGATTTGAGGCTGACACCAGACTGACCCCATCACGAGGCGAGGCTGACACCAGACTGACCCCATCACGAGGCGAGGCTGACACCAGACTGACACCATCACGAGGCGAGGCTGACACCAGACTGACACCATCACGATGTGAGGCTGACACCAGGCTGACCCCATCACGAGGCGAGACTGACACCAGACTGACACCATCATGATGTGAGGCTGACACCAGACTGACCCCATCACGAGGCGAGGCTGACACCAGACAGACCCCATCACGAGGCGAGGCTGACACCAGACTGACCACATCACGAGACGAGACTGACACCAGACTGACCCCATCACAGGGCAAGGCTGACACCAGACTGACCCCATCACGAGGCGAGACTGACACCAGATTGACCCCATCACAAGGCGTGGCTGACACCAGACTGACACCATCACGAGGCGAGGCTGACACCAGACTGACCACATCACGAGACGAGGCTGACACCAGACTGACCCCATCACGAGGCGAGGCTGACACCAGACAGACCCCATCACGAGGCGAGGCTGACACCAGACTGACCACATCACGAGACGAGACTGACACCAGACTGACCCCATCACGAGGCGAGGCTGACACCAGACTGACCCCATCACGAGGCGAGGCAGACACCAGACTGACCCCATCACTAGGCGAGGCTGACACCAGACTGACCCCTTCACGAGGCGAGGCTGACACCAGACTGACCCCATCACGAGGCGAGACTGACACCAGACTGACCCCATCACGAGGCGAGACTGACACCAGACTGACACCATCACGAGGCGAGACTGACACCAGACTGACCCCATCACGAGGCGAGGCTGACACCAGACTGACCCCATCACAAGGCGAGGCTGACACCAGACTGACACCATCACGAGGCGTGGCTGACACCAGACTGACCCCATCACGAGGCGATGCTGATACGAGAATGACACCATCACGATGTGAGGCTGACACCAGGCTGACCCCATCACGAGGCGAGACTGACACCAGACTGACCCCATCATGAGGCGAGGCTGACACCAGACTGACACCATCATGATGTTAAGCTGACACCAGACTGACCCCATCACGAGGCGAGGTTGACACCAGACTGACACCATCACGTGGCGAGACTGACACCAGACTGACACCATCATGATGTGAGGCTGACACCAGACTGACCCCATCACTAGGCGAGGCTGACACAAGACTGACCCCATCACGAGGCGAGACTGACACCAGACTGACACCATCACGAGGCGAGACTGACACCAGACTGACCCCATCACGAGGCAAGGCTGACACCAGACTGACCCCATCACGGGTCGAGTCTGACACCAGACTGACCCCATCACGGGACGAGGCTGACACCAGAATGACCCCATCACGAGGCGAGGCTGACACCAGACTGACCCCATCACGAGGCGAGGCTGACACCAGACTGACCCCATCACGAGGCGAAGCTGACACCAGACTGACACCATCACGAGGCGAGGATGACACCAGACTGACACCATCATGATTTGAGGCTGACACCAGACTGACCCCATCACGAGGCGAGGCTGACACCAGACTGACCCCATCACGAGGCGAGGCTGACACCAGACTGACACCATCACGAGGCGAGGCTGACACCAGACTGACACCATCACGATGTGAGGCTGACACCAGGCTGACCCCATCACGAGGCGAGACTGACACCAGACTGACACCATCATGATGTGAGGCTGACACCAGACTGACCCCATCACGAGGCGAGGCTGACACCAGACAGACCCCATCACGAGGCGAGGCTGACACCAGACTGACCACATCACGAGACGAGACTGACACCAGACTGACCCCATCACAGGGCAAGGCTGACACCAGACTGACCCCATCACGAGGCGAGACTGACACCAGATTGACCCCATCACAAGGCGTGGCTGACACCAGACTGACACCATCACGAGGCGAGGCTGACACCAGACTGACCACATCACGAGACGAGGCTGACACCAGACTGACCCCATCACGAGGCGAGGCTGACACCAGACAGACCCCATCACGAGGCGAGGCTGACACCAGACTGACCACATCACGAGACGAGACTGACACCAGACTGACCCCATCACGAGGCGAGGCTGACACCAGACTGACCCCATCACGAGGCGAGGCAGACACCAGACTGACCCCATCACTAGGCGAGGCTGACACCAGACTGACCCCTTCACGAGGCGAGGCTGACACCAGACTGACCCCATCACGAGGCGAGGCTGACACCAGACTGACCCCATCACGAGGCGAGGCTGACACCAGACTGACACCATCACGAGGCGTGGCTGACACCAGACTGACCCCATCACGAGGCGATGCTGATACCAGAATGACACCATCACGATGTGAGGCTGACACCAGGCTGACCCCATCACGAGGCGAGACTGACACCAGACTGACCCCATCACGAGGCGAGGTTGACACCAGACTGACACCATCACGTGGCGAGACTGACACCAGACTGACACCATCATGATGTGAGGCTGACACCAGACTGACCCCATCACTAGGCGAGGCTGACACCAGACTGACACCATCATGATTTGAGGCTGACATCAGACTGACCCCATCACGAGGCGAGGCTGACACCAGACTGACCCCATCACGAGGCGAGGCTGACACCAGACAGACCCCATCACGAGGCGAGGCTGACACCAGACTGACCACATCACGAGACGAGACTGACACCAGACTGACCCCATCACAGGGCAAGGCTGACACCAGACTGACCCCATCACGAGGCGAGGCAGACACCAGACTGACCCCATCACTAGGCGAGGCTGACACCAGACTGACCCCTTCACGAGGCGAGGCTGACACCAGACTGACACCATCACGAGGCGAGGCTGACACCAGACTGACCCCATCACGAGGCGAGGCTGGCACCAGACTGACCCCATCACGAGGCTAGGCTGACACCAGACTGACACCGTCACGAGGCGAGGCTGACACCAGACTGACCCAATCACGAGGCGAGGCTGACACCAGACTGACCCCATCACGAGGCGAGGCTGACACCAGACTGACACCATCACGAGGCGAGGCTGACACCAGACTGACACCATCATGATGTGAGGCTGACACCAGACTGACCCCATCACGAGGCGAGGCTGACACCAGACTGACCCCATCACGAGGCGAGGCTGACACCAGACTGACACCATCACGAGGCGTGGCTGACACCAGACTGACCCCATCACGAGGCGATGCTGATACTAGAATGACACCATCACGATGTGAGGCTGACACCAGGCTGACCCCATCACGAGGCGACACTGACACCAGACTGACCCCATCACGAGGCGAGGCTGACACCAGACTGACACCATCATGATGTGAGGCTGACACCAGACTGACCCCATCACGAGGCGAGGTTGACACCAGACTGACACCATCACGTGGCGAGACTGACACCAGACTGACACCATCATGATGTGAGGCTGACACCAGACTGACCCCATCACTAGGCGAGGCTGACACCAGACTGACCCCATCACGAGGCGAGACTGACACCAGACTGACACCATCACGAGGCGAGACTGACACCAGACTGACCCCATCACGAGGCGAGGCTGACACCAGACTGACCCCATCACGGGACGAGTCTGACACCAGACTGACCCCATCACGGGACGAGGCTGACACCAGAATGACCCCATCACGAGGCGAGGCTGACACCAGACTGACCCCATCACGAGGCGAGGCTGACACCAGACTGACCCCATCACAAGGCGAGGCTGACACCAGACTGACACCATCACGAGGCGAGGATGACACCAGACTGACACCATCATGATTTGAGGCTGACACCAGACTGACCCCATCACGAGGCGAGGCTGACACCAGACTGACACCATCACGAGGCGAGGCTGACACCAGACTGACACCATCACGATGTGAGGCTGACACCAGGCTGACCCCATCACGAGGCGAGACTGACACCAGACTGACCCCATCACGAGGCGAGGCTGACACCAGACTGACACCATCATGATGTGAGGCTGACACCAGACTGACCCCATCACGAAGCGAGGTTGACACCAGACTGACACCATCACGTGGCGAGACTGACACCAGACTGACACCATCATGATGTGAGGCTGACACCAGACTGACCCCATCACTAGGCGAGGCTGACACCAGACTGACCCCATCACGAGGCGAGGCTGACACCAGACTGACACCATCACGAGGCGAGGCTGACACCAGACTGACACCATCATGATGTGAGGCTGACACCAGACTGACCCCATCACTTGGCGAGACTGACACCAGACTGACCCCATCACGAGGCGAGGCTGACACCAGACTGACACCATCATGATGTGAGGCTGACACCAGACTCACCCCATCATGAGGCGCGGCTGACACCAGACTGACCCCATCACGAGGCGAGACTGACACCAGACTGACCCCATCACGAGGCGAGGCTGACACTAGACTGACACCATCACGAGGCGAGGCTGACACCAGACTGACACCATCACGAGGCGAGGCTGACACCAGACTGACACCATCATGAGGCGAGGCTGACACCAGACTGACACCATCATGATGTGAGGCTGACACCAGACTGAACCCATCACTTGGCGAGACTGACACCAGACTGAGCCCATCACGAGGCGAGGCTGACACCAGACTGACACCATCATGTTGTGAGGCTGACACCAGACTGACCCCATCACGAGGCGAGGCTGACACCAGACTGACCCCATCACGAGGCTAGGCTGACACCAGACTGACACCATCACGAGGCGAGACTGACACCAGACTGACCCCATCACGAGGCGAGACTGACACCAGACTGACACCATCATGATGTGAGGCTGACACCAGACTGAACCCATCACTTGGCGAGACTGACACCAGACTGACCCCATCACGAGGCGAGGCTGACACCAGACTGACACCATCATGATGTGAGGCTGACACCAGACTGACCCCATCACGAGGCGAGGCTGACACCAGACTGACCCCATCACGAGGCGAGGCTGACACCAGACTGACACCATCATGATTTGAGGCTGACATCAGACTGACCCCATCACGAGGCGAGGCTGACACCAGACTGACCCCATCACGAGGCGAGGCTGACACCAGACTGACACCATCACGAGGCGAGGCTGACACCAGACTGACACCATCATGATGTGAGGCTGACACCAGACTGAACCCATCACTTGGCGAGACTGACACCAGACTAAGCCCATCACGAGGCGAGGCTGACACCAGACAGACCCCATCACTTGGCGAGACTGACACCAGACTGACCCCATCACGAGGCGAGGCTGACACCAGACAGACCCCATCACGAGGCGAGGCTGACACCAGACTGACCACATCACGAGACGAGACTGACACCAGACTGACCCCATCACGAGGCGAGGCTGACACCAGACTGACCCCATCACGAGGCGAGGCAGACACCAGACTGACCCCATCACTAGGCGAGGCTGACACCAGACTGACCCCATCACGAGGCGAGGCTGACACCAGACTGACACCATCACGAGGCTAGGCTGACACCAGACTGAACCCATCACGAGGCGAGGCTGGCACCAGACTGAACCCATCACGAGGCTAGGCTGACACCAGACTGACACCATCACGAGGCGAGGCTGACACCAGACTGACCCCATCACGAGGCGAGGCTGACACCAGACTGACACCATCATGATTTGAGGCTGACATCAGACTGACCCCATCACGAGGCGAGGCTGACACCAGACTGACCCCATCACGAGGCGAGGCTGACACCAGACTGACACCATCACGAGGCGAGGCTGACACCAGACTGACACCATCATGATGTGAGGCTGACACCAGACTGAACCCATCACTTGGCGAGACTGACACCAGACTAAGCCCATCACGAGGCGAGGCTGACACCAGACAGACCCCATCACTGGGCGAGACTGACACCAGACTGACCCCATCACGAGGCGAGGCTGACACCAGACAGACCCCATCACGAGGGTAGGCTGACACCAGACTGACCACATCACGAGACGAGACTGACACCAGACTGACCCCATCACGAGGCGAGGCAGACACCAGACTGACCCCATCACGAGACGAGGCAGACACCAGACTGACCCCATCACTAGGCGAGGCTGACACCAGACTGACCCCATCACGAGGCGAGGCTGACACCAGACTGACACCATCACGAGGCGAGGCTGACACCAGACTGACCCCATCACGAGGCGAGGCTGGCACCAGACTGACCCCATCACGAGGCTAGGCTGACACCAGACTGACACCATCACGAGGCGAGACTGACACCAGACTGACCCCATCACGAGGCGAGACTGACACCAGACTGACCCCATCACGAGGCGAGACTGACACCAGACTGAACCCATCACGAGGCGAGACTGACACCAGACTGACACCATCACGAGGCGAGACTGACACCAGACTGACCCCATCACGAGGCGAGGCTGACACCAGACTGACCCCATCACGGGACGAGTCTGACACCAGATTGACCCCATCACGAGGCGAGGCCGAAACCAGACTGACATCATCACGATGTGAGGCTGAAACCAGACAGACCCCATCACGAGGCGAGGCTGACACCAGACTGACCCAATCACGAGGCGAGGCTGACACCAGACTGACCCCATCACGAGGCGAGGCTGACACCAGACGGACTCCATCACGAGGCGAGGCTGACACCAGACTGACACCATCATGATGTGAGGCTGACACCAGACTGACCCCATCACGAGGCGAGGTTGACACCAGACTGACACCATCACGAGGCGAGGCTGACACCAGACTGACACCATCATGATGTGAGGCTGACACCAGACTGAACCCATCACTTGGCGAGACTGAAACCAGACTAAGCCCATCACGAGGCGAGGCTGACACCAGACAGACCCCATCACTTGGCAAAACTGACACCAGACTGACCCCATCACGAGGCGAGGCTGACACCAGACAGACCCCATCACGAGGGTAGGCTGACACCAGACTGACCACATCACGAGACGAGACTGACACCAGACTGACCCCATCACGAGGCGAGGCAGACACCAGACTGACCCCATCACGAGACGAGGCAGACACCAGACTGACCCCATCACAGGGCATGGCTGACACCAGACTGACCCCATCACGAGGCGAGACTGACACCAGATTGACCCCATCACAAGGCGTGGCTGACACCAGACTGACACCATCACGAGGCGAGGCTGACACCAGACTGACCACATCACGAGACGAGGCTGACACCAGACTGACCCCATCACGAGGCGAGGCTGACACCAGACAGACCCCATCACGAGGCGAGGCTGACACCAGACTGACCACATCACGAGACGAGACAGACACCAGACTGACCCCATCACGAGGCGAGGCTGACACCAGACTGACCCCATCACGAGGCGAGGCAGACACCAGACTGACCCCATCACTAGGCGAGGCTGACACCAGACTGACCCCATCACGAGGCGAGGCTGACACCAGACTGACACCATCACGAGGCGAGGCTGACACCAGACAGACCCCATCACGAGGCGAGACTGGCACCAGACTGACCCCATCACGAGGCTAGGCTGACACCAGACTGACACCATCACGAGGAGAGACTGACACCAGACTGACCCCATCACGAGGCGAGACTGACACCAGACTGACCCCATCACGAGGCGAGACTGACACCAGACTGACCCCATCACGAGGCGAGACTGACACCAGACTGACCCCATCATGAGGCGGGGCTGACACCAGACTGACACCATCACGAGGCGAGGCTGACACCAAACTTACACCATCACGAGGCGTGGCTGACACCAGACTGACCCCATCACGGGGCGAGGCTGACACCAGACTGACCCCATCACGAGGCGAGGCTGACACCAGACTGACCCCATCACGAGGCGAGGCTGACACCAGACTGACCCCATCACGAGGCGAGGCTGACACCAGACTGACCCCATCACGAGGCGAGGCTGACACCAGATTGACCCCATCACGAGGCGAGGCTGACACGAGACTGACCCCATCACGAGGCGAGACTGACACCAGACTGACCCCATCACGAGGCGTGGCTGACACCAGACTGAAACCATCACGATGTGAGGTTGACACCAGACTGACCCCATCACGAGGCGAGACTGACACCAGACTGACCCCATCACGAGGCGAGGCTGACACCAGACTGACCCCATCACGAGGCGAGGCTGACCCAGACTGACCCCATCACTAGGCGAGGGTGACACCAGACTGACCCCATCACGAGGCGAGGCTGACACCAGACTGACACCATCATGATGTGAGGCTGACACCAGTCTGACCCCATCACTTGGCGAGACTGACACCAGACTGACCCCATCACGAGGCGAGGCTGACACCAGACTGACACCATCATGATGTGAGGCTGACACCAGACTGACCCCATCACGAGGCGAGGCTGACACCAGACTGACCCCATCAAGAGGCGAGGCTGACACCAGACTGACACCATCACGAGGCGAGGCTGACACCAGACTTACACCATCACGATGTGAGGCTGACACCAGACTGACCCCATCACGAGGCGAGGCTGACACCAGACTGACCCCATCACGAGGCTAGGCTGACACCAGACTGACACCATCACGAGGCGAGACTGACACCAGACTGACCCCATCACGAGGCGAGACTGACACCAGACTGACACCATCATGATGTGAGGCTGACACCAGACTGAACCCATCACTTGGCGAGACTGACACCAGACTGACCCCATCACGAGGCGAGGCTGACACCAGACTGACACCATCATGATGTGAGGCTGACACCAGACTGACCCCATCACGAGGCGAGGCTGACACCAGACTGACCCCATCACGAGGCGAGGCTGACACCAGACTGACACCATCATGATTTGAGGCTGACATCAGACTGACCCCATCACGAGGCGAGGCTGACACCAGACTGACCCCATCACGAGGCGAGGCTGACACCAGACTGACACCATCACGAGGCGAGGCTGACACCAGACTGACACCATCATGATGTGAGGCTGACACCAGACTGAACCCATCACTTGGCGAGACTGACACCAGACTAAGCCCATCACGAGGCGAGGCTGACACCAGACAGACCCCATCACTTGGCGAGACTGACACCAGACTGACCCCATCACGAGGCGAGGCTGACACCAGACAGACCCCATCACGAGGCGAGGCTGACACCAGACTGACCACATCACGAGACGAGACTGACACCAGACTGACCCCATCACGAGGCGAGGCTGACACCAGACTGACCCCATCACGAGGCGAGGCAGACACCAGACTGACCCCATCACTAGGCGAGGCTGACACCAGACTGACCCCATCACGAGGCGAGGCTGACACCAGACTGACACCATCACGAGGCTAGGCTGACACCAGACTGAACCCATCACGAGGCGAGGCTGGCACCAGACTGAACCCATCACGAGGCTAGGCTGACACCAGACTGACACCATCACGAGGCGAGGCTGACACCAGACTGACCCCATCACGAGGCGAGGCTGACACCAGACTGACACCATCATGATTTGAGGCTGACATCAGACTGACCCCATCACGAGGCGAGGCTGACACCAGACTGACCCCATCACGAGGCGAGGCTGACACCAGACTGACACCATCACGAGGCGAGGCTGACACCAGACTGACACCATCATGATGTGAGGCTGACACCAGACTGAACCCATCACTTGGCGAGACTGACACCAGACTAAGCCCATCACGAGGCGAGGCTGACACCAGACAGACCCCATCACTGGGCGAGACTGACACCAGACTGACCCCATCACGAGGCGAGGCTGACACCAGACAGACCCCATCACGAGGGTAGGCTGACACCAGACTGACCACATCACGAGACGAGACTGACACCAGACTGACCCCATCACGAGGCGAGGCAGACACCAGACTGACCCCATCACGAGACGAGGCAGACACCAGACTGACCCCATCACTAGGCGAGGCTGACACCAGACTGACCCCATCACGAGGCGAGGCTGACACCAGACTGACACCATCACGAGGCGAGGCTGACACCAGACTGACCCCATCACGAGGCGAGGCTGGCACCAGACTGACCCCATCACGAGGCTAGGCTGACACCAGACTGACACCATCACGAGGCGAGACTGACACCAGACTGACCCCATCACGAGGCGAGACTGACACCAGACTGACCCCATCACGAGGCGAGACTGACACCAGACTGACCCCATCACGAGGCGAGACTGACACCAGACTGACACCATCACGAGGCGAGACTGACACCAGACTGACCCCATCACGAGGCGAGGCTGACACCAGACTGACCCCATCACGGGACGAGTCTGACACCAGATTGACCCCATCACGAGGCGAGGCCGAAACCAGACTGACATCATCACGATGTGAGGCTGAAACCAGACAGACCCCATCACGAGGCGAGGCTGACACCAGACTGACCCAATCACGAGGCGAGGCTGACACCAGACTGACCCCATCACGAGGCGAGGCTGACACCAGACGGACCCCATCACGAGGCGAGGCTGACACCAGACTGACACCATCATGATGTGAGGCTGACACCAGACTGACCCCATCACGAGGCGAGGTTGACACCAGACTGACACCATCACGAGGCGAGGCTGACACCAGACTGACACCATCATGATGTGAGGCTGACACCAGACTGAACCCATCACTTGGCGAGACTGAAACCAGACTAAGCCCATCACGAGGCGAGGCTGACACCAGACAGACCCCATCACTTGGCAAAACTGACACCAGACTGACCCCATCACGAGGCGAGGCTGACACCAGACAGACCCCATCACGAGGGTAGGCTGACACCAGACTGACCACATCACGAGACGAGACTGACACCAGAATGACCCCATCACGAGGCGAGGCAGACACCAGACTGACCCCATCACGAGACGAGGCAGACACCAGACTGACCCCATCACAGGGCATGGCTGACACCAGACTGACCCCATCACGAGGCGAGACTGACACCAGATTGACCCCATCACAAGGCGTGGCTGACACCAGACTGACACCATCACGAGGCGAGGCTGACACCAGACTGACCACATCACGAGACGAGGCTGACACCAGACTGACCCCATCACGAGGCGAGGCTGACACCAGACAGACCCCATCACGAGGCGAGGCTGACACCAGACTGACCACATCACGAGACGAGACAGACACCAGACTGACCCCATCACGAGGCGAGGCTGACACCAGACTGACCCCATCACGAGGCGAGGCAGACACCAGACTGACCCCATCACTAGGCGAGGCTGACACCAGACTGACCCCATCACGAGGCGAGGCTGACACCAGACTGACACCATCAAGAGGCGAGGCTGACACCAGACAGACCCCATCACGAGGCGAGACTGGCACCAGACTGACCCCATCACGAGGCTAGGCTGACACCAGACTGACACCATCACGAGGAGAGACTGACACCAGACTGACCCCATCACGAGGCGAGACTGACACCAGACTGACCCCATCACGAGGCGAGACTGACACCAGACTGACCCCATCACGAGGCGAGACTGACACCAGACTGACCCCATCATGAGGCGGGGCTGACACCAGACTGACACCATCACGAGGCGAGGCTGACACCAAACTTACACCATCACGAGGCGTGGCTGACACCAGACTGACCCCATCACGGGGCGAGGCTGACACCAGACTGACCCCATCACGAGGCGAGGCTGACACCAGACTGACCCCATCACGAGGCGAGGCTGACACCAGACTGACCCCATCACGAGGCGAGGCTGACACCAGACTGACCCCATCACGAGGCGAGGCTGACACCAGATTGACCCCATCACGAGGCGAGGCTGACACGAGACTGACCCCATCACGAGGCGAGACTGACACCAGACTGACCCCATCACGAGGCGTGGCTGACACCAGACTGAAACCATCACGATGTGAGGTTGACACCAGACTGACCCCATCACGAGGCGAGACTGACACCAGACTGACCCCATCACGAGGCGAGGCTGACACCAGACTGACCCCATCACGAGGCGAGGCTGACCCAGACTGACCCCATCACTAGGCGAGGGTGACACCAGACTGACCCCATCACGAGGCGAGGCTGACACCAGACTGACACCATCATGATGTGAGGCTGACACCAGTCTGACCCCATCACTTGGCGAGACTGACACCAGACTGACCCCATCACGAGGCGAGGCTGACACCAGACTGACACCATCATGATGTGAGGCTGACACCAGACTGACCCCATCACGAGGCGAGGCTGACACCAGACTGACCCCATCAAGAGGCGAGGCTGACACCAGACTGACACCATCACGAGGCGAGGCTGACACCAGACTTACACCATCACGATGTGAGGCTGACACCAGACTGACCCCATCACGAGGCGAGGCTGACACCAGACTGACCCCATCACGAGGCGAGGTTGACACCAGACTGACACCATCACGTGGCGAGACTGACACCAGACTGACACCATCACGAGACGAGACTGACACCAGACTGACAACATCACGAAGCAAGGCTGACACCAGACTGACCCCATCACGAGGCGAGGCTGACACCAGACAGACCCCATCACGAGGCAAGGCTGACACCAGACTGACCCGATCACGAGGCGATGCTGACAACAGACTGACACCATCATGATGTGAGGCTGACACCAGACTGACCCCATCATGAGGCGAGGCTGACACCAGACTGACCCCATCACGAGGCGAGGCTGACACCAGACTGACACCATCACAATGTGAGGCTGACACCAGATTGACCCCATCACGAGGCGAGGCTGACACAAGACTGACCCCATCACGAGGCGAGGTTGACACCAGACTGACACCATCACGAGGCGAGACTGACACCAGACTGACAACATCACAAAGCGAGGCTGACACCAGACTGACCCCATCACGAGGCGAGGCTGACACCAGACTGACCCCATCACGAGGCGAGGCTGACACCAGACTGATCCCATCACGAGGTGATGCTGACAACAGACTGACACCATCATGATGTGAGGCTGACACCAGACTGACCCGATCACGAGGCGAGGCTGACACCAGACTGACACAATCATGATGTGAGGCTGACACCAGACTGACCCCATCACGAGGTGAGGCTGACACCAGACTGACCCCATCACAAGGCGTGGCTGACACGAGACTGACACCATCACGATGTGAGGCTGACACCAGACTGACCCCATCACAAGGCGAGGCTGACACCAGACTGACCCCATCACGAGGCGAGGCTGACACCAGACTGACACCATCATGATGTGAGGCTGACACCAGACTGACCCCATCACGAGGCGAGGTTGACACCAGACTGAAACCATCACGTGGCGAGACTGACTCCAGACTGACACCATCATGATGTGAGGCTGACACCAGGCTGACCCCATCACTAGGCGAGGCTGACACCAGACTGACCCCATCACGAGGCGAGGCTGACACCAGACTGACCCCATCACGAGGCAAGGCTGACACCAGACTGACCCCATCATGAGGCGAGGCTGACACCAGACTGACACAATCATGATGTGAGGCTGACACCAGACTGACCCCATCACGAGGTGAGGCTGACACCAGACTGACACCATCACGAGGCGAGGCTGACACCAGACTGACACCATAACTAGCGAGGCTGACACCAGACTGACACCATCACGAGGCGAGGCTGACACCAGACTGACCCCATCACGAAGCGAGGCTGACACCAGACTGACCCATCACGAGGCGAGGCTGACACCAGACTGACCCCATCACGAAGCGAGACTGACACCAGACTGACCCCATCACGGGGCGAGGCTGACACCAGACTGACCCCATCACGAGGCGAGGCTGACACCAGACTGACCCCATCACGAGGCGAGGCTGATACCAGACTGACCCCATCACGAAGCGAGACTGACACCAGACTGACCCCATCACGGGGCGAGGCTGACACCAGACTGACCCCATCACGAGGCGAGACTGACACCAGATTGACCCCATCACAAGGCGTGGTTGACACCAGACTGACACCATCATGATGTGAGGCTTACACTAGACTGACCCCATCACGAGGCAAGGCTGACACCAGACTGACCACATCACGAGACGAGACTGACACCAGACTGACCCCATCACGAGGCGAGGCTGAAACCTGACTGACCCCATCACGAGGCGAGGCTGACACCAGACTGACACCATCACGAGGCGAGGCTGACACCAGACTGACACCATCATGATGTGAGGCTTACACCAGACTGACCCCATCACTAGGCGAGACTGAAACCAGACTGGCCCCATCACGAGGCGAGGCTGACACCAGACTGACTCCATCACGAGGCGAGACTGACACCAGACTGACCCCATCACGAGGCGAAGCTGACACTAGACTGACACTATCATGATGTGAGGCTGACAACAGACTGACCCCATCACTAGGCGAGGCTGACACCAGACTGACCCCATCACGAGGCGAGACTGACACCAGACTGACCCCATCACGAGGCGAGGCTGACACCAGACTGACCCCATCACGAGGCTAGGCTGACAACAGACTGACACCATCACGAGGCGAAACTGACACCAGACTGACCCCATCACGAGGCGAGACTGACACCAGACTGACCCCATCACGAGGCAAGACTGACACCAGACTGACCCAATCACGAGGCGAGGCTGACCCCAGACTGACCCCATCACGTGGCGAGGCTGACACCAGACTGACCCCGTCACGAGGCGAGGCTGACACCAGACTGACCCCATCACGAGGCGAGGCTGACCCCAGACTGACCCCATCACGTGGCGAGGCTGACACCAGACTGACCCCATCACGAGGCGAGGCTGACACCAAACTTACACCATCACGAGGCGAGGCTGACACCAGACTGACCCCATCACGGGGCGAGGCTGACACCAGACTGACCCCATCACGAGGCGAGGCTGACACCAGACTGACACCATCACGAGGCGAGGCTGACACCAGACTGACCCCATCACGAGGCGAGGCTGACACCAGACTGACCCCATCACGAGGCGAGGCTGACACCAGATTGACCCCATCACGAGGCGAGGCTGACACGAGACTGACACCATCACGAGGCGAGACTGACACCAGACAGACCCCATCACGTGGCGAGGCTGACACCAGACTGACCCCATCACTAGTGAGGCTGACAACAGACTGACACCATCACGAGGCGAGTCTGACACCAGACTGACCCCATCACGAGGCGAGGTTGACACCAGACTGACACCATCACGAGGCGAGACTGACACCAGACTGACAACATCACAAAGCGAGGCTGACACCAGACTGACCCCATCACGAGGCGAGGCTGACACCAGACTGACCCCATCACGAGGCGAGGCTGACACCAGACTGACCCCATCACGAGGCGAGGTTGACACCAGACTGACACCATCACGAGGCGAGACTGACACCAGACTGACAACATCACAAAGCGAGGCTGACACCAGACTGACCCCATCACGAGGCGAGGCTGACACCAGACTGACCCCATCACGAGGCGAGGCTGACACCAGATTGACCCCATCACGAGGTGATGCTGACAACAGACTGACACCATCATGATGTGAGGCTGACACCAGACTGACCCGATCACGAGGCGAGGCTGACACCAGACTGACACAATCATGATGTGAGGCTGACACCAGACTGACCCCATCACGAGGTGAGGCTGACACCAGACTGACCCCATCACAAGGCGTGGCTGACACCAGACTGACACCATCACGATGTGAGGCTGACACCAGACTGACCCCATCACAAGGCGAGGCTGACACCAGACTGACCCCATCACGAGGCGAGGCTGACACCAGACTGACACCATCATGATGTGAGGCTGACACCAGACTGACCCCATCACGAGGCGAGGTTGACACCAGACTGAAACCATCACGTGGCGAGACTGACTCCAGACTGACACCATCATGATGTGAGGCTGACACCAGACTGACCCCATCACTAGGCGAGGCTGACACCAGACTGACCCCATCACGAGGCGAGGCTGACACCAGACTGACACCATCACGAGTCGAGACTGACACAAGACTGACACCATCAAGATGTGAGGCTGACACCAGACTGACCCCATCACGAGGTGAGGCTGACAACAGACTGACCCCATCACGAGGCGAGGCTGACACCAGACTGACCCCATCATGAGGCGAGGCTGACACCAGACTGACACCATCACGATGTGAGGCTGACACCAGACTGACCCCATCACGAGGCGAGGCTGACACCAGACTGACCCCATCACGAGGCGAGTCTGACACCAGACTGACACCATCACGAGGTGAGACTGACACCAGACTGCCACCATCACGAAGCGAGGCTGACATCAGACTGACCCCATGACGCGGCAAGGCTGACACCAGACTGACACCATCATGATGTGAGGCTGACACCAGACTGACCCCATCACGAGGTGAGGCTGACACCAGACTGACCCCATCACGAGGTGAGGCTGACACCAGACTGACACCATCACGAGGCGAGGCTGACACCAGACTGACACCATAACTAGCAAGGCTGACACCAGACTGACACCATCACGAGGCTAGGCTGACACCAGACTGACCCCATCACGAGGTGAGGCTGACACCAGACTGACCCATCACGAGGCGAGGCTGACACCAGACTGACCCCATCACGAAGCGAGACTGGCACCAGACTGACCCCATCACGGGGCGAGGCTGACACCAGACTGACCCCATCACGAGGCGAGACTGACACCAGACTGACCCCATCACGAGGCGAGGCTGACACCAGACTGACACCATCACGATGTGAGGCTGACACCAGATTGACCCCATCACGAGGCGAGGCTGACACAAGACTGACCCCATCACGAGGCGAGGTTGACACCAGACTGACTCCATCACGAGGCGAGACTGACACCTGACTGACAACATCACGAAGCGAGGCTGACACCAGACTGACCCCATCTCGAGGCGAGGCAGACACCAGACGGACCCCATCACGAGGCGAGGCTTACACCAGACTGACACCATCACGAGGCGATGCTGACAACAGACTGACACCATCATGATGTTAGGCTGACACCAGACTGACCCGATCACGAGGCGAGGCTGACACCAGACTGACACAATCATGATGTGAGGCTGACACCAGACTGACCCCATCACGAGGTGAGGCTGACACCAGACTGACACCATCACGAGGCGAGGCTGACACCCGACTGACACCATAACTAGCGAGGCTAACACCAGACTGACACCATCACGAGGCGAGGCTGACACCAGACTGACCCCATCACGAAGCGAGGCTGACACCAGACTGACCCATCACGAGGCGAGGCTGACACCAGACTGACCCCATCACGAAGCTAGACTGACACCAGACTGACCCCATCACGGGGCGAGGCTGACACCAGACTGACCCCATCACGAGGCGAGGCTGACACCAGACTGACCCATCACGAGGCGAGGCTGATACCAGACTGACCCCATCACGAAGCGAGACTGACACCAGACTGACCCCATCACGGGGCGAGGCTGACACCAGACTGACCCCATCACGAGGCGAGACTGACACCAGATTGACCCCATCACAAGGCGTGGTTGACACCAGACTGACACCATCATGATGTGAGGCTTACACCAGACTGACCCCATCACGAGGCAAGGCTGACACCAGACTGACCACATCACGAGACGAGGCTGACACCAGACTGACCCCATCACGAGGCGAGGCTGAAACCAGACTGACCCCATCACGAGGCGAGGCTGACACCAGACTGACACCATCACAAGGCAAGGCTGACACCAGACTGACCCCATCACGAGGCGAGGCTGACACCAGACTGACACCATCATAATGTGAGGCTGACACCAGACTGACCCCATCACGAGGCGAGGTTGACACCAGACTGAAACCATCACGTGGCGAGACTGACTCCAGACTGACACCATCACGAGGCTAGACTGACACCAGACTGACCCCATCACGGGACGAGGCTGACACCAGACTGACCCCATCACGAGGCGAGGCTGACCCCAGACTGACCCCATCACGAGGCGAGGTTGACACCAGACTGACTCCATCACGAGGCGAGACTGACACCTGACTGACAACATCACGAAGCGAGGCTGACACCAGACTGACCCCATCTCGAGGCGAGGCAGACACCAGACGGACCCCATCACGAGGCGAGGCTTACACCAGACTGACACCATCACGAGGCGATGCTGACAACAGACTGACACCATCATGATGTGAGGCTGACACCAGACTGACCCGATCACGAGGCGAGGCTGACACCAGACTGACACAATCATGATGTGAGGCTGACACCAGACTTACCCCATCACGAGGTGAGGCTGACACCAGACTGACACCATCACGAGGCGAGGCTGACACCCGACTGACACCATAACTAGCGAGGCTAACACCAGACTGACACCATCACGAGGCGAGGCTGACACCAGACTGACCCCATCACGAAGCGAGGCTGACACCAGACTGACCCATCACGAGGCGAGGCTGACACCAGACTGACCCCATCACGAAGCTAGACTGACACCAGACTGACCCCATCACGGGGCGAGGCTGACACCAGACTGACCCCATCACGAGGCGAGGCTGATACCAGACTGACCCCATCACGAAGCGAGACTGACACCAGACTGACCCCATCACGGGGCGAGGCTGACACCAGACTGACCCCATCACGAGGCGAGACTGACACCAGATTGACCCCATCACAAGGCGTGGTTGACAGCAGACTGACACCATCATGATGTGAGGCTTACACCAGACTGACCCCATCACGAGGCAAGGCTGACACCAGACTGACCACATCACGAGACGAGGCTGACACCAGACTGACCCCATCACGAGGCGAGGCTGAAACCAGACTGACCCCATCACGAGGCGAGGCTGACACCAGACTGACACCATCACAAGGCAAGGCTGACACCAGACTGACCCCATCACGAGGCGAGGCTGACACCAGACTGACACCATCATGATGTGAGGCTGACACCAGACTGACCCCATCACGAGGCGAGGTTGACACCAGACTGAAACCATCACGTGGCGAGACTGACTCCAGACTGACACCATCACGAGGCTAGACTGACACCAGACTGACCCCATCACGGGACGAGGCTGACACCAGACTGACCCCATCACGAGGCGAGGCTGACCCCAGACTGACCCCATCACGTGGCGAAGTTGACACCAGACTGACCCCGTCACGAGGCGAGGCTGAAACCAGACTGACCCCATCACGAGGCGGGGCTGACACCAGACTGACCCCATCACGAGGCGAGGCTGACACCAAACTTACACCATCACGAGGCGAGGCTGACACCAGACTGACCCCATCACGGGGCGAGGCTGACACCATACTGACCCATCACGAGGCGAGACTGACACGAGACAGACCCCATCACGGGACGAGGCTGGGGTCAGTCACTAGTGAGGCTGACAACAGACTGACACCATCACGAGGCGAGTCTGACACCAGACTGACCCCATCACGAGGCGAGGCTGACACCAGACTGACCCCATCACGAGGCGAGACTGACACGAGACAGACCCCATCACGGGGCGAGGCTGACACCAGACTGACCCCATCACGAGGCGAGACTGACACCAGACTGACCCCATCACGAGGCGTGGCTGACACCAGACTGAAACCATCACGATGTGAGGCTGACACCAGACTGACCCCATCACGAGGCGAGACTGACACCAGACTGACCCCATCACGAGGCGAGGCTGACACCAGACTGACCCCATCACGAGGCGAGGCTGACCCAGACTGACCCCATCACTAGGCGAGGCTCACACCAGACTGACCACATCACGAGGTGAGGCTGACACAAGACTGACCCCATCACGAGGCGAGGTTGACACCAGACTGACACCATCACGAGGCGAGACTGATACCAGACTGACAACATCACAAAGCGAGGCTGACACCAGACTGACCCCATCACGAGGCGAGGCTGACACCAGACTGACCCCATCACGAGGCGAGGCTGACACCAGACTGACCCCATCACGAGGCGAGGCTGACACCAGACTGACACCATCATGATGTGAGGCTGACACCAGACTGACACCATCATGATGTGAGGCTTACACCAGACTGACCCCATCACTAGGCGAGACTGAAACCAGACTGACCCCATCACGAGGCGAAGCTGACACTAGACTGACACCATCATGATGTGAGGCTGACAACAGACTGACCCCATTACTAGGCGAGGCTGACACCAGACTGACCCCATCACGAGGCGAGACTGACACCAGACTGACCCCATCACGAGGCGAGGCTGACACCAGACTGACCCCATCACGAGGCTAGGCTGACAACAGACTGACACCATCACGAGGCGAAACTGACACCAGACTGACCCCATCACGAGGCGAGACTGACACCAGACTGACCCCGTCACGAGGCGAGGCTGAAACCAGACTGACCCCATCACGAGGCGGGGCTGACAGCAGACTGACCCCATCACGAGGCGAGGCTGACACCAAACTTACACCATCACGAGGCGAGGCTGACACCAGACTGACCCCATCACGGGGCGAGGCTGACACCAGACTGACCCCATCACGAGGCGAGGCTGACACCAGACTGACCCCATCACGAGGCGAGGCTGACACCAGACTGACCCCATCACGAGGCGAGGCTGACACCAGACTGACCCCATCACGAGGCGAGGCTGACACCAGATTGACCCCATCACGAGGCGAGGCTGACACGAGACTGACACCATCACGAGGCGAGACTGACACCAGACAGACCCCATCACGTGGCGAGGCTGACACCAGACTGACCCCATCACTAGTGAGGCTGACAACAGACTGACACCATCACGAGGCGAGTCTGACACCAGACTGACCCCATCACGAGGCGAGGTTGACACCAGACTGACACCATCACGAGGCGAGACTGACACCAGACTGACAACATCACAAAGCGAGGCTGACACCAGACTGACCCCATCACGAGGCGAGGCTGACAACAGACTGACCCCATCACGAGGCGAGGCTGACACCAGACTGACCCCATCACGAGGCGAGGCTGACCCAGACTGACCCCATCACTAGGCGAGGCTGACACCAGACTGACCCCATCACGAGGCGAGGCTGACACAAGACTGACCCCATTACGAGGCGAGGCTGACACCAGACTGACCCCATCACGAGGCTAGGCTGACAACAGACTGACACCATCACGAGGCGAAACTGACACCAGACTGACCCCATCACGAGGCGAGACTGACACCAGACTGACCCCATCACGAGGCGAGACTGACACCAGACTGACCCAATCACGAGGCGAGGCTGACCCCAGACTGACCCCATCACGTGGCGAGGCTGACACCAGACTGACCCCGTCACGAGGCGAGGCTGACACCAGACTGACCCCATCACGAGGCGAGGCTGACCCCAGACTGACCCCATCACGTGGCGAGGCTGACACCAGACTGACCCCGTCACGAGGCGAGGCTGAAACCAGACTGACCCCATCACGAGGCGGGGCTGACAGCAGACTGACCCCATCACGTGGCGAGGCTGACACCAGACTGACCCCATCACGAGGCGAGGCTGAAACCAGACTGACCCCATCACGAGGCGGGGCTGACAGCAGACTGACCCCATCACGAGGCGAGGCTGACACCAAACTTACACCATCACGAGGCGAGGCTGACACCAGACTGACCCCATCACGGGGCGAGGCTGACACCAGACTGACCCCATCACGAGGCGAGGCTGACACCAGACTGACCCCATCTCGAGGCGAGTCTGACACCAGACTGACACCATCACGAGGTGAGACTGACACCAGACTGCCACCATCACGAAGCGAGGCTGACATCAGACTGACCCCATGACGCGGCAAGGCTGACACCAGACTGACACCATCATGATGTGAGGCTGACACCAGACTGACCCCATCACGAGGTGAGGCTGACACCAGACTGACCCCATCACGAGGTGAGGCTGACACCAGACTGACACCATCACGAGGCGAGGCTGACACCAGACTGACACCATAACTAGCAAGGCTGACACCAGACTGACACCATCACGAGGCTAGGCTGACACCAGACTGACCCCATCACGAGGTGAGGCTGACACCAGACTGACCCATCACGAGGCGAGGCTGACACCAGACTGACCCCATCACGAAGCGAGACTGGCACCAGACTGACCCCATCACGGGGCGAGGCTGACACCAGACTGACCCCATCACGAGGCGAGACTGACACCAGACTGACCCCATCACGAGGCGAGGCTGACACCAGACTGACACCATCACGATGTGAGGCTGACACCAGATTGACCCCATCACGAGGCGAGGCTGACACAAGACTGACCCCATCACGAGGCGAGGTTGACACCAGACTGACTCCATCACGAGGCGAGACTGACACCTGACTGACAACATCACGAAGCGAGGCTGACACCAGACTGACCCCATCTCGAGGCGAGGCAGACACCAGACGGACCCCATCACGAGGCGAGGCTTACACCAGACTGACACCATCACGAGGCGATGCTGACAACAGACTGACACCATCATGATGTTAGGCTGACACCAGACTGACCCGATCACGAGGCGAGGCTGACACCAGACTGACACAATCATGATGTGAGGCTGACACCAGACTGACCCCATCACGAGGTGAGGCTGACACCAGACTGACACCATCACGAGGCGAGGCTGACACCCGACTGACACCATAACTAGCGAGGCTAACACCAGACTGACACCATCACGAGGCGAGGCTGACACCAGACTGACCCCATCACGAAGCGAGGCTGACACCAGACTGACCCATCACGAGGCGAGGCTGACACCAGACTGACCCCATCACGAAGCTAGACTGACACCAGACTGACCCCATCACGGGGCGAGGCTGACACCAGACTGACCCCATCACGAGGCGAGGCTGACACCAGACTGACCCATCACGAGGCGAGGCTGATACCAGACTGACCCCATCACGAAGCGAGACTGACACCAGACTGACCCCATCACGGGGCGAGGCTGACACCAGACTGACCCCATCACGAGGCGAGACTGACACCAGATTGACCCCATCACAAGGCGTGGTTGACACCAGACTGACACCATCATGATGTGAGGCTTACACCAGACTGACCCCATCACGAGGCAAGGCTGACACCAGACTGACCACATCACGAGACGAGGCTGACACCAGACTGACCCCATCACGAGGCGAGGCTGAAACCAGACTGACCCCATCACGAGGCGAGGCTGACACCAGACTGACACCATCACAAGGCAAGGCTGACACCAGACTGACCCCATCACGAGGCGAGGCTGACACCAGACTGACACCATCATAATGTGAGGCTGACACCAGACTGACCCCATCACGAGGCGAGGTTGACACCAGACTGAAACCATCACGTGGCGAGACTGACTCCAGACTGACACCATCACGAGGCTAGACTGACACCAGACTGACCCCATCACGGGACGAGGCTGACACCAGACTGACCCCATCACGAGGCGAGGCTGACCCCAGACTGACCCCATCACGAGGCGAGGTTGACACCAGACTGACTCCATCACGAGGCGAGACTGACACCTGACTGACAACATCACGAAGCGAGGCTGACACCAGACTGACCCCATCTCGAGGCGAGGCAGACACCAGACGGACCCCATCACGAGGCGAGGCTTACACCAGACTGACACCATCACGAGGCGATGCTGACAACAGACTGACACCATCATGATGTGAGGCTGACACCAGACTGACCCGATCACGAGGCGAGGCTGACACCAGACTGACACAATCATGATGTGAGGCTGACACCAGACTGACCCCATCACGAGGTGAGGCTGACACCAGACTGACACCATCACGAGGCGAGGCTGACACCCGACTGACACCATAACTAGCGAGGCTAACACCAGACTGACACCATCACGAGGCGAGGCTGACACCAGACTGACCCCATCACGAAGCGAGGCTGACACCAGACTGACCCATCACGAGGCGAGGCTGACACCAGACTGACCCCATCACGAAGCTAGACTGACACCAGACTGACCCCATCACGGGGCGAGGCTGACACCAGACTGACCCCATCACGAGGCGAGGCTGATACCAGACTGACCCCATCACGAAGCGAGACTGACACCAGACTGACCCCATCACGGGGCGAGGCTGACACCAGACTGACCCCATCACGAGGCGAGACTGACACCAGATTGACCCCATCACAAGGCGTGGTTGACAGCAGACTGACACCATCATGATGTGAGGCTTACACCAGACTGACCCCATCACGAGGCAAGGCTGACACCAGACTGACCACATCACGAGACGAGGCTGACACCAGACTGACCCCATCACGAGGCGAGGCTGAAACCAGACTGACCCCATCACGAGGCGAGGCTGACACCAGACTGACACCATCACAAGGCAAGGCTGACACCAGACTGACCCCATCACGAGGCGAGGCTGACACCAGACTGACACCATCATGATGTGAGGCTGACACCAGACTGACCCCATCACGAGGCGAGGTTGACACCAGACTGAAACCATCACGTGGCGAGACTGACTCCAGACTGACACCATCACGAGGCTAGACTGACACCAGACTGACCCCATCACGGGACGAGGCTGACACCAGACTGACCCCATCACGAGGCGAGGCTGACCCCAGACTGACCCCATCACGTGGCGAAGTTGACACCAGACTGACCCCGTCACGAGGCGAGGCTGAAACCAGACTGACCCCATCACGAGGCGGGGCTGACACCAGACTGACCCCATCACGAGGCGAGGCTGACACCAAACTTACACCATCACGAGGCGAGGCTGACACCAGACTGACCCCATCACGGGGCGAGGCTGACACCATACTGACCCATCACGAGGCGAGACTGACACGAGACAGACCCCATCACGGGACGAGGCTGGGGTCAGTCACTAGTGAGGCTGACAACAGACTGACACCATCACGAGGCGAGTCTGACACCAGACTGACCCCATCACGAGGCGAGGCTGACACCAGACTGACCCCATCACGAGGCGAGACTGACACGAGACAGACCCCATCACGGGGCGAGGCTGACACCAGACTGACCCCATCACGAGGCGAGACTGACACCAGACTGACCCCATCACGAGGCGTGGCTGACACCAGACTGAAACCATCACGATGTGAGGCTGACACCAGACTGACCCCATCACGAGGCGAGACTGACACCAGACTGACCCCATCACGAGGCGAGGCTGACACCAGACTGACCCCATCACGAGGCGAGGCTGACCCAGACTGACCCCATCACTAGGCGAGGCTCACACCAGACTGACCACATCACGAGGTGAGGCTGACACAAGACTGACCCCATCACGAGGCGAGGTTGACACCAGACTGACACCATCACGAGGCGAGACTGATACCAGACTGACAACATCACAAAGCGAGGCTGACACCAGACTGACCCCATCACGAGGCGAGGCTGACACCAGACTGACCCCATCACGAGGCGAGGCTGACACCAGACTGACCCCATCACGAGGCGAGGCTGACACCAGACTGACACCATCATGATGTGAGGCTGACACCAGACTGACACCATCATGATGTGAGGCTTACACCAGACTGACCCCATCACTAGGCGAGACTGAAACCAGACTGACCCCATCACGAGGCGAAGCTGACACTAGACTGACACCATCATGATGTGAGGCTGACAACAGACTGACCCCATTACTAGGCGAGGCTGACACCAGACTGACCCCATCACGAGGCGAGACTGACACCAGACTGACCCCATCACGAGGCGAGGCTGACACCAGACTGACCCCATCACGAGGCTAGGCTGACAACAGACTGACACCATCACGAGGCGAAACTGACACCAGACTGACCCCATCACGAGGCGAGACTGACACCAGACTGACCCCGTCACGAGGCGAGGCTGAAACCAGACTGACCCCATCACGAGGCGGGGCTGACAGCAGACTGACCCCATCACGAGGCGAGGCTGACACCAAACTTACACCATCACGAGGCGAGGCTGACACCAGACTGACCCCATCACGGGGCGAGGCTGACACCAGACTGACCCCATCACGAGGCGAGGCTGACACCAGACTGACCCCATCACGAGGCGAGGCTGACACCAGACTGACCCCATCACGAGGCGAGGCTGACACCAGACTGACCCCATCACGAGGCGAGGCTGACACCAGATTGACCCCATCACGAGGCGAGGCTGACACGAGACTGACACCATCACGAGGCGAGACTGACACCAGACAGACCCCATCACGTGGCGAGGCTGACACCAGACTGACCCCATCACTAGTGAGGCTGACAACAGACTGACACCATCACGAGGCGAGTCTGACACCAGACTGACCCCATCACGAGGCGAGGTTGACACCAGACTGACACCATCACGAGGCGAGACTGACACCAGACTGACAACATCACAAAGCGAGGCTGACACCAGACTGACCCCATCACGAGGCGAGGCTGACACCAGACTGACCCCATCACGAGGCGAGGCTGACACCAGACTGACCCCATCACGAGGCGAGGCTGACCCAGACTGACCCCATCACTAGGCGAGGCTGACACCAGACTGACCCCATCACGAGGCGAGGCTGACACAAGACTGACCCCATTACGAGGCGAGGCTGACACCAGACTGACCCCATCACGAGGCTAGGCTGACAACAGACTGACACCATCACGAGGCGAAACTGACACCAGACTGACCCCATCACGAGGCGAGACTGACACCAGACTGACCCCATCACGAGGCGAGACTGACACCAGACTGACCCAATCACGAGGCGAGGCTGACCCCAGACTGACCCCATCACGTGGCGAGGCTGACACCAGACTGACCCCGTCACGAG
The DNA here is from genome assembly GCF_062004578.1 of Staurois parvus. Lineage (NCBI taxonomy): Eukaryota > Metazoa > Chordata > Amphibia > Anura > Ranidae > Staurois > Staurois parvus. The sequence goes on from NW_028320161.1 coordinate 994,252, forward strand.
GCGAGGCTGACACCAGACTGACCCCATCACGAGGCGAGGCTGACCCCAGACTGACCCCATCACGTGGCGAGGCTGACACCAGACTGACCCCGTCACGAGGCGAGGCTGAAACCAGACTGACCCCATCACGAGGCGGGGCTGACAGCAGACTGACCCCATCACGAGGCGAGGCTGACACCAAACTTACACCATCACGAGGCGAGGCTGACACCAGACTGACCCCATCACGGGGCGAGGCTGACACCAGACTGACCCCATCACGAGGCGAGGCTGACACCAGACTGACCCCATCACGAGGCGAGGCTGACACCAGACTGACCCCATCACGAGGCGAGGCTGACACCAGACTGACCCCATCACGAGGCGAGGCTGACACCAGATTGACCCCATCACGAGGCGAGGCTGACACGAGACTGACACCATCACGAGGCGAGACTGACACCAGACAGACCCCATCACGTGGCGAGGCTGACACCAGACTGACCCCATCACTAGTGAGGCTGACAACAGACTGACACCATCACGAGGCGAGTCTGACACCAGACTGACCCCATCACGAGGCGAGGTTGACACCAGACTGACACCATCACGAGGCGAGACTGACACCAGACTGACAACATCACAAAGCGAGGCTGACACCAGACTGACCCCATCACGAGGCGAGGCTGACACCAGACTGACCCCATCACGAGGCGAGGCTGACACCAGACTGACCCCATCACGAGGCGAGGCTGACCCAGACTGACCCCATCACTAGGCGAGGCTGACACCAGACTGACCCCATCACGAGGCGAGGCTGACACAAGACTGACCCCATTACGAGGCGAGGTTGACACCAGACTGACACCATCACGAGGCGAGACTGACATCAGACTGACAACATCACAAAGCGAGGCTGACACCAGACTGACCCCATCACGAGGCGAGGCTGACACCAGACTGACCCCATCACGAGGCGAGGCTGACACCAGATTGACCCCATCACGAGGTGATGCTGACAACAGACTGACACCATCATGATGTGAGGCTGACACCAGACTGACCCGATCACGAGGCGAGGCTGACACCAGACTGACACAATCATGATGTGAGGCTGACACCAGACTGACCCCATCACGAGGTGAGGCTGACACCAGACTGACCCCATCACAAGGCGTGGCTGACACCAGACTGACACCATCACGATGTGAGGCTGACACCAGACTGACCCCATCACAAGGCGAGGCTGACACCAGACTGACCCCATCACGAGGCGAGGCTGACACCAGACTGACACCATCATGATGTGAGGCTGACACCAGACTGACCCCATCACGAGGCGAGGTTGACACCAGACTGAAACCATCACGTGGCGAGACTGACTCCAGACTGACACCATCATGATGTGAGGCTGACACCAGACTGACCCCATCACGGGGCGAGGCTGACACCAGACTGACCCCATCACGAGGCGAGGCTGACACCAGACTGACCCCATCACGAGGCGAGGCTGACACCAGACTGACCCCATCACGAGGCGAGGCTGACACCAGACTGACCCCATCACGAGGCGAGGCTGACACCAGATTGACCCCATCACGAGGCGAGGCTGACACGAGACTGACACCATCACGAGGCGAGACTGACACCAGACAGACCCCATCACGTGGCGAGGCTGACACCAGACTGACCCCATCACTAGTGAGGCTGACAACAGACTGACACCATCACGAGGCGAGTCTGACACCAGACTGACCCCATCACGAGGCGAGGTTGACACCAGACTGACACCATCACGAGGCGAGACTGACACCAGACTGACAACATCACAAAGCGAGGCTGACACTAGACTGACCCCATCACGAGGCGAGGCTGACACCAGACTGACCCCATCACGAGGCGAGGCTGACACCAGACTGACCCCATCACGAGGCGAGGCTGACCCAGACTGACCCCATCACTAGGCGAGGCTGACACCAGACTGACCCCATCACGAGGCGAGGCTGACACAAGACTGACCCCATTACGAGGCGAGGCTGACACCAGACTGACCCCATCACGAGGCTAGGCTGACAACAGACTGACACCATCACGAGGCGAAACTGACACCAGACTGACCCCATCACGAGGCGAGACTGACACCAGACTGACCCCATCACGAGGCGAGACTGACACCAGACTGACCCAATCACGAGGCGAGGCTGACCCCAGACTGACCCCATCACGTGGCGAGGCTGACACCAGACTGACCCCGTCACGAGGCGAGGCTGACACCAGACTGACCCCATCACGAGGCGAGGCTGACCCCAGACTGACCCCATCACGTGGCGAGGCTGACACCAGACTGACCCCGTCACGAGGCGAGGCTGAAACCAGACTGACCCCATCACGAGGCGGGGCAGACAGCAGACTGACCCCATCACGAGGCGAGGCTGACACCAAACTTACACCATCACGAGGCGAGGCTGACACCAGACTGACCCCATCACGGGGCGAGGCTGACACCAGACTGACCCCATCACGAGGCGAGGCTGACACCAGACTGACCCCATCACGAGGCGAGGCTGACACCAGACTGACCCCATCACGAGGCGAGGCTGACACCAGACTGACCCCATCACGAGGCGAGGCTGACACCAGATTGACCCCATCACGAGGCGAGGCTGACACGAGACTGACACCATCACGAGGCGAGACTGACACCAGACAGACCCCATCACGTGGCGAGGCTGACACCAGACTGACCCCATCACTAGTGAGGCTGACAACAGACTGACACCATCACGAGGCGAGTCTGACACCAGACTGACCCCATCACGAGGCGAGGTTGACACCAGACTGACACCATCACGAGGCGAGACTGACACCAGACTGACAACATCACAAAGCGAGGCTGACACCAGACTGACCCCATCACGAGGCGAGGCTGACACCAGACTGACCCCATCACGAGGCGAGGCTGACACCAGACTGACCCCATCACGAGGCGAGGCTGACCCAGACTGACCCCATCACTAGGCGAGGCTGACACCAGACTGACCCCATCACGAGGCGAGGCTGACACAAGACTGACCCCATTACGAGGCGAGGTTGACACCAGACTGACACCATCACGAGGCGAGACTGACATCAGACTGACAACATCACAAAGCGAGGCTGACACCAGACTGACCCCATCACGAGGCGAGGCTGACACCAGACTGACCCCATCACGAGGCGAGGCTGACACCAGATTGACCCCATCACGAGGTGATGCTGACAACAGACTGACACCATCATGATGTGAGGCTGACACCAGACTGACCCTATCACGAGGCGAGGCTGACACCAGACTGACACAATCATGATGTGAGGCTGACACCAGACTGACCCCATCACGAGGTGAGGCTGACACCAGACTGACCCCATCACAAGGCGTGGCTGACACCAGACTGACACCATCACGATGTGAGGCTGACACCAGACTGACCCCATCACAAGGCGAGGCTGACACCAGACTGACCCCATCACGAGGCGAGGCTGACACCAGACTGACACCATCATGATGTGAGGCTGACACCAGAATGACCCCATCACGAGGCGAGGTTGACACCAGACTGAAACCATCACGTGGCGAGACTGACTCCAGACTGACACCATCATGATGTGAGGCTGACACCAGACTGACCCCATCACGGGACGAGGCTGACACCAGACTGACCCCATCACGAGGCGAGGCTGACCCCAGACTGACACCATCACGAGTCGAGACTGACACAAGACTGACACCATCAAGATGTGAGGCTGACACCAGACTGACCCCATCACGAGGTGAGGCTGACACCAGACTGACCCCATCACGAGGCGAGGCTGACACCAGACTGACCCCATCATGAGGCGAGGCTGACACCAGACTGACACCATCACGATGTGAGGTTGACACCAGACTAACCCCATCACGAGGCGAGGCTGACACCAGACTGACCCCATCACGAGGCGAGTCTGACACCAGACTGACACCATCACGAGGTGAGACTGACACCAGACTGACACCATCACGAAGCGAGGCTGACACCAGACTGACACCATCATGATGTGAGGCTGACACCAGACTGACCCCATCACGAGGTGAGGCTGACACCAGACTGACCCCATCACGAGGTGAGGCTGACACCAGACTGACACCATCACGAGGCGAGGCTGACACCAGACTGACACCATAACTAGCAAGGCTGACACCAGACTGACACCATCACGAGGCTAGGCTGACACCAGACTGACCCCATCACGAGGCGAGGCTGACCCCAGACTGACCCCATCACGTGGCGAGGCTGACACCAGACTGACCCCGTCACGAGGCGAGGCTGAAACCAGACTGACCCCATCACGAGGCGGGGCTGACAGCAGACTGACCCCATCACGAGGCGAGGCTGACACCAAACTTACACCATCACGAGTCGAGACTGACACAAGACTGACACCATCAAGATGTGAGGCTGACACCAGACTGACCCCATCACGAGGTGAGGCTGACACCAGACTGACCCCATCACGAGGCGAGGCTGACACCAGACTGACCCCATCATGAGGCGAGGCTGACACCAGACTGACACCATCACGATGTGAGGTTGACACCAGACTAACCCCATCACGAGGCGAGGCTGACACCAGACTGACCCCATCACGAGGCGAGTCTGACACCAGACTGACACCATCACGAGGTGAGACTGACACCAGACTGACACCATCACGAAGCGAGGCTGACACCAGACTGACACCATCATGATGTGAGGCTGACACCAGACTGACCCCATCACGAGGTGAGGCTGACACCAGACTGACCCCATCACGAGGTGAGGCTGACACCAGACTGACACCATCACGAGGCGAGGCTGACACCAGACTGACACCATAACTAGCAAGGCTGACACCAGACTGACACCATCACGAGGCTAGGCTGACACCAGACTGACCCCATCACGAGGCGAGGCTGACCCCAGACTGACCCCATCACGTGGCGAGGCTGACACCAGACTGACCCCGTCACGAGGCGAGGCTGAAACCAGACTGACCCCATCACGAGGCGGGGCTGACAGCAGACTGACCCCATCACGAGGCGAGGCTGACACCAAACTTACACCATCACGAGGCGAGGCTGACACCAGACTGACCCCATCACGGGGCGAGGCTGACACCAGACTGACCCCATCACGAGGCGAGGCTGACACCAGACTGACCCCATCACGAGGCGAGGCTGACACCAGACTGACCCCATCACGAGGCGAGGCTGACACCAGACTGACCCCATCACGAGGCGAGGCTGACACCAGATTGACCCCATCACGAGGCGAGGCTGACACAAGACTGACACCATCACGAGGCGAGACTGACACCAGACAGACCCCATCACGTGGCGAGGCTGACACCAGACTGACCCCATCACTAGTGAGGCTGACAACAGACTGACACCATCACGAGGCGAGCTTGACACCAGACTGACACCATCACGAGGCGAGACTGACACCAGACTTACAACATCACAAAGCGAGGCTGACACCAGACTGACCCCATCATGAGGCGAGGCTGAAACCAGACTGACCCCATCACGAGGCGAGGCTGACACCAGACTGACCCCATCACGAGGCGAGGCTGACCCAGACTGACCCCATCACTAGGCGAGGCTGACACCAGACTGACCCCATCACGAGGCGAGGCTGACACAAGACTGACCCCATCACGAGGCGAGGTTGACACCAGACTGACACCATCACGAGGCGAGACTGACACCAGACTGACAACATCACAAAGCGAGGCTGACACCAGACTGACCCCATCACGAGGCGAGGCTGACACCAGACTGACCCCATCACGAGGCGAGGCTGACACCAGATTGACCCCATCACGAGGTGATGCTGACAACAGACTGACACCATCATGATGTGAGGCTGACACCAGACTGACCCCATCACGAGGCGAGGTTGACACCAGACTGAAACCATCACGTGGCGAGACTGACTCCAGACTGACACCATCATGATGTGAGGCTGACACCAGACTGACCCCATCACGAGGCGAGGCTGACCCCAGACTGACACCATCACGAGTCGAGACTGACACAAGACTGACACCATCAAGATGTGAGGCTGACACCAGACTGACCCCATCACGAGGTGAGAATGACACCAGACTGACCCCATCACGAGGCGAGTCTGACACCAGACTGACACCATCACGAGGTGAGACTGACACCAGACTGACACCATCACGAAGCGAGGCTGACATCAGACTGACCCCATCACGCGGCGAGGCTGACACCAGACTGACACCATCATGATGTGAGGCTGACACCAGACTGACCCCATCACGAGGTGAGGCTGACACCAGACTGACCCCATCACGAGGTGAGGCTGACACCAGACTGACACCATCACGAGGCGAGGCTGACACCAGACTGACACCATAACTAGCGAGGCTGACACCAGACTGACCCCATCACGAGGCGAGGCTGACCCCAGACTGACACCATCACGAGTCGAGACTGACACAAGAATGACACCATCAAGATGTGAGGCTGACACCAGACTGACCCCATCACGAGGTGAGGCTGACACCAGACTGACCCCATCACGAGGCGAGGCTGACACCAGACTGACCCCATCATGAGGCGAGGCTGACACCAGACTGACACCATCACGATGTGAGGCTGACACCAGACTGACCCCATCACGAGGCAAGGCTGACACCAGACTGACCCCATCATGAGGCGAGTCTGACACCAGACTGACACCATCACGAGGTGAGACTGACACCAGACTGACACCATCACGAAGCGAGGCTGACACCAGACTGACACCATCATGATGTGAGGCTGACACCAGACTGACCCCATCACGAGGTGAGGCTGACACCAGACTGACCCCATCACGAGGTGAGGCTGACACCAGACTGACACCATCACGAGGCGAGGCTGACACCAGACTGACACCATAACTAGCAAGGCTGACACCAGACTGACACCATCACGAGGCTAGGCTGACACCAGACTGACCCCATCACGAGGCGAGGCTGACCCCAGACTGACCCCATCACGTGGCGAGGCTGACACCAGACTGACCCCGTCACGAGGCGAGGCTGAAACCAGACTGACCCCATCACGAGGCGGGGCTGACACCAGACTGACCCCATCACGAGGCGAGGCTGACACCAGATTGACCCCATCACGAGGTGATGCTGACAACAGACTGACACCATCATGATGTGAGGCTGACACCAGACTGACCCCATCACGAGGCGAGGTTGACACCAGACTGAAACCATCACGTGGCGAGACTGACTCCAGACTGACACCATCATGATGTGAGGCTGACACCAGACTGACCCCATCACGGGACGAGGCTGACACCAGACTGACCCCATCACGAGGCGAGGCTGACCCCAGACTGACACCATCACGAGTCGAGACTGACACAAGACTGACACCATCAAGATGTGAGGCTGACACCAGACTGACCCCATCACGAGGTGAGAATGACACCAGACTGACCCCATCACGAGGCGAGTCTGACACCAGACTGACACCATCACGAGGTGAGACTGACACCAGACTGACACCATCACGAAGCGAGGCTGACATCAGACTGACCCCATCACGCGGCGAGGCTGACACCAGACTGACACCATCATGATGTGAGGCTGACACCAGACTGACCCCATCACGAGGTGAGGCTGACACCAGACTGACCCCATCACGAGGTGAGGCTGACACCAGACTGACACCATCACGAGGCGAGGCTGACACCAGACTGACACCATAACTAGCAAGGCTGACACCAGACTGACACCATCACGAGGCTAGGCTGACACCAGACTGACCCCATCACGAGGTGAGGCTGACACCAGACTGACCCCATCACGAAGCGAGACTGGCACCAGACTGACCCCATCACGGGGCGAGGCTGACACCAGACTGACCCCATCACGAGGCGAGACTGACACCAGACTGACCCCATCACGAGGCGAGGCTGACACCAGACTGACACCATCACGATGTGAGGCTGACACCAGATTGACCCCATCACGAGGCGAGGCTGACACAAGACTGACCCCATCACGAGGCGAGGTTGACACCAGACTGACTCCATCACGAGGCGAGACTGACACCTGACTAACAACATCACGAAGCGAGGCTGACACCAGACTGACCCCATCTCGAGGCGAGGCAGACACCAGACTGACCCCATCACGAGGCGAGGCTTACACCAGACTGACACCATCACGAGGCGATGCTGACAACAGACTGACACCATCATGATGTGAGGCTGACACCAGACTGACCCGATCACGAGGCGAGGCTGACACCAGACTGACACAATCATGATGTGAGGCTGACACCAGACTGACCCCATCACGAGGTGAGGCTGACACCAGACTGACACCATCACGAGGCGAGGCTGACACCCTGACTGACACCATAACTAGCGAGGCTAACACCAGACTGACACCATCACGAGGCGAGGCTGACACCAGACTGACCCCATCACGAAGCGAGGCTGACACCAGACTGACCCATCACGAGGCGAGGCTGACACCAGACTGACCCCATTACGAAGCTAGACTGACACCAGACTGACCCCATCACGGGGCGAGGCTGACACCAGACTGACCCCATCACGAGGCGAGGCTGACACCAGACTGACCCATCACGAGGCGAGGCTGATACCAGACTGACCCCATCACGAAGCGAGACTGACACCAGACTGACCCCATCACGGGGCGAGGCTGACACCAGACTGACCCCATCACGAGGCGAGACTGACACCAGATTGACCCCATCACAAGGCGTGGTTGACACCAGACTGACACCATCATGATGTGAGGCTTACACCAGACTGACCCCATCACGAGGCAAGGCTGACACCAGACTGACCACATCACGAGACGAGACTGACACCAGACTGACCCCATCACGAGGCGAGGCTGAAACCAGACTGACCCCATCACGAGGCGAGGCTGACACCAGACTGACCCCATCACGAGGCGAGACTGACACCAGATTGACCCCATCACAAGGCGTGGTTGACACCAGACTGACACCATCATGATGTGAGGCTTACACCAGACTGACCCCATCACGAGGCAAGGCTGACACCAGACTGACCACATCACGAGACGAGACTGACACCAGACTGACCCCATCACGAGGCGAGGCTGAAACCAGACTGACCCCATCACGAGGCGAGGCTGACACCAGACTGACACCATCACGAAGCAAGGCTGACACCAGACTGACACCATCATGATGTGAGGCTTACACCAGACTGACCCCATCACTAGGCGAGACTGAAACCAGACTGACCCCATCACGAGGCGAGGCTGACACCAGACTGACTCCATCACGAGGCGAGACTGACACCAGACTGACCCCATCACGAGGCGAAGCTGACACTAGACTGACACCATCATGATGTGAGGCTGACAACAGACTGACCCCATCACTAGGCGAGGCTGACACCAGACTGACCCCATCACGAGGCGAGACTGACACCAGACTGACCCCATCACGGGACGAGGCTGACACCAGACTGACCCCATCACGAGGCGAGGCTGACCCCAGACTGACCCCATCACGTGGCGAGGTTGACACCAGACTGACCCCGTCACGAGGCGAGGCTGAAACCAGACTGACCCCATCACGAGGCGGGGCTGACACCAGACTGACCCCATCACGAGGCGAGGCTGACACCAAACTTACACCATCACGAGCCGAGGCTGACACCAGACTGACCCCATCACGGGGCGAGGCTGAAAGCAGACTGACCCCTTCACGAGGCGAGGCTGACACCAGACTGATCCCATCACGAGGCGAGGCTGACACCAGACTGACCCCATCACGAGGCGAGGCTGACACCAGACTGACCCCATCACGAGGCGAGGCTGACACCAGATTGACCCCATCACGAGGCGAGGCTGACACGAGACTGACCCCATCACGAGGCGAGACTGACACCAGACAGACCCCATCACGTGGCGAGGCTGACACCAGACTGACCCCATCACTAGTGAGGCTGACAACAGACTGACACCATCACGAGGCGAGTCTGACACCAGACTGACCCCATCACGAGGCGAGGCTGACACCAGACTGACCCCATCACGAGGCGAGACTGACACGAGACAGACCCCATCACGGGGCGAGGCTGACACCAGACTGACCCCATCACGAGGCGAGACTGACACCAGACTGACCCCATCACGAGGCGTGGCTGACACCAGACTGAAACCATCACGATGTGAGGCTGACACCAGACTGACCCCATCACGAGGCGAGACTGACACCAGACTGACCCCATCACGAGGCGAGGCTGACACCAGACTGACCCCATCACGAGGCGAGGCTGACCCAGACTGACCCCATCACTAGGCGAGGCTGACACCAGACTGACCACATCACGAGGTGAGGCTGACACAAGACTGACCCCATCACGAGGCTAGGTTGACACCAGACTGACACCATCACGAGGCGAGACTGACACCAGACTGACAACATCACAAAGCGATGCTGACACCAGACTGACCCCATCACGAGGCGAGGCTGACACCAGACTGACCCCATCACGAGGTGATGCTGACAACAGACTGACACCATCATGATGTGAGGCTGACACCAGACTGACCCCATCACGAGGCGAGGCTGACACCAGACTGACACAATCATGATGTGAGGCTGACACCAGACTGACCCCATCACGAGGTGAGGCTGACACCAGACTGACCCCATCACAAGGCGTGGCTGACACCAGACTGACACCATCACGATGTGAGGCTGACACCAGACTGACCCCATCACAAGGCGAGGCTGACACCAGACTGACCCCATCACGAGGCGAGGCTGACACCAGACTGACACCATCACGAGGCTAGGCTGACACCAGACTGACCCCATCATGATGTGAGGCTTACACCAGACTGACCCCATCACAAGGCGAGGTTGACACCAGACTGACTCCATCACGAGGCGAGACTGACACCTAACTGACAACATCACGAAGCGAGGCTGACACCAGACTGACCCCATCTCGAGGCGAGGCAGACACCAGACTGACCCCATCACGAGGCGAGGCTTACACCAGACTGACACCATCACGAGGCGATGCTGACAACAGACTGACACCATCATGATGTGAGGCTGACACCAGACTGACCCGATCACGAGGCGAGGCTGACACCAGACTGACACAATCATGATGTGAGGCTGACACGAGACTGACCCCATCACGAGGCGAGACTGACACCAGACTGACACCATCACGAGGCGAGGCTGACACCCGACTGACACCATAACTAGCGAGGCTAACACCAGACTGACACCATCACGAGGCGAGGCTGACACCAGACTGTCCCCATCACAAAGCGAGGCTGACACCAGACTGACCCATCACTAGGCGAGGCTGACACCAGACTGACCCCATCACGAAGCTAGACTGACACCAGACTGACCCCATCACGGGGCGAGGCTGACACCAGACTGACCCCATCACGAGGCGAGGCTGACACCAGACTGACCCATCACGAGGCGAGGCTGATACCAGACTGACCCCATCACGAAGCGAGACTGACACCAGACTGACCCCATCACGGGGCGAGGCTGACACCAGACTGACCCCATCACGAGGCGTGGCTGACACCAGACTGAAACCATCACGATGTGAGGCTGACACCAGACTGACCCCATCACGAGGCGAGACTGACACCAGACTGACCCCATCACGAGGCGAGGCTGACACCAGACTGACCCCATCACGAGGCGAGGCTGACCCAGACTGACCCCATCACTAGGCAAGGCTGACACCAGACTGACCACATCACGAGGTGAGGCTGACACAAGACTGACCCCATCACGAGGCGAGGTTAACACCAGACTGACACCATCACGAGGCGAGACTGACACCAGACTGACAACATCACAAAGCGAGGCTGACACCAGACTGACCCCATCACGAGGCGAGGCTGACACCAGACTGACCCCATCACGAGGCGAGGCTGACACCAGACTGACCCCATCACGAGGTGATGCTGACAACAGACTGACACCATCATGATGTGAGGCTGACACCAGACTGACCACATCACGAGGTGAGGCTGACACCAGACTGACCCCATCACGAGGCGAGTCTGACACCAGACTGACACCATCACGAGGTGAGACTGACACCAGACTGACACCATCACGAAGCGAGGCTGACATCAGACTTACCCCATCACGCGGCGAGGCTGACACCAGACTGACACCATCATGATGTGAGGCTGACACCAGACTGACCCCATCACGAGGTGAGGCTGACACCAGACTGACCCCATCACGAGGTGAGGCTGACACCAGACTGACACCATCACGAGGCGAGGCTGACACCAGACTGACACCATAACTAGCAAGGCTGACACCAGACTGACACCATCACGAGGCTAGGCTGACACCAGACTGACCCCATCACGAGGTGAGGCTGACACCAGACTGACCCATCACGAGGCGAGGCTGACACCAGACTGACCCCATCACGAAGCGAGACTGGCACCAGACTGACCCCATCACGAGGCGAGGCTTACACCAGACTGACACCATCACGAGGCGATGCTGACAACAGACTGACACCATCATGATGTGAGGCTGACACCAGACTGACCCGATCACGAGGCGAGGCTGACACCAGACTGACACAATCATGATGTGAGGCTGACACCAGACTGACCCCATCACGAGGTGAGGCTGACACCAGACTGACACCATCACGAGGCGAGGCTGACACCCGACTGACACCATAACTAGCGAGGCTAACACCAGACTGACACCATCACGAGGCGAGGTTGACACCAGACTGACCCCATCACAAAGCGAGGCTGACACCAGACTGACCCATCACGAGGCGAGGCTGACACCAGACTGACCCCATCACGAAGCTAGACTGACACCAGACTGACCCCATCACGGGGCGAGGCTGACACCAGACTGACCCCATCACGAGGCGAGGCTGACACCAGACTGACCCATCACGAGGCGAGGCTGATACCAGACTGACCCCATCACGAAGCGAGACTGACACCAGACTGACCCCATCACGGGGCGAGGCTGACACCAGACTGACCCCATCACGAGGCGAGACTGACACCAGATTGACCCCATCACAAGGCGTGGTTGACACCAGACTGACACCATCATGATGTGAGGCTTACACCAGACTGACCCCATCACGAGGCAAGGCTGACACCAGACTGACCACATCACGAGACGAGACTGACACCAGACTGACCCCATCACGAGGCGAGGCTGAAACCAGACTGACCCCATCACGAGGCGAGGCTGACACCAGACTGACCCCATCATGAGGCGAGACTGACACCAGATTGACCCCATCACAAGGCGTGGTTGACACCAGACTGACACCATCATGATGTGAGGCTTACACCAGACTGACCCCATCACGAGGCAAGGCTGACCCCAGACTGACCACATCACGAGACGAGACTGACACCAGACTGACCCCATCACGAGGCGAGGCTGAAACCAGACAGACCCCATCACGAGGCGAGGCTGACACCAGACTGACACCATCACGAAGCAAGGCTGACACCAGACTGACACCATCATGATGTGAGGCTTACACCAGACTGACCCCATCACTAGGCGAGACTGAAACCAGACTGACCCCATCACGAGGCGAGGCTGACACCAGACTGACTCCATCACGAGGCGAGACTGACACCAGACTGACCCCATCACGAGGCGAAGCTGACACTAGACTGACACCATCATGATGTGAGGCTGACAACAGACTGACCCCATCACTAGGCGAGGCTGACACCAGACTGACCCCATCACGAGGCGAGACTGACACCAGACTGACCCCATCACGGGACGAGGCTGACACCAGACTGACCCCATCACGAGGCGAGGCTGACACCAAACTTACACCATCACGAGGCGAGGCTGACACCAGACTGACCCCATCACGGGGCGAGGCTGACAGCAGACTGACCCCATCACGAGGCGAGGCTGACACCAGACTGACCCCATCACGAGGCGAGGCTGACACCAGACTGACCCCATCACGAGGCGAGGCTGACACCAGACTGACCCCATCACGAGGCGAGGCTGACACCAGATTGACCCCATCACGAGGCGAGGCTGACACGAGACTGACCCCATCACGAGGCGAGACTGACACCAGACAGACCCCATCACGTGGCGAGGCTGACACCAGACTGACCCCATCACTAGTGAGGCTGACAACAGACTGACACCATCACGAGGCGAGTCTGACACCAGACTGACCACATCACGAGGCGAGGCTGACACCAGACTGACCCCATCACGAGGCGAGACTGACACGAGACAGACCCCATCACGGGGCGAGGCTGACACCAGACTGACCCCATCACGAGGCGAGACTGACACCAGACTGACCCCATCACGAGGCGTGGCTGACACCAGACTGAAACCATCACGATGTGAGGCTGACACCAGACTGACCCCATCACGAGGCGAGACTGACACTAGACTGACCCCATCACGAGGCGAGGCTGACACCAGACTGACCCCATCACGAGGCGAGGCTGACCCAGACTGACCCCATCACTAGGCGAGGCTGACACCAGACTGACCACATCACGAGGTGAGGCTGACACAAGACTGACCACATCACGAGGCGAGGTTGACACCAGACTGACACCATCACGAGGCGAGGCTGACACCAGACTGACCCCATCACGAGGCGAGGCTGACACCAGACTGACCCCATCACGAGGCGAGGCTGACACCAGACTGACCCCATCACGAGGTGATGCTGACAACAGACTGACACCATCATGATGTGAGGCTGACACCAGACTGACCCGATCACGAGGCGAGGCTGACACCAGACTGACACAATCATGATGTGAGGCTGACACCAGACTGACCCCATCACAAGGCGTGGCTGACACCAGACTGACACCATCACGATGTGAGGCTGACACCAGACTGACAACATCACAAAGCGAGGCTGACACCAGACTGACCCCATCACGAGGCGAGGCTGACACCAGACTGACCCCATCACGAGGCGAGGCTGACACCAGACTGACCCCATCACGAGGTGATGCTGACAACAGACTGACACCATCATGATGTGAGGCTGACACCAGACTGACCCGATCACGAGGCGAGGCTGACACCAGACTGACACAATCATGATGTGAGGCTGACACCAGACTGACCCCATCACAAGGCGTGGCTGACACCAGACTGACACCATCACGATGTGAGGCTGACACCAGACTGACCCCATCACAAGGCGAGGCTGACACCAGACTGACCCCATCACGAGGCGAGGCTGACACCAGACTGACACCATCACGAGGCTAGGCTTACACCAGACTGACCCCATCACAAGGCGAGACTGACACCTGACTGACAACATCACGAAGCGAGGTTGACACCAGACTGACTCCATCACGAGGCGAGACTGACACCTGACTGACAACATCACGAAGCGAGGCTGACACCAGACTGACCCCATCTCGAGGAAAGGCAGACACCAGACTGACCCCATCACGAGGCGAGGCTTACACCAGACTGACACCATCACGAGGCGATGCTGACAACAGACTGACACCATCATGATGTGAGGCTGACACCAGACTGACCCGATCACGAGGCGAGGCTGACACCAGACTGACACAATCATGATGTGAGGCTGACACGAGACTGACCCCATCACGAGGCGAGACTGACACCAGACTGACACCATCACGAGGCGAGGCTGACACCCGACTGACACCATAACTAGCGAGGCTAACACCAGACTGACACCATCACGAGGCGAGGCTGACACCAGACTGACCCCATCACAAAGCGAGGCTGACACCAGACTGACCCATCACGAGGCGAGGCTGACACCAGACTGACCCCATCACGAAGCTAGACTGACACCAGACTGACCCCATCACGGGGCGAGGCTGACACCAGACTGACCCCATCACGAGGCGAGGCTGACACCAGACTGACCCATCACGAGGCGAGGCTGATACCAGACTGACCCCATCACGAAGCGAGACTGACACCAGACTGACCCCATCACGGGACGAGGCTGACACCAGACTGACCCCATCACGAGGCGTGGCTGACACCAGACTGAAACCATCACGATGTGAGGCTGACACCAGACTGACCCCATCACGAGGCGAGACTGACACCAGACTGACCCCATCACGAGGCGAGGCTGACACCAGACTGACCCCATCACGAGGCGAGGCTGACCCAGACTGACCCCATCACTAGGCGAGGCTGACACCAGACTGACCACATCACGAGGTGAGGCTGACACAAGACTGACCCCATCACGAGGCGAGGTTAACACCAGACTGACACCATCACGAGGCGAGACTGACACCAGACTGACAACATCACAAAGCGAGGCTGACACCAGACTGACCCCATCACGAGGCGAGGCTGACACCAGACTGACCCCATCACGAGGCGAGGCTGACACCAGACTGACCCCATCACGAGGTGATGCTGACAACAGACTGACACCATCATGATGTGAGGCTGACACCAGACTGACCACATCACGAGGTGAGGCTGACACAAGACTGACCCCATCACGAGGCGAGGTTGACACCAGACTGACACCATCACGAGGCGAGGCTGACACCAGACTGACACAATCATGATGTGAGGCTGACACCAGACTGACCCCATCACGAGGTGAGGCTGACACCAGACTGACCCCATCACAAGGCGTGGCTGACACCAGACTGACACCATCACGATGTGAGGCTGACACCAGACTGACCCCATCACAAGGCGAGGCTGACACCAGACTGACCCCATCACGAGGCGAGGCTGACACCAGACTGACACCATCACGAGGCTAGGCAGACACCAGACTGACCCCATCATGATGTGAGGCTTACACCAGACTGACCCCATCACGAGGCGAGACTGACACCTGACTGACAACATCACGAAGCGAGGCTGACACCAGACTGACCCCATCTCGAGGCGAGGCAGACACCAGACTGACCCCATCACGAGGCGAGGCTTACACCAGACTGACACCATCACGAGGCGATGCTGACAACAGACTGACACCATCATGATGTGAGGCTGACACCAGATGACCCGATCACGAGGCGAGGCTGACACCAGACTGACACAATCATGATGTGAGGCTGACACCAGACTGACCCCATCACGAGGTGAGGCTGACACCAGACTGACACCATCACGAGGCGAGGCTGACACCCGACTGACACCATAACTAGCGAGGCTAACACCAGACTGACACCATCACGAGGCGAGGCTGACACCAGACTGACCCCATCACGAAGCGAGGCTGACACCAGACTGACCCATCACGAGGCGAGGCTGACACCAGACTGACCCCATCACGAAGCTAGACTGACACCAGACTGACCCCATCACGGGGCGAGGCTGACACCAGACTGACCCCATCACGAGGCGAGGCTGACACCAGACTGACCCATCACGAGGCGAGGCTGATACCAGACTGACCCCATCACGAAGCGAGACTGACACCAGACTGACCCCATCACGGGGCGAGGCTGACACCAGACTGACCCCATCACGAGGCGAGACTGACACCAGATTGACCCCATCACAAGGCGTGGTTGACACCAGACTGACACCATCATGATGTGAGGCTTACACCAGACTGACCCCATCACGAGGCAAGGCTGACACCAGACTGACCACATCACGAGACGAGACTGACACCAGACTGACCCCATCACGAGGCGAGGCTGAAACCAGACTGACCCCATCACGAGGCGAGGCTGACACCAGACTGACACCATCACAAGGCAAGGCTGACACCAGACTGACACCATCATGATGTGAGGCTTACACCAGACTGACCCCATCACTAGGCGAGACTGAAACCAGACTGACCCCATCACGAGGCGAGGCTGACACCAGACTGACTCCATCACGAGGCGAGACTGACACCAGACTGACCCCATCACGAGGCGAAGCTGACACTAGACTGACACCATCATAATGTGAGGCTGACAACAGACTGACCCCATCACTAGGCGAGGCTGACACCAGACTGACCCCATCACGAGGCGAGACTGACACCAGACTGACCCCATCACGGGACGAGGCTGACACCAGACTGACCCCATCACGAGGCGAGGCTGACCCCAGACTGACCCCATCACGTGGCGAGGTTAACACCAGACTGACCCCGTCACGAGGCGAGGCTGAAACCAGACTGACCCCATCACGAGGCGGGGCTGACACCAGACTGACCCCATCACGAGGCGAGGCTGACACCAAACTTACACCATCACGAGGCGAGGCTGACACCAGACTGACCCCATCACGGGGCGAGGCTGACAGCAGACTGACCCCATCACGAGGCGAGGCTGACACCAGACTGACCCCATCACGAGCCGAGGCTGACACCAGACTGACCCCATCACGAGGCGAGGCTGACACCAGACTGACCCCATCACGTGGCGAGGCTGACAATAGACTGACCCCATCACTAGTGAGGCTGACAACAGACTGACACCATCACGAGGCGAGTCTGACACCAGACTGACCCCATCACGAGGCGAGGCTGACACCAGACTGACCCCATCACGAGGCGAGACTGACACGAGACAGACCCCATCACGGGGCGAGGCTGACACCAGACTGACCCCATCACGAGGCGAGACTGACACCAGACTGACCCCATCACGAGGCGTGGCTGACACCAGACTGAAACCATCACGATGTGAGGCTGACACCAGACTGATCCCATCACGAGGCGAGACTGACACCAGACTGACCCCATCACGAGGCGAGGCTGACACCAGACTGACCCCATCACGAGGCGAGGCTGACCCAGACTGACCCCATCACTAGGCGAGGCTGACACCAGACTGACCACATCACGAGGTGAGGCTGACACAAGACTGACCCCATCACGAGGCGAGGTTGACACGAGACTGACACCATCACGAGGCGAGACTGACACCAGACTGACAACATCACAAAGCGAGGCTGACACCAGACTGACCCCATCACGAGGCGAGGCTGACACCAGACTGACCCCATCACGAGGCGAGGCTGACACCAGACTGACCCCATCACGAGGTGATGCTGACAACAGACTGACACCATCATGATGTGAGGCTGACACCAGACTGACCCGATCACGAGGCGAGGCTGACACCAGACTGACACAATCATGATGTGAGGCTGACACCAGACTGACCCCATCACGAGGTGAGGCTGACACCAGACTGACCCCATCACAAGGCGTGGCTGACACCAGACTGACACCATCACGATGTGAGGCTGACACCAGACTGACCCCATCACAAGGCGAGGCTGACACCAGACTGACCCCATCACGAGGCGAGGCTGACACCAGACTGACACCATCACGAGGCTAGGCTGACACCAGACTGACCCCATCATGATGTGAGGCTTACACCAGACTGACCCCATCACAAGGCGAGGTTGACACCAGACTGACTCCATCACGAGGCGAGACTGACACCTGACTGACAACATCATGAAGCGAGGCTGACACCAGACTGACCCCATCTCGAGGCGAGGCAGACACCAGACTGACCCCATCACGAGGCGAGGCTTACACCAGACTGACACCATCACGAGGCGATGCTGACAACAGACTGACACCATCATGATGTGAGGCTGACACCAGACTGACCCGATCACGAGGCGAGGCTGACACCAGACTGACACAATCATGATGTGAGGCTGACACGAGACTGACCCCATCACGAGGCGAGACTGACACCAGACTGACACCATCACGAGGCGAGGCTGACACCCGACTGACACCATAACTAGCGAGGCTAACACCAGACTGACACCATCACGAGGCGAGGCTGACACCAGACTGACCCCATCACAAAGCGAGGCTGACACCAGACTGACCCATCACGAGGCGAGGCTGACACCAGACTGACCCCATCACGAAGCTAGACTGACACCAGACTGACCCCATCACGGGGCGAGGCTGACACCAGACTGACCCCATCACGAGGCGAGGCTGACACCAGACTGACCCATCACGAGGCGAGGCTGATACCAGACTGACCCCATCACGAAGCGAGACTGACACCAGACTGACCCCATCACGGGGCGAGGCTGACACCAGACTGACCCCATCACGAGGCGTGGCTGACACCAGACTGAAACCATCACGATGTGAGGCTGACACCAGACTGACCCCATCACGAGGCGAGACTGACACCAGACTGACCCCATCACGAGGCGAGGCTGACACCAGACTGACCCCATCACGAGGCGAGGCTGACCCAGACTGACCCCATCACTAGGCGAGGCTGACACCAGACTGACCACATCACGAGGTGAGGCTGACACAAGACTGACCCCATCACGAGGCGAGGTTAACACCAGACTGACACCATCACGAGGCGAGACTGACACCAGACTGACAACATCACAAAGCGAGGCTGACACCAGACTGACCCCATCACGAGGCGAGGCTGACACCAGACTGACCCCATCACGAGGCGAGGCTGACACCAGACTGACCCCATCACGAGGTGATGCTGACAACAGACTGACACCATCATGATGTGAGGCTGACACCAGACTGACCACATCACGAGGTGAGGCTGACACAAGACTGACCCCATCACGAGGCGAGGTTGACACCAGACTGACACCATCACGAGGCGAGACTGACACCAGACTGAGAACATCACAAAGCGAGGCTGACACCAGACTGACCCCATCACGAGGCGAGGCTGACACCAGACTGACCCCATCACGAGGCGAGGCTGACACCAGACTGACCCCATCACGAGGT